>NC_136496.1:15832650-16252650 GCF_053919585.1 Euprymna scolopes | reverse complement strand
GGAAAGCGGAACTAATACACATGAATCACATGCGCGGGCCAGACCGAATTCTGCAGAGGGAAAAAAAGAAGAAGAGTTGCATGGAACCAAGAACATTGAAGCTGTGTATCTACAAGTCCACTATTCCCTCTCCCATTGCGTCATCTCTCTCGAAAAGTCGAAAATGGTCAAGGATGAATATAAGATAGAGGAAAGAGCACTGACCAGACCTCTGCTGGGCAAGTGGGCAGACAATTGAAACCCAAACTTCCCGGAGACCAACGGCCGCTTTCAGCGATAAATCAACGGTAAGCGGCTGTTTCAATAACGTCTGTGGAATTGTCTTCCGTTTTCCTGCTTTCCACCTGACTACAATATGGTTGTCTTCAAGTCTAACGTAGATAAGTTCTTGATGAGCCGTTCCATATAATTATCAAATTTAACAAAGTTTCATTACTAATGATTATTATATTGCCCAATTTCTACAGTACACTCTTTAACCCTTATCCTTGAGTGGTCTCTTGGCCTTGATAATGTGTTGATGCCTATGAAAAAAAAAGAAAAAGTCCAATGTGAACAAGTTCTAATTGAATCGTCCCCCTAAGTAATCCAAGTTACAATATTCACACTGTTTACTATGCTAAAATCACAATGACTAATGTATACCTATTAACCCTTATCCTCGAGTGGCCTCTGGGCCTTGATAAGTGGTGACCCCCATGTAAAAAAAAGTGTTACAGAAAGAGGTAGAGAGTACTGGAAAATGTGGGAAGACTTGTCGTCACCCAGGGTCCAGGGAGCAGCACAGGTTTTTTTATTTGATGACGTGAGTGAATTCTTGTTAGCTAATAATAATAATAATAATAATAATAATAATAATAATAATAACAATAATAATAATAATAATAATAATAATAATAATAATAATAATAATAATAATAATGCCAGTTTGAAGCCCGGCGGGACTAACCAGTTTCTCTTGGCAGGTAAAGCCTTCTTTAGCTTTAACAGGCAGTCATCTAGAGATGTTATCTCGATAAAAATACCGACGAAGGAACATCTACAAATACCATTCATTTTTATGATGACTACAAATACAAATGAATTGAATCTGTGGAGAACCGCACCGTACTGCAAGACGCCGAGCTCTCGAGTCAGAAGTTCAGACGGGCAGCACTTCCATCATCGGAGTATCATGTTTACCCAAATCAAAAAAAGTCTATTATTACATAGAAAATCGCAGGAAATATATGATGGTGTGAAAAGAAAGTGTTACAAGGAAGAACACAAGTTTGCAGTCGAATGTAAACTGACAGCGAGTGCGATTAGTTATGCATGCGGAATGAGAACAAAATCACTGAATAGGAAAAAGGAGGTGTGATGGATATGAAGAAAAATAAGCTGATGAATACGACAAGAAAGAAAACGTAGAAAAGCATGGCATACGCCAGTTGACATAGAATCGATCAAGATGAGAATAGTAAACAGTCAATCGAAAGTGCAAAAGCCGGTGGCATTGATTATGCTGAAATATTTATTGAATTTACTCCTGTTTAACACTACGTGATTTGTCCCAAATATGCCAAGAGATAGAAAAAGCAATAGAAATGAGACTTTGGAAATTATAGATAATATATTTCAAAATGAGTTAGGGGGTTCATATAGTATTAGTGAGATTATCAGTGCAGAAATAACAGCTAATTAATTATTTCTTTAGAATAGACTGATTAATTTATAAGAAGTAGTACAAATTATTTTTAATTGAACGAATGATGCCAAAACCAAGTGAAGGAATGCATCAAATAAAGTGAACAGGATAATAAATTAGTTGTCACTGGAGACCATAACAGATGTCAGGCAAAAGCTGTATTGGTTGATGAATTGGTAGGTGTGCAAGCAAAAAAATGAAATATAAAAAAAGATCATATTAGAAAAACTGGAATTTCAGGTGACATGAAGAGATTAATAACAAAACCATGTTTTAATTGAGTCGTTGTTCAAATCACAGTGGAAAAATTGCAAACAAAAAGAGAAAATGGTAAATGGCAAACACCTCCAATATGGAGATGTATAATAACAGAATTCAGCGGTTTAAAGACAAGTTATTCACGACGAACTAATCAAGATTTTTTAGAAACCTGAAAGGAGGTGAAAGCAAAGGAGTGGCTTCTAACCCTCGAGAAGCTAGAAGGTTTTGATAAAAAGATGGACAAGGGAAACCACCCACAAGCTTGATGCTGACTGGTTCACTAGATAATGAAAAAGTTGAGGCATAAACAAGAGGATATCCACATTTTTGTTGAAAATGTAGAAAAATGTGTAGGGAAAATTCTTTAAAAAAAAAATTACTGCGTCCTCTGTAGATGTATAAGGAATCATTCAAGATGGCGTCCGACTCTCTCTTTAACACGGTAAGTTCAGGAAAAGATGTTATAAATGTTGCAGCAATTCAATAACCAGTAAACACCGGTTCTGCACGGAATCCAACTAGCAAGGTGCCTAGACGGACGCGAACGGTTACTCAGACCGGACCCAACAACGGTAAGATATCCTCACACGGCACGAGAAACAACAGCAACACGATTCCCGACCAACTCAATCGTCGCTCTCTTAACGTCTTTTTCTTCATCCACTTTTATGGTCGTTGTAGGCCGGCTAAATTTGCATATTGCGAGAATTCGTGTGACTTTGCGAGATATCATCCTTTACAAAAGACGGCGGCCGCCATCTTAATCTTTCTTTATCTATTTTCGGTCGGCGACGCCGAGCCAGTTTCGAGGTAAGTCTTTCCTTTTCGCCCGTCCCTCTTACGCACCCACACAACACACAAACACGTTGGCGCTTATCTCCTGGATGCACATTACACTCCCCCCTGATCTGATGATCACATACAGAGCACTGGGTGGGTGGCCTTTTAATGCGTGTATTTCTGCAAAGAGGTACATTCACTGTTTCAGATTCGGGCTCTGGATCTGGTTCCGCCTCATCAGATGAAGTATCGCTATCAGTCTCTGGAAGGGGCTCACTGAATCCGTGCATCGGCAGCTCATAACTAGATGCTTCACTCCTTTCTTCTGTAGTTGTGTGACGCACCTCGGTAGCTGGGCGAAGATCTCGCAATGTCGTGGAGTTCCATCGACCAAAACAGACTGCCGGCTAATCACTACAGATATTTGTCCTCGCTTAAACTTGTCGGTGCACCAATTTCCTGGGGGCCGCACCCACACTGGATCTCCCACTTCATATCTGTTACATGTTCCCTTGTCAGCTGGCTGCGTAGTGTTGATTCCCTTCACTCCGACTCGGTACGTGTAAATAGCATTCGCAGGTGCGGTTGAGGAAGACGTCCCGTCCTTTGGCGTAATGTTGTAGCAATATGTGGCTTCCGTAATAGTACATCGCTTCCTGGCAGCAATTCTCTTGATGCTGCGATGGCTTCTTTCAGCAATGCCATTTCCTGACGGCACATGCGTACATCGCAACCGTAGTCGGACGCCCTACTCATCTAACAACTGCCGGACTTGCCGGCTACAAAACGCTGCATCATTGTCAGTCAGGAGCTCTTCCGGCGCACCTCGCTCCAAAAAATGGATGATAGGTGGCGAACAACATTAGCTGAATCCTGTCTGGTCATCTGTCGCCACACCGCAAATCTCGTAGGCCCGCAATCAATGAGAGTTAGAAAGGGCTTGACACTGTAATGGGTAATATCCATGGCCAGCCGCTGCCACACACACTCTCAACTTCCAATCGACCCTTCTGCCATCGCTCTGGTGCAGGATCAATAGATTGGCAAGCCTCACAATTTCTGATGATCTGTCTGACATCCATCTTGGTCACTGCTGGGTATACGCGCCTCACAAAATAAAGGGTCCTCTTGATACCCGGATGTCCGCTCTGTGCATGAATTTTTTGTATTTGACATGGGTCGATTGCAACTGCACAAGATCGAGCAGTAATCTCCATTCCCATCTTCGCGGCTTCATACCATTTGTGAGGTGCTCGGGTCAGTTGGTCAGCACGATTACAATGTGATGGCACCAGAGTGACGCTCAGTGATAGCCCATACTCAGATACCAGGTTTTTTAGCGTGTCTAGCCTTCTCCGTATTAACATTTCGCTTGCTGCCTTGGTACGGATTCGTGTCGGTCCTGAAAGTGTTTCAGACACCCAGTGGTAGACACAGAGAAAATATGTGTACAAGGTCAACTTCTTAGACTGCCACTGCAGGGCCAGATTTATCCTCTTTACAATAGCGTTCAGCTCTGCTAGGTTGATATGCTGATAATCTGTTACGGGCCGCAGCCAACATGCATCCTCGAACACGTTTCCTCCTCGCTCCAACGATACTCCCAACGGCAAAGAACAGGCATCAACCCACACACCTACGTTGTCTCCGTTAACACACCACCGCCCACAGGCAGGGTCCTTCTTGTTCACTCTCCCCAGTGTCTCTTTAATCATCAGAGTTAGTAGGACATCATCGGATATGTCATCCCAACCCGTGGTTGTTAAATTTGCTCTGCGTTTAATTACACCACAGACCGGTAAGTGACCAACAAGTTTTCCACACCAAGAAAAAACGGTCCGCCTTGTAACGATGTTGGGGATGCTTGGAATTTCACTGCCAGACCTCCATTGTAGGGTGCCATCTTCTTCATAAACCTCCAATCCCAATACACGTGCTCCTTCCCTTAAACGTTCGGGATTCTTGCATTCCAGCCCAAACTGAGCCAACTTTTCTTTGACACACGACGCAGACTGTACATATTCATTGACATATACGTCATCAATGTAAGCTGACGTTGAGTCCTTCATGGGCTTTTCTTGGGACAATACTGTGTTGACAATAGTCTTCGTGATCTGTGGTGCTACATTTAGGCCAAAGCCGAGGCGTGTAAGGCAGTACCTCTGCCCCTGGAACCAAACTGTCTGGAACGGCCACAACGTCTCATCAACTCGCACCTGTAAATAGGCTTTTCGCAAATCCAATATCGAGACATTAGTGCCTTTCTGACGCCATTCCCTTAACTTGCTGACGCATACGTCAGCATCGGCAGTGTAGGCTTCAATATGCTTGTTAAGCTCCCTATAGTCCAGCACGGGCCCTACTTTCGACTTGTTATGCTGGACTACTGCCATCAAGGGTATTAGACCCTTGGGAAGCCCAAGCTTGTCCTCAGGGTAGGAGATTAACCAGCCATCTTGGATCCACGCCTTTAGTTCCCTTTCGTATTCTGCTCAGGCCTCACTGGGTATAAGGTACTCTGCAACCCTATTCTTGAGTTTAGTCGGTGCCATTCCCTCGGTCCACTTCCAAGATGCAATCCAGGCCCTCTTGGGAGAGTCGTAGTCCACTGTAAAATCCGGCCGATCGATGTGGAGCGCTGCACACACTGGGGCCTCCAAGAATCGCACCTTTCCATCCCGATGAATTGCGACTCCCCCAGTGCCTTGATGGCATCGTATCCGAGCAACAGGTCAAACCCCATGCGATTTCCTTGGGTCACGAGCACATTGATCTTAGTGGCTGCACCGGTGTCCGTGTAGATCTCGATAGTTCCAGCTCCACAGCATGTCTGGGTCTCGCCTCCTATCGTGGTGACTTTGATCTTTCTCTTAGTCCAACTTGGACACAACCTGGCGCTCACTATAGTATGCGAACAGCCTTAGTCGAGAAGTGCCGAGCAGGGTATCGTGTTTACGTAGACGGTCATCATTGGTTGCGCCTTGTTCAAATTTTGCCCTGATACGTTTCCCGCACAGTTTTGGGCTAGATGCTCCAAACCGCCACAATTAAAACATCGCACAGGCCCCCTGTTGGTGCAATTCCTTGCAAAATGTCCGCGTCGGCCGCAGCGAAAACATTTCCCATTGCTTGCAGGGTTCTGATTCGGAATCTCCCGATCGCCAATCTGGCCTGTCTGTGTCGCCATCACAACTGGTTCCCCCAGGTCCTCCTCATCTTTGATGATGGCTCGAGCACGTTCCATCAAGTGTTCCATGGTCGTTGTTTCCACGGTGGTTTAGGCTCTCAGTAGCTGCTTCACCCGAGTGAGAAGGCCCGCCACAAACGCGTACGCGAGCGTCCGCCTCCACACCCCTCCACCGAACAGGACTGCGAGTTTCTTTAACTCTGCGAAGAAAACGTCCACGCTTTCCTCCGGTAGAAGTTTTCGGGAAGCAAATTTTTCATAGGTTGTACAAGGATCCATGGCGAATGTTTTGTACAGCGCAGCTTTAATTGCGGTTACATCTCCCTTTTCAGCAGCACTGAGTTGCTGATATACACTCAAGGCACCCCCTGCCAATCTCACAAGAATCACAGTGTGTACCCTTTTTAACTCACAAAGGTCGCACGTCAGCTCGACCCTTTCAACCTAGTCGACAATGGACGTAGACCCGTCAAACTTGGGTATGAGCTTAAAGTCGAATTACGACTCTGTCATAGTCCTAGAGGCCAAATTGCCGAAATAGCTTGTAGAAAAATATGTAAGGAAAGTCTTTAAAAAAAATTACTGCGCCCTCTGTAGATGTATAAGGAAACATTCAAGATGGCGCCCGACGCTCTCTTTAACACGGTAAGTTCAGGAAAAGATGTTATAAATGTTGCAGCAATTCAATAACTAGTAAACACTGGTTCTGCACGGAATCCAACTAGCAAGTGCCTAGACGGACGCGAACGGTTACTCAGACCGGACCCAACAACGGTAAGATATCCTCACACGGCACGAGAAGCAACAGCAACACGATTCCCGACCAACTCAATCGTCGCTCTCTCAACGTCTTTTTCTTCACCCGCTTTTATGGTCGTTGTAGGCCGGCTAAATTTGCATATTGCGAGAATTCGTGTGACTTTACTTGTACTTGTACTTGAAACGACATTCACTCTGGAGGAGTTGAGTCGGCTTCATGAAGATGCACATCTCGTACCACTGCGGCCCAAGCCCGGCGATCGGAGGCAAGATCACGAGTGAGCAATAGCCAGTCACGTCTCCAACGAGACAGGCCATAGATGAGCGGTCCCAAAATAAGCTCAGCGTCGGCTTTGATAGTCCCGAGCCACGTTCTTAGCTGGCCACCGACACGTTTTTCCAGCTGGGTAGAGGACGTGGGGAGATAGCCTCGTGGATGAAGACCCCCGCATCACAGCGAGAGGCATGGCCGAACCAACGAAGGCGTCAGGCCCGCAGTAGGTCAGTAATTGCCTGGAGATTGCAGCGACGCCGGACTTCTTCGTTGGCGACGAAATCCAAGGGACGGACATGTAGAATGCGGCGGAGATTGTAGTGGTCGAAAACTTATACGCGTCGCAGATCCACTTTCCGTATGGGCCAGGTCTCACATCCATACAAAAGTATTGAGCGGACGAGGGCCTGGTAGATTCGTATTTTTGTCCTCAGACGTATTTCAGGCCGTGACCATAATCGCCTTTGGAGTCGACAAAAGGCAGCTCGTGCGGCATTAATGCGCGCTTCAATCTCATTCATGGCTTGACCGGTACCAATGAACGTGCAGCCCAGGTATTTGAAGCTATCCGTCTCCTCGAGGGTTTCCCCGTTGAGAGTGACGGAGGACCTTTCTGCTTGGGGGATGCCAGCCGATAGAATCTTCGTCTTGCTGGCATTGATTCTCATGCCGATGGCAGCTGCCTTCTCCTGGATTCGGTTCAGCACCGTCTGTATATCTCTGTAGCTCTCCCCGAGAACCGCAATATCGTCCGCGTAGTCCAAATCGGTAAGATGAAAGTTACGCCCCACCACGACGCCAGGATATCCAGGCAGCGCCTGCTCCATGATCCAATCAATAGCGTAATTGAAAAGGGTGGGCGAGAGCGCGCATCCCTGGTGGACACCACTGCTGACGTTGAAGAAAGAGGAGTCCTGGCCATAACAGCGGACACGCGTGCGAGTCCGATGGTAGTAGGCCTTGATCAAGTTGAGTAGCTTCGGGGGGATACCATCTGCTTCCATCACTCTCCACAGGGTACCGCGGTCGACCGAGTCAAAAGCGGCAGCGAAGTCGATAAAGCATACGATTGTACACTGTTGGTAGCACCAGCGCTGTTCCAAGGCTCACCTCAGCGTGAATATTTGGTCGACGCATCCGCGGCCAGGTCGGAATCCGCATTGGTTAGGTCGAGTCCTTCTGTCCCTTTCGTATTGAAACCGTCTCAGAATGAGGATAGTGCCTCTGTAGTTACTACATGTCCGTTTGTTACCCTTCTTAAAAAAGGGAAGAAGGATGGCGTCACTCCAATCTTGGGGAATCTCCCCACTATTCCAAATCTCAGAAATCAGCTGGTGTAGGCGAAGGGTTAATTCATCGATTCCGGTCTTGTAGACCTCAGCCGGGATTCCGTCCTCGCCTGGAGCTTTGTTATTCTTCAACTTGGCAATGACGGCTCTGATTTTTTCATGGCTGGGGGTATCCGACGAGCAATCGTAGAGATCTGCAGATATGGGGATGTTTTGACCTGGTATTGTAGGTGGAGGCTGGTGGTTCAGGAGTTCACGGAAGTGCTCGTGCCACCGATCCAATCGTGCGTTTAGCTCAGTAATGATTTCACCTCCACTGTTGTGGATGGATTCGCTCACGGATGACCTCGTCTGTGTGCTGGACTTCAATAGTTGATATAACTTGCGGGAGTCCCTTACCGAGGCCGCACTTTCCATGTCAGTTGCGATATTGTGCCAGTAGACATTGCGGTCGTTGCGGGCAGAGTGCGTTGTTTCTCGGCGAAGGCGACGATAGTTGGCATCTCCGTTGAGTCTGGCACGTTTAGCCTCCTCATCCAATTTCACCGTTCGACTTGAGATCCAGTCCTTTTGACGACGCTTTGTTAAACCCACGGTGTTGGCCGCTGCTTCAGTGACGTCCTTTTTGAGTGCTTTCCATATATCTTCCACCGATTCTTCTGGTTGTAAACCATTGAATCGGTTGCGTAGGTCCAGTCGAAACTGAGTCGTAATGTCGTCTACTTTCAGCTTCGTGATATCAAGACGTTTTTGACGGGAAACGTGTTTGTTGGCCTTCAGTCGCATTGTGAGCTTGGCTCTAACAAGGACATGATCCGATCCATGGGTATTTCCTGTTTAAGCACCTCTGTAAGCGCGGCAGTCACGCATATTGCTTACCCAGCGTTTGCGTATCAAAATATAGTCTATCTGGTTCGCCGTGACACCGTCATTCGAGTACCACATCACCAGATGATGATTTGGATGCTGAAACTTCGTATTAAAGACAATGAGGTGATTGTTCATCGCGAAGTTAATGATACGTTTGCCATTGGCACAGCGATTCCCGACGCCAAATGGGCCCAGCGTTGATCTTGTTTGAGCATCCACCTTGCCAGTTCTGCCATTCCAATCACCTGCTATGACAAGCATGTCGCTGGCGGGGGTTCAGTTTACGGCAGCTTGTAATTCGTTGTAGAAGGTATCCTTTATAGCGTCGGCTGAGTCTAGCGTGGGTGTATAGACTGCGATGACAGAGACGTTGTGGATAACTCCTTTTAGCCGAATTCGGGCAACGCGAGGGGAAATAGGTTCGCAGTCCAAACGAGATTTTGTGCGCGGTCCCTCAGAGCGATTCCGACGCGATACAGTCCTGAGTTGTCCGTTACCCCACTGTGATAGAGGTGGTATGAAGTATCTTCTTGTGGTACCTTGATGGATTGGTGACCACTGTCCGGTAATCTGACCTCAGACAATCATGCGACGTCCACCTTGTATTGGTGTAGAGAGCGCACCGTTAGGGCTTGTGCCGCCTCAGATCTCAGGGTTCGGACATTCCAACAGGCGAAGAAGTAGTTCTGTCTTCTTCGAAGCATTCCGGCTTGCAAATTTAACACTTGTTCCACCGGGTAAACAAGCGCGTCGGCTCCCGCATACGCCGTAGTAGGGTCTGCAGTTGTATAATTGTGCATATTTCTCATCAAGTTTCTTGGCGGTAGTAACCACAGGCGGACGCCAGTCGAATGTGTACACTGTGGGTGTGTGCCCAGGAACGGATATCCTTGCCGCTGATGGTCAGCAGACGCAGAGGGATAGTCCGACCATGGAGCCGCCGATTATCGACAGTCGTTCTATGGGTTTGAAGACAGGTTGCCGCAAGTTCCTTGCAGACGCAGACTATCACCAGGCGCCGTCGGTTTCTTGCAGACGCAGCTGGATTTAAGAGCAGACGAACAGTTATAGCGCTGAATACTCGCTTGCATTCCCGCTCATTCGGTGTTAACCGGTCTCGCGACGTGGACGCATGGGCGTGAATTTTTCTGTCAGAGGTTATAAGTGACACACGACTTATGGAACCATTTTATAGAGCAGTGGGGGCTCATACCCATATGCCCAGATCCGGCATAACAGACCATTTGAGACCTTAACAGACCATTTGAGACCAAATTCGTGTGACTTTGCGAGATCTCATCCTTTACAAAAAACGGCGGCCGCCATCTTGATCTTTCTTTATCTATTTTCGGTCGGCGACGCCGAGCCGGTCTCGAGGTAAGTCTTTCCTTTTCGTCCGTCTCTCTTACGTACCCGCACAACACACAAACACGCGGGCCCTTATCTCCTGGATGCACATTACAAATGAAGGGCATGCCCAAGTGGAATAGACACGGGCCTGAGAGAATTCGTGGGTACTAGTTGCGATCCTTCACAAGAATTTATGAGAGCCTAGCAGTTTTCCGGAATTTTTGTTACAGATTGCACCAGATAATAGAACGGCATGTAGTGGGATGGACCATTTTTATATTAGAAGATCCTGCTAAAGGGCTGTTGTTAAAAATTATTGACCAATTGCTTGCATTTAACTCGCTTTTGAAGACACTGGCATGGATAATCAGTTCCAAAGTATATGATAATCTGTAAGGTTATAGCTCATTACCGATGGGAGAAAAGCGTGAGGAAAAATTGTTACGAAAAAAAATCAACTATTGATTGATAAATGTATTTTAAAAAACTGCAAACGGAGAGAATACAAATTGAATGTAGCAGGTATAGATTACAATAAAGCTTATGGTTTGGTGCCGCACCGGTAGGGACTCAAAACGTAGTAAATTGTAAGGGAAACCGAAAGAATAATGGTGCGTCTAAAGAAAAGTATGGTCTTATTAGAAAGCAACATTTTTTGCAGATGGGAAAATATTAATGACAAACAACATCAGACTCAATATCTTCCAAGGAGATCCTTTACACCACTCATACCATTGACACATGTACTCAGTGAGACAAAATGAGGGACCAGCTAGGTAAAATTGGACCAAGGATCAGACACATCTTATTTATGGTGATCTGAAATTGTTTGGCAGAAAAACAGAAAACAAAAATTGACACTACTGATTTAAACTGTATAGTGGATAAAAAACATAAACATAACGTTTAGAATTTCCAAATGTGCAGAAGTAAAACAAGGGAGAACAGGAGCCATTAAAGGCATTATGTTATCAAACGGTAAGAGATCAGAAGATCATGATGCAGAAGGCCACTAGTATCTAGGCGTGCTTGAATTTCATACAATGCTTTTCATGAAATAAAAGAGAAGACGGAAAAGGTGTATATGAGGAAACTGAAACTGCTCCTGGAATCTAGATTGGATAGTAGAAACCTGTTTACAGAGATCAAATCACGGAGGAGTTCAGAAATTCGATACAGTGCAGCTTTTCGGTGGTGGCCAGGAAGATATGACAGAATGGATAGAGACACACAGAAACTGTTGGTACAGTAGGGATTATTTTACCAAAATTCTAATGTGCGTAGGATGCATATCACAAATAAGAAAGTTGAAATAGAGCTGATTGCGATTGTATAAGGCCTACGGGGAAATGTAGACGTGTTCAGCACAACTTGAGAAATAGTCATGATGTGTTACTTGTAGCAGTGGCGAAAGAGAAAGCTCTAGATAAAGCATCATTAAAAGATAAGCAGAAGTGCAAGGGACAAATCGAAGCAGAAAAGTTTCTTGAGTTTCTAAGAATGAGACTTCATAGTCAATTTGAGCGAAATACTAAGAAACAAAACTATCAGAGGACAAAGGATTTTCTGTCTATAGGTGACTTGGAAAATAAACAGAAAAACTTATATTTTCCGCTTATAACAGACACTTAATATACATGCAATATCTAACAACACTTATCAAAAGAACTGTTCTGATAAGTGCGTGTTGCGTGGCATGTCTCTTGCAACAGTGTCAGACATTGTTAGTGCATGTTCTGTACATTCTCATTATAAGATTTTTACAAATCTGCACTGGAGTTTTGACCAAAATTTTGGAAGCAAAAAGACGGACAAATGGTACCACAGTTACTCAGAAGGGGTAGTGGAAAAGTAATGGTTTTTATATTCTCTGGGATTTCATGATGCAGATTTATCGGGAGATAACGCATAGGAAACCCAATATCGTAGCTGTGAACAGAAAGACAAATGACTGCTAAATTATTGATGTGGCTTGCTCAAATCTCATCAACTTAACAGGCAAAAATAATGAGAAAGTACGAAATTATCAGTAACTTAGAGTGAAGATTGCAAGATTGTTGAAAAATAAGGCTTCCATCGTGCGATTAATCATACGTTCAGTTACCCAATTCGTGCTGATCTTATGAAACAGCTGAACTTCTTGAGAATCAGATACAAAATTACCATACTTTGGAAGACAGTTTTTCTTGTCTCAACCAACATCTTATGCCGGGTGTTTTTCTAGATAATTAACTTTTTGGTTATTCTCACTAACTTTATTACAAAAGCCCGCTCTTGAGCAAAAATAATATGGTATAAACCATAACAACACTGTTAATTTTATTGAATAAATGATGATGATGATGATGATTATGATGATGATGATGATGACGACGACGATGATGATGATGACGATGATGATGATGACGACGACGACGACGATGATGATGATGATGATGATGATGATGATGATGATGATGATGATGATGATGATGACGATGATGATTCTATGAAAACGTATACGTGGGAAAACAACACCAAATTAACCGAAGCTGATAAAAACAAACGCTACTTGACTAAAATATGGAACGGTGAAAAGACCAAAATAGAAATACCGAATGATTTAAAGACATTAGAAAAGACTTACAGAAAACCAAAGGAGGGACTAAGCATTTAATCACCAGGTAAACCCTCAAGATAACCCTAAAATGAATAGCAACCTAAAGAACGCCATGCTACGACGAATTACGCGCATACTATTTCCAAAAATGACATGAGAGACTATATTTTACCCTGAACGGATCCATCGATCCAGCAAATGTTTCAGAATAGATGAGCACAGATGAAAAATCATTTCTAGCAACTACATGCATATAATATGCTTACTTATAATGTGAAAAATATAAACTGCCAAAATGAGGACCCAGATTTACCACTTCCTTTATAATCGCAGACAACTCCCAGAAGAACGAAAAATACATTATCCGTGGATGCTGACCGGGGATACAGAAAATATTGCAGATAAAAAACATAACTAAACACGCAATATCTGATCATGAAAACTGAAACTGTATAATTGCCTTCTTCATTGTTTCTACAAATCGGTGGCACACTATATTTAGTGAAGAGGGTCACGGAGAATAGGAAGATCGAGGATAGCAAGCACTTATTTCTTTTCTCGGTCCCTTCCATTCTCCTGACGCTCTTCACTCAAGTAGGTGCTTTCTCTCCTCGGTCTAAAATATGGAGACTAAGAGGATTACTAACTTTCTATTCTTCTGCGTTCGATACCTGGAAAGTGAATAAAAACTGAGTTATATGCTTTGGACTCATATTTTTATTGTAATCGAACTCGATAAAATCGATGATTTTTCAATCAAATCGATCGATTGTCTGATTTGCCATTGTGGTACATCTGGAGGAAGATTTACATTACTCCATTTTCGAGACTTAGTCGAAAATAATTTTGATTTGGCATTGCACGGAAAATAACCTACTGATTTTTTAAGAATTAATTTTTAAATAAAATACTGATTTTTTAAAAATATGATACTATTTATTTTTTAATTATTTTTAAATATAATACTAATTATTATTTAAATTATCTTTTTAAAATATGATGCTGATTATTTTGTTAATTATTTTTTTTAAATATAATACTAATTATTTTTTGGATTATCTTTTTAAAATATAATACTTATTATCTTTTTAATTATTTGTTAAATATGATACTGATTATTTTTTAATTAATTTTTAAATATAATATCGATTATTTCTTTTTCATTATTTTTAAATATAATATTGATTACTTTTTGATTATTTTTTGATTATTTTTTAAATATAATATTGATTTTTTAAATTATTTTTAATATAATATGGATTATTTTTTATTATTTTTTAAATATTATATTGATTACTTTTTTAAAAATAATACTGATTATTTTAAAAAAATATTAAATATAATACCTTCAATTAAAGTTAGTACTGCAAAGTTTATTATCATGTTTCAATTGTACTCCAAACAAAACATATATTCCAAAAACGCCGCTGTTATACCAATTAACCTACTACGGACTTTATATGTCCGTGATATGTTATTATGTGCGGTGATAACGGGATAAATTAAAGTTTTAAATGAAAATGGCATGTGCGATGGTGCAATTATGATTTCAATAGACACTTTCCAATTTCAAACGAACACTTATCCCATGGAAAAACTTTTATTGCTGTTATATGTTCAGTCTTTTTTATGATGTTTTATGTTTAGCTTTGTTATATGGGTTGGTATTAAACAGTTAATGTACACATGTGATGTGTAATGTATTAACTTTAGTAAAAATTAGTAACAAAATTTAGTAAAAACATTGCCGGACACGTGTAAACTTTCCTAAAAATGTCTTCATCCGTTTTAGAGTCCAGGGAAACGAACTGACATTTTTACACGCAGAAAAACTTGATTTTTATTCCGCCACTCTCCTGTGTCATAGACAACGAAGCATGTGTCAGTGAATAATTATATTTAAAAGAAACAGTGTATATGACGCCCTCATTTGCGAGTATCGATCGTTAAAAGGAACATTTATTCCCAGCTCGTATTTAGGTGAAATTGCACTTTTATATACATAATTGAATTCATTCAACATGTATCGCAAAAACAAAAGCAAACAAATAACATCTACGTAAATCGCCATATATCCACACAGTCGTGCGAGATTGTCTAGTGGAAGGAGTTGTGGCTTAATACCATTGCGTCACGATTTTGAATATCGCTAGATTCAATCATTCTGGTGATTCGTAGACGACGAAAACATGTCAGTGGATAATTATATTTAAGAACCATATATATATGGCGCTCCCCTATTTTGGGGTACTAAATCGGTAAATGGAAAAAATATTCCCAACATGCATTTAGGTTAAAAATGCACATTCGTATAAAAAAGTTAATCTATTCAAAACGTATCACAAAAAAAATAAATAAATAAATAACGTGTACATATATCGCGATACATCCAAACAGTCGTCCTGATGGTCAGTGGTAGGAGTTAAGGATTCTAACTATGAGGACCCTGATTTCACATCTCGCTAGATTCAGCTACTCTTCTGGAGCGTAGACGACGGAACACGATTCAGTGAATAATTATATTTTAAATACAATATATATAAGTCGGATTAAACCATTGTTTTACTTTTGATCTGAAATGATATTCTATTAGTCCTTTATTGCATTTAAGTCAAAATTTTACGTGGTGTACTAGTGAGAACTCGTGTGCCACAGTTTATTAACTTACCATTATTTAAATTACATCCAACTTTAATACTAATTAAAAAAATAATTTGCGATTGTAAACTGTAAACACATTAAATGCTTACTAGATTAACAAACACTGGTGGAAATAAGTATACGGAATGTATTTGTTTTCTATTGATCGCTTTATTGACTGTGGCCCTGTCGGTGGGGCATTAGAATACACCGACTGCCCCCCTGCAGAGGGTAAAAGTCCCTCAATGGGGGGGGGGCTTGGATATGACCTTATACTATATCCAGTGGTGAGGCTACACTTTGTGGGCTTTGGGAAGTGTGGAGCCACCCTTTAATTACCATTGCTCCCAGGTCCACTCTGACCCAGAGTGGTAGTACATGCTAGGGTTCCAACTATGGGTTGAATAGAAACCGACTTGAAAACAACAAATATATTCGATTAAAAATGTTTTCTTCAAAATCTTTGGATTCGGCATACAATACCCCGAAAAGGGTTGATATGCCGTAAAACAAAAACAACCAACCAACTTTATTGACTGGTTATTTTAAATATGAACAGACATCTAAATTCATTCACCTTTCAAAAACAAGAAATAAGCAGCAATTGATATTTCTGTGCATCTAAATTGAATCCAGAAATGTAATTACATGTGAGGTTAAAAGGCGTTACGATACTGATTAGTTAAGCTTAACAAATAAGATGATATGATTAGTATTTCGATTGCACCTAATAACTCTATAAATAATTGCACGACAAAAAATGGCAGTTAATGAGCTCATTGATTTTAGTACACTTTTAACTTTTGGAAATCTAAAATAATTACGACCAAGATATTTTAACTAAATCTCTTCTGATTACGATATCAATATCTTGTTTATTTTTTGTCTGTGATTTAGACACAATGTTGAATATGTATATATTAAGAAAAACATTGCTAATGAACAAACTGTATTCAAACCTGGCACACACATATTTTAATCCGTGCCGTAAACTATTAAGATACTACACCACAATTAGTATTTACATCTTATTCAGAAAGTTTAAAACTGAAAGTCATTATGTGTACCAAAATGGACCCGAAATTGGGAGATTCAAGTTTACATTCTATGTTAATGATATATTAGCAAGTGTATTCGTGGTTTCTAGATAAATAATATTAACTAAAATATTCAATTCTATTAAAAACAATGGTTTTAGTTTTCCTCTACAAGTACCGTTAAAGTGAGTTACTAAACAGTAATTAGTGTTATTACTGGTGCATTTGACACTTTTTACAGTCATGCAACACTCTATATTAATTGAAAATATGGTACCATGCTATGGTACGTTTCCAGTTATATCGTTGTATAAATATGTGTTTTAATGTTTAAAGTATATGCAATTCTTTTAGAAGTTAATGTTTTAAATTAGAAATCCTACGTAATGGTGCATAAACGACTACTAGTGTGAATGCTGACAACGTTCACACTGTATGCATTATAACAAACTCATTCTAAGGACTTAATAAAAGACGAAACACGAAGAATTGATATTAGCGTATGAATGAATCTCACAGGTATGAAATCGTTAGACCAATGAGAAATATACTACATATTCGCGTAGAAAAAAAAAAAAGATTACCTGACCAGTCTCTCTTACGGAGATCTACAAAAAATTCGCCGCAATAAGAAACATATAATCTAAGGCGAATGTAATTCGATGTTTGTAGGTTTGTCCATTAGTTATATCAATTTTTGTTTCCAAAAAAAAAAAAGACGTTATAAAAAAAAAAAATAGAAGCGAACGAGCAGGGAGTCAAGTTCTTTGAACCGAATCGTACAGAATGGAATTCAGAATGTCGTATGAATGTTGACAATGTATCTTTTGTTAATCAAAGAAAATATTAGTCGCGTTCGCCGAAGAAACTTCTCTACAAATATATACTTTTATTAAAACTTACGAAACTTTTCCTCATTTCCTTTCCTGTGGTGGAATGAGTTCTATTTCCCTTGGTTAAACCAAGGTTTTAATATTGATATAGGAAGCGACGCACGTGAGTATAAATTTAGAGTATATATATATATATATATATATATATATATATATATATATATATATATATATATGTATATATATATATATATATATATAAGAACAAGTAGCTAATGAAAACATGTTTGAAAACACTTTGAAAAGAGTTAAAAACATATTTAATTTTAAAAAAGAAAACACTAAATGAATTTCTTTAGTGTTTTCTTTTAAAAATTTAATATGTGTTTACCTCTTTTTCAAAGTGTTGTTTGACATGTTTATTAACTACTTGTTCTTATTATAAGCTTTATCTCATATTAGGTTTTATCGAACTTTTACAGTTGATTGAGATTACTTTATAAATATTAATTCTTTAATATTTATAATTTACTTTAGTTTTGCCATCTTGGATCTTTTTGGTAAACTAAACTATAATTCTTATTATATATATATATATATATATATATATATATATATATATATAAATATATATATATATATATATATATATATATATATAAAGTAATAGCATTCGTGTGTGTGTTTTTGTTTACAACACTCCTTCAGGCAACACCACTGGGCCGATCATTACAAAACCATGATCATGATTTTTCACCAGCATGAAAAAAGAGGCACACTGTTTTTAAAGATTAAGGTCAAAATCAAGGTCATAGCTTACGTATATCTATTGTCCTACAGTCCACACTATTGGACCGATCATGACCAAATCTGATATTATGATGGTCTCCGACATTGACATGATGCAAACCATTTTCAAGGTCAAGGTTTAATGTCGAGGTCTTATCAAATGTTACACTGTTATATAAAAGGCAGTGTATGTCTGTTTGTTCCCCCCTTAAAATCTCCGAAACGATCGAAACTATTTTTTGCAAATTATACACAAAAGAATATTTGAATGCCTCGCAATATTCCTCGACATATTTTTTAACAAAAATCAGCCGATAAGTATAAACAAAACTGGAAAAAAAATCCGATTTTTAATATAATCTCTCTTATGGATTAAAAATATCATGAAAATATTTTACGTTCCACCAGTAAGACACATAATAAAATCTAACCAGCACATTTATTCTTATAAATCCACATTACTGACATCTAGAAAGATAACAGATCAAATGATCTCCTCTTAACACCTGATTGTATCTTAACATTTTGTGTTTTTTTCTTATTAATAGATAAAAGCATATAACGATAAAAGAAGGGGTACCATTTAAAATCGCCGCAAATTTATGCGCGTTCGTGTATTTTTAAACTAAATATTAATCGGAAGTAAGTGTGCTGTGCATTGACGTCAATCACAAATACTCACTGAAATTCATTAATTTATTTTTTTTTCGACTTAGAACATTAGGATAATTAATCCATTTTAATATATAATAGTCAACAGATAAGTAATTATATAAAAAATGAATACACAATCTGCATAAATACAAATATCATGTTAAAGACTATTGTAATGACGGCCAAAGCAGGGTGTCCAGCGAGTATATCGCACATACACACAGATGCACATACACATACACACACGCGCGCACACACACACATATATATATATATATATATATATATATATATATATATATATATTTAACTATGTGTACATGTATGTGATTACGATATATTTACACTCACAGCAATGCAACAATTCCGACAAATGCACATACTCACACACACACTCACACACAAACACACAAACGCACATACAAACAAACAGACACATATGTATATATATATATATATATATATATATATATATATATATATATATATATATATATATATGCGTGTGTTGATTTGTGTTTGCATAAATATCAATGCATACACACGCCAATAAATTAATCTATTTGTTCACACACTCATTCAGATAAAAAAAAAATTCCGCACACCGCACCACCCAATTTGATTTTGCTGAATAAATATCCTTGTGCTCGTGAAGAAGTGATAAAAAGATGTTCTTGAAAAAATCTGACGGTTTAAGTAATTACTGTCGATCAGAGATAATTTATTCCATTTCACAGTTGTTTATAGAACTCTCCCAACTCAAACCCATCAGAGAACACTATTACTCAAAGGTCAAACTCCTCAAACTAACAGCAGAATTAAATGCATACATACACTCGAGTGGTTTTATAACGTATCATGTTTGTGCCGTTCACTTTATCTCTGCACCTTTCTTTTGTTCTCCTTTTTTTTCATGTCGGTCTGTTTCTCTTATTCAACGGGAAAACAATTGTGATGTTGGGGCCACAGAGAAACTTGTCGCGTGTCCGTGATGCCCATAGCAGTTTTATCTGGCCAGAGTTGGCGACTGACCTGGGTCTATAATTACTGTTTTTAAATTGCTCTTGAACAGTTGATAATAAAATGATTGAATTTAGTTATAAAGAACACATTGTTCGCTGTTTTGTGAAAATATTCAATTTCATGTATGACTATAGCTTGGTGCCCGAAATGACGTCGAGAAGAAACCTACCAGTATAGGTTGCCGGCGTCAAGTCAACACGAGAGATTAATCATTTATATTTCTAGTGTCCATGAGTCTTTCGTTTGATCTTGTCTATCACATGGATTGCTTATTATTGGGTGAGGACAATACAACAAAGTAACTCTCAACGGCAAACAATAGTGTTACAAGCATAAATATGTCAACGTAATCTATCGTTAAATCATTGAGTTTGACTCATACATGCATACGCGCAGACATCTTCTCCTTACAGATGCAAGCACACACCTTCACACATACATGCATGCATACGTATATATACATATATACAAATATATATATATATATATATATATACACGCACACACACACACACACATATATATATATAAATAAATATATATATATATACATATTTTTTTGTTTATTGTTATATAAAAAAGTTCAATGATTATTCATTGAACTTTTGAATAGTCAAGTCGCTGCCTGATGATATCTGTTGTTTGATTGAAACAAGTGGATATTTGTAGCAGCGGGATGTGAGCATGTTTATATAACAATAAACAAGTATCATCAGCTCTTTTTATTGAGCACTATCTAACAACCTCGTTGAATTCATTAGTCCATTACATTTGAATATAAAAAAACCCGAGTATATATATATATATATATATTTATATATATATATATATATATATATATATATATATATATATATAGTAAGTTATAAAATATATATACGGCGAGTAAGCTACACTGAATATTCCGCGTTTCATCCACTCTAGCATTCTTCAGGCTTATGCGAGAATTTTGTGGTTGTCTCGCGTTTTTATATACGCACCTTCTATTGAGTTTTTCGTTAGCCAGTCAGCTTTCTAGTATCCACCGCACCTTTTCTAATCATCCAATGAGGAGGAACTAACAGGACAAAGGTCATGTTGATCTCCGGTTCACCCGCTCCTTTGTGTGTGCTATTTAGCGTAGATATCTAGTGTCTTGACCTGTTTTAAATCTAGGTTATTTTTTATATGTTAGTTTATATATATGTATATATATATATATATGTGTGTGTGTGTGTGTATGATAGTGTAGTATATGAATGTTATTTACTTTTTATTTGTTTATTTTCTATTGTTATGTATCTCTATCCTAGAGTAATATATATGTGTGTGTGTGTATTTAGTGAATGTAAGATAAACATCTATATTCCAATGTTTATGATGTTGACCATATTATATGTTATTCCTTTAATTCAGTTGACATCAAGAATTCTTGATCGTATTGGCTTCGTAGAGCACAATCAATCATTTAATTATTATACTAATTAGTGAATCTATTTTGCCCTGTACTTATCAGAAAGAAATAGCAACAACCAATCAGTTAAAAGGAAATAAAGTGTGTGTTTAAGCTGATTAAATTGCGAAAATTATAAGAGTAACTGTAAATACCTTATAATATGTTTCCCTTACGCCATTGTGAATTTTAGAATTAACGTGACTAGACCAATCTATTCAACAGACAATTCTGTTAATTTCGCAGTATTCTGCCAAAATGTTCTATTTTATAATTAGTGCATTTATTAATTCTAATTAATGCATGCATACTTATGAAAAAAGCATAAATAATTATAATCTATTACATATGTCTGAAACTAAACTAACCTTTTAAAAAAGCTGTTTACAATTTAAGGTTATATTAAATTTTTTTGTACTCTTGCATAGTTGGATCTGAGTTCTCGTGAATCCCCGTCAAGCATGGCGATCGGCAATTATCGGTGTCAGCCGAGCGATCTAACAGACGCAGACTAATGAAAAAAAAAACATCTCGGAAAAAAGGCAAATGCAAATAATTAAAAAAAAAAAAAATCCTACCTTGAAAAATGAAAATATGTTAATTTAGTTTATTTTCGTATTTATTTTGTTTTGTTTTTTTAGCAAAATATTCATCAACAGAAAATATGTTTTATTTTTCTTCAAGAAAGACATTTTAACCGTATACTTGTTAGGTACAAGGGTGTTTTTCAGTTTTCTTTTTGTAACCGTATTTTTTCTTGTTTTCTTTTTCAAGAATTTTTGTGCAGTGAAGGTTTTTTTTTGGGGGGGGGGTCCAGAGAAATTAAAAATAATATTATTTTTAAAGAAAACTTGACATTTTTTCTGGTTGTTAATTGCCGACAGAAGAACTCTCTTGAGATGAGGATATTTCCTTAGGGATCTTTTACTTCGGTCGACTATTTAAACAAAATCGGCGTCAAAGATGGAGCTGATAGGGTAGAAGAAATATTTTTTAGGGTTGCCATTTCGAAGGCCCATGAATAATCTCCAAGTTGAATTTCGCAAAAACACCATCCTTTGCGCAAGGATATCCATTGTCTCCACTGTTCATTTGAACATCTCCAAGAGAAACCATCCTTTACATACGATCATTTATTAAGCAAGCATTTGTTTTTACAATTGTTGCAACTTATTTTTGTCGACACCAATTTCTTCTCCTGACAATATGAGATTGTCTGTATCATGCTTCGGTGTTTTTATTTCTTTTTCTAACATGCATAGATTAATTTCCGTGCCTGTCATGTTTCTGTTTTACGAGTTTGAAAATATGTTTGTTTGTCAGCATTTGGAGGGGGAGTGAATTTTCTTCCAATTCGAATTTCCTCTGTTTTCATTTAGATAGCGCCTTTTCATTGGCTAATCAAACTCCCAGAAATTCAATTAAAACAGTAAATAAAATAAGCAACTCAGCAGTAAATCTATATTTACGGTTGCATATGTATGCATAATAGTAATATCACATAAAAAATTACTAAAAACATTACAGAAAAAAATAAATAAATAAAAAAGTCAATTTTCAACATTTGAACAACGCTCGGCTGACACCGATGATTGTCGGTCTCGTCCGATCCATGCTTGATGTGAATTCACGAGAATTCGGGTCAGATTATGCAATTCATTTATTCTTAAATCATATATAAGTAAGTGTCCTTTACTGTTATAATTAAGTTTATTACTAATTCAGTTTGAATTCTTAGTATTAGTTAATTTTAAGCATATAATTGCGTTTTGTTGAGATTTATATTTTCGCTAACTACTCCTTACCGCTAATAGTTTACCTTAAGCATAAAAATGGAAAATTTAATTATTGTAATAGATTAACATTCATTAGAACGAATGCATCGATATATTAACTTACATTTTTTAACAGTCATTCTTTTATAATACACTAGCAGGGCTACCCGGCGTTGCTCGGGACCGTATAAACAATGAAAAAACAAAAGCAGATATTGAACATGTTTTATTCTTAGGGGAGAGGAATCTTTCATCTCAAGTTTTAGCGTTACAAACAAACATTTGTCTTTTATATATATAATGACAGGTTTTTTGAGGCCCCCCTCGAAGATAACTGATCAGTTGACCAACTTCTAATGGTCCGTTTGATGTGAAATTTCGATATTTGTCATCCGGGTGATGGGGCTTCGATATGATACCAAATTTGTCAAGTTTGGTTCCGTCTTTCAAAAGTTTTAGCGTTACAAACAAACATACATACACACAGACGTTTGAGATTTATATATATAGATAACCCTTGCCAGCCATATTCCACTAATAAGTAATGTTTATACAGTTCTGATGCCCTTATATTTTTCAATGATTAATTTAGTGCATATTATGAATTAATTAACTAATACATTCAATATAAAATGTTAGATTTAAACCTATGTCAATCGATAGTCATAAGGCATCAAGTTATAAATTATTTCATAAATAAATGAGTTCCTACATTTACAATTATATTTATTTATTATTTATATTATTAGATTTATTTTGAAAGTAATATTTTAAAGTCAACTTTTGTCATACTTTTACTAATTTAATATTCGACAAGCTGGCATTAGTAAACATTTTCCGAACAACTTATTAGTTAAATATAATTTTAGTCTAACATTGAATGCATTCTAATTACCTCATATTTACGTTTCAGATTTTCCTAATCTCATAATAATACGTAGTATATATATATATATATATATATATATATATATATATATATATATATAAGTAATAACCATACACATATGCATATACACCAATATACACATAATCTATATATTTTTATTCACAGCACAGCACCCCACTCTCAGAAGAACACGGATTTTCCTACGCACATATAATACACGCCATACGGGAGCAGATGTATGCATAATAGTATGAACATATCAGAATAAAATTACTATATGTTGTTTTTATATCCTATTAAATTATCGATCTCAAAGATTATAAATCAAGTTTATATATTTTTGGTCCACCAATAAAAGGAGAGTGGACCTGTAAACACACGCTTGCCCGTTCGTCGTTACCTCTCTCAGCTTTTTATCAATGATTACGCCTAGAATTTTTTTGAAAGTTTTTGTTTGTGGGAAGTGTTTTTTTTTTTTTTTTTTTTTTTTTTTTTCTTCGTTTCCGCTCCCCTCGGGACAGAAATGTCTATCCTCCTCTTTTCTTAATTGCGACGTGGAACTCTGACCCGCTACCACCCACTGAATCTTCTTTCTCTGCTCTCCCCCTCACGGGGGATCTGAGCTGCTAATTCGACGTCCCTGTACGGGGATATCAATCCTCTGTTCTCTTCGATCCCTCCTCATTTCCCCTACTTTTTCCTTTCTCTTCGCTACACTTTGGTCAACACATCCACGATGCCGGGCAGAAGGGCCATACCAACACAGATGAACTACATTGCTCTCCGAGAAAGCTCCCTGATTGACGGAGCAACTCCCAGCTACTCAGAAAAAGAGGAGAAAGGCAGGGTAGGGCCGCAGCCCGCGGCGACCCTGAAGATGCCACCAACTGATGAACAACCATGCTAGGACCCTGCTTCCCAAGCGGACCACTCCCCGGCCGAGGAAGCAAAGGGTACGGCTGACAAGAGAACGAGGCACGTTTCAGTAGGACCACACCCGGTGGCACCTCTTGCACCACAATCCTTGAAGACGACACCTCCACTCCTGCTCCCCACGGTGCATTATTCTCAAAAGTTTTCCGGTCCATCCGTGGTGCACAGTGTCTGTCACTGCGGACCGGGCGGAGAGATCACATATCTATGATATTCGTATTCTCATATGCCTTTTCCATGGCATCTCACGCAGACACACCCAGTGTCTCGTTAAATCTTTGACCACTCAATTCTTCATGCCTTTACGACCAGTAAACCTTGTACATGTTTCCGTTTCTACTTTTATAGCTTATACACAGTGCACTTTTCACTTTTTCACACACCCTCCGCTGAGTTTTATTTAGCCAATTCTTCCTGGCTTCTTCGATGCATTTTTCCATTACCTCTCAATCCGCCGCCCACACGACATCACCGACCATGCGTTTCCCCAATCAACCGGTAACTTCGTGAAATTCCTTATTTATTTCTTTGTATCTCCTTACAGTCCATGCCGATAAACTATGATTTAAGATATACAAACAAAATCACACATTTCGGTTTTTTTTTCATAAACCAATTCAATTTCAGACATTACGAAAACGATCGCCTTTTTCCTTCTAAAACTGTCAACTGTTCCTCTCTTTCTTAGTTCTTTTCTTTCCTTTTTTCTTTCAACCATTATATGACCGTTTTTCTATTATAATTTATTTATTTATTTATCTTCCTTTACTCTTTCTTTTTTCAAAAACTTTTTTTCTTTTAAGAATTTCAAAGCGAATCTAACCGTTCGGACTGCCACCCGTGATAAGTCATATACACTCTTACGCTCATTAATTCGCCCACACCTCGCTCCTGCTCCAAGCTGGTCTTGGGGCTTGCTGTTTTTTTTTTTGTTGATTTTTTTTTGTTTTGTTTTTTTTGCTTTTCGCCCCTCCCTCTCTCCTCATGTCTACTAAATCTGTTAACTGATATGTCTTTTAAAGGGACTTGCCTCCCTCTCTCTCTCTCTCTCTCTCTCTCTCTCTCTCATATCAGTGACAGCATATGCGCGTCCGTTCTTATACAATGACGGCATATCAACCAGTCTAACGAATACATATTTAATTTTCACTTTTTCCTTTGGGGGTGGAAGAAAAATCAACAATACTTTGCATATTAAGACAAAACTTTCGTTATGGGAGACTTAATCACTGACAACCGCACATAAAAAAAATTGAGCGAAGCAATAGGAACCAATAAAAATCTGCCCTTACATCTCTTATCGTCTGCTTCGTTTCTTTACATCTCTTTTTTTTCTCTCTGTCTCTCGTCGTCTTCCTTGTTCCTTGCAGTATAGCTTTTTTCATGCATTCTGACGGCTGGCTATTATGTTTTTAGCTGTGCCTTCAAAGTTCAATTTCAATCTTTATTTTCTTTCCGATAAATTCAATGTCAGTCTTTCTTTTTCTTTTCAATAAATTTTCTTTTTTTCCATCGTTCTTTTTCCCCCGATTTTCTAAAAACATTTTTCTGTGCCATTTTCCTTATATTTTTTCGATGTTTTTTTTTTCTAAGAAAACTGAGTTGAAGACGCTTCAAAAATGTGTTCGTGGTTACTCATTCGTGCACATCTCAGAGATGTGATGTCCCAAGTCATCGGCACCAAAATATAATATACTCTCCCCCCCTTTACTCAGGGGGCCGGGCCGCATCCGTCGCTATTCTGGCTCACTGGAGCATACTTGTGATGTACTTCTGGCCGTGTTCGTCGCTCCGAGCTCACAGGACCATAGATGCAACCCAGCAGGGCTACATTCATACTTGTCTAGTAGTGGATCCCTCACGGGTGACCAGACTCTCACTGGTCACTGGAAAATATACTTCTGCTGCTCAGGGCACGCGACATCTGCATGACCCCAAGTCCGTGTGGCAATATTGTTTACTTCGGCCGTCACTTTGGCTTCGTGGGGGATCGAGTCTGTCTCCTTCATCATCTGGCATCAGGGCATATCTTAAATAAACTGCATCTTCATCTCAGGCCGGCAATCGAGAACAAGGAAAAACTCTGGGACACTTTTATATATTACGAAACAAAATACTTATTCATAATTCGTTTACACTTGTTTAGTCGAGTTCTTTCATTCAAGCTTCGTGATGCAGGTTGCATACTTAAGTTCCACTAATCAATTTCCCAGCTAAGGACAAGAGCTTTTCAACTTAGCTCTTATGAGGGTTTGCCCCCCCTGGCGGGGTGAGAGAAATGTGTACGTCTCGATGCCAGTCAGTAAACAGGACTCTGGACCCTATTCTAAAAAAGGCAATCGTTTTTTATCAAATCAGACATTCCTCCCTCCACCACTTTGGAGTTATTCTTCTCTTTTTTTTACCAAATCCAACTAGAAAAACAATTTCTTGTTCAACGAATCTTATTATCAGATCTTATATTTTCTTTTCTCATTGAAATATTTACTCTTTTTTAGTGGACAGGAAGCTCATAAACATCTGTTTTTCCTCTCCCATCTTCTCTTACTCTATTTGGAAAGCAAGATCATCTGGTGTCGCCAGGTATCTCGTAATAATTGCACTTATCTAGGGAGAATAATAGGTTGATCGAAGGATTAAGTGGCGGTGGGGATGTTATATAGGGGTTTCATTGTAAGAGAGTCTTATTATAAGTGATTCTTAGAAAGAGTGTTATTAGAATGTTTGTTGTTGAGAGAGTTTTATTAAGAGGGATGTTGAAAGACTCAGAAAGAGAGATTGTCCATTTATTACGATTCTTATATATTAAAAGTTCATTCTTTAGATGTGTAGATTGGAGAAGAAGCTCTTGGAGTGAGGAGATAGTGTTCACTGTTCAGACATTGTGTAGACATGAGATATTGATTCACATTGTGGATATGAGAGGTGTATGTCACGATTTTTATGACACCGACATATAATAACAATTCAATTTACCTTTTGTAGAATCATAAGACAAGACGACGCTTTACAAAACACATGATGGGTTTATTTTCTTCACGACCGGCCGTGGTTTTCATCATCAAGGATTCCAAGCTTAACATTTTAGTTTCAAAGTGATCGTCTCGCTTCCTAGACGTTCGAATTCTCAGACCCTCTTTCAGTTTCTCACTGACTGTCTCTCTGACTAACTCTCACTTCCTATATTGATAAATCCATGCATGTCCGGCCAACGTGACGAAACTCACGTGTCATCACATGCGCAAGTCGCACGTTTCCCGCACATTATGATTTCCCAATAACCTATTTTTCTTTGATGTTCTTACAAATGAATTCAACCTACATATCTATTTTATTTAACCCATATTTTATTATCCAGATTCTTTCTAACAAATGAATAGTTTATTTATTATTTATTTCATCAGAATTAACAATTTAGTGGACATTCCATTTAAATCTATTGTTGTTTAAAACTCATGCCAGGGTTCGATTTCTGCTTTCTCTCACTTTATTTTCATTTCAACTCATCTCTCTATTTTTATACTTACATGAAAAGGGGACAGCCTTTATCATGTAACATCCCTCCCTCCATATTTCACAAAAAAAATGTATGCATTTTTAAATTTAGTACATTTTTTATGTTTACATCTACACAACCACACGGCTTGAAAGATCAGGCGAAAAAAACCACAAAAAAATTTATTTCAGTCAGCTCTCCACGGCCGACATCACAATTATTTTTTATGAGATCAGAACCTTTCTTATCTTCTTGGCATTTACTTTTTGGGTGTAGGTTCCAGCCACCCATATGCCGCAGACTAGAGGTTTCCAACTCCCTCGAAATCAAAAGTGTCCTGATCAAAGCTTTCCGCATGGTTAGTCTTATCAAGTATGGCTTTGTTTTTATTCTATAACTATCTTATACGGGACATACAAAAGCTCATATACTTAAATCTTTGTGGTTGGCTTCAGAGGTTTAAGATATACCTTTTTTCTCTCATACGGATTCACTCGGATTTCCTTACTTGGATTCTTAAGACCCTTCAACGAGGATTTAGAAATATCACCCCTAACTAACTAACACCTTTCGCGCCCAACACCTTAATTGCGCTCTAAATTCTATCTAATAACCCGATTTTTTGTGATTTTTCTTTTTTCTCACCAGAGCTTCCAAGATCCAGCAGATATATCCCACATTCATGCGTCTCTAAAAAAAATGCAAAGTTATATCTTTCTTATGCAATCAACGGCATATTTTTGCCTGTCTCTTACTTCATTAAGCTATATGTGATTGCCTCGGGACTACCTATCCTCGGTTTACTGGTCCCCTTAAGAATTTTCGTATGCTTTCCAACGCCTGTTTATTAATAAAGCCAAGTCTTACCACTTGCTTGGAGTCGTTACGTGCAACCAGCTTATTTTAAGCACTTAATTAACAAGGTTCCCAAATTTTTCGTATAGGGGCACATCTTGTGCTTATTAATCCCTACCAAGTCACTTTTCTTGGAGAAAAATTTTAGGATCTCTAAAAAAAAACAAAAAAAAAACAACAAAACCAAATGCTAAACAAAACATCTTTCTTACGGCTTATCACATCTAAAAACTCTCCAAATACCCGTTTACGTTATTTTAATTCTTGTCCCCTTCTAAAATTCTAACTAAATCTGTAAGCCGACCATAAGTCTTAACTAGTTTTATTTTCTCCTAGACTGTTTAAATCTAATGTATATTTACTGATAACTATGAATTCTTGCTGTGAAAATCAATAACATTTACATACATTTAAGACAATTGACAATATTTGTTCAACATCATAGAACATTTTCCAAAAAATACCTTAATACATTTAACTATAATTTACACAAAACTATGATCAACAGTTATAACTTTTTTCAACAAAAAAAAAGTTATCTGTAACAAACAACAATTCAACAAAGTATGTCCAAAACAATTGTCCCTTTTTTTTCAAAAACAAAATCAAATGAAACACACAAAAAGCCGAAAAGTTCAACTATGAACACAAAAATGCATTTCCAAACAGAATTTACACGCTGTTTCAGAGACTACATGCGACCTTTGAAAAATTTGTTTGATTGACAGACTAAATTCAACTTCGTCCAAACGATTTCATATTGACACAAATTTTCTAATTGACACTCCATACAAATTTAAAAACAATAATGGGTGACTCCAATCCCTGCATTTGCGTGTATGTGTGTGTGTTTTTTTAATAAACCAATTCATTGATAAATGAATTACGCATGGTGACTTGTTTTTACAACTGTTTATTTTTTTTCATTACTACGGATTTATTTTTCGGCATATCGGCCTATTCTGTTTTTTTTTTAATATTTCTGTGCTACATAAACAAAATAATTAATTTCAATGAATTATGCACAGTGACTTGTGTTTATTATATTTCTATTCATTACTACGGATTTCTTTTACGGCATATCGGCCTTTTCTTTTTTTAAATATTTCTTGTATCTTTTGTTCTTTTGTGTGTTCATTTTTTTCTTCTATTTTTTAATACTGCGTATGTGTGCATGTTCTCTCTTTTTAAAAACAATTATTGTTTTATTTCGTCTTGAATTTCTTTTTCGCATTCTGTGATCGTCTAGTAAACGTTGTGTTTTTTTTTCGTGGTAACGCCAGTTTATTTTTTTTAACCAATCCTTGCATGAGTGGACTAGTCACGTACACTAAATTTTTTATATTTTGTTATATATACCCCAGGTTCGGTTTTTGCATCGCTGATGCAAACCGGTTCACGGGCACCAAAATATGTATATGTTATATAGGGGTTTCATTATAAGAGAGTCTTATTATAAGTGATGCTTAGGAAGAGTGTTATTAGAATGTTTGTTGTTGAGAGAGTTTTATTAAGAGGGATGTTGAAAGACTCAGGAAGAGAGATTGTCCATTTATTACGATTCTTATATATTAAAAGTTCATTCTTTAGATGTGTAGATTGGAGAAGAAGCTCTTGGAGTAAGGAGATAGTGTTCACTGTTCAGACATTGTGTTGACATGAGATATTGATTCACATTGTGAATATGAGATGTGTATGTCACGATTTTTTATAACACAGACATATAATAACAATTCAATTTACTTTTGTAGAATCATAAGACAAGACGACGCTTTACAAAACACACGATGGGTTTATTTCTTCACGACCGGCCGTGATTTTCATCATCAATAATTCAAAGCTTTAGTTTCAAAGTGTTCGTCTCGCTTCCTAGACGTTCGACTTCCCAGACCTTCTCTCAGTTTCTCACTGACTGTCTCTCTGACTAACTCTCACTTCCTATATTGATAAATCCATGCATGTCCGGCCAACGTGACGAAACTCACGTGCCATCACATGCGCAAGTCGCACGTTTCCCGCACATTATGATTTCCCAATAACCTATTTTTCTTTGATGTTCTTACAAAGGAATTCAACCTACATATCTATTTTATTTAACCCATATTTTATTATCCAGATTCTTTCTAACAATTGAATAGTTTATTTATTATATATTTCATCAGAATTAACAATTTAGTGGACATTCCATTTAAATCTATTGTTGTTTAAAACTCATGCCAGGGTTCGATTTCTGCTTTCTCTCACTTTATTTTCATTTCAACTCATCTCTCTATTTTTATACTTACATGAAAAGGGGACAGCCCTTACCATGTAACAGGGAAAGACGTGTCGAAACGGTAATAAGGAGACAAGGAAAGATAGGGCTGCAAACAGAGATAATTTAATGGAAAGACGTTTAAATATTTGTCCATGACAAAGTGCGGTACAACTTTAACATTCCTTCATAGGAATTTTCCCCAAATATATCGAAATCGATATTATAGGATGTAAAAACAGAAAATATATTATTCTGATTATCTATATGTCTATTTTGCTCATGATCGCAACGAGGCAATACCCATTTATATTCAATTACTGTCCATTAAAATACGCTCGAAATATTTTTCAATGGTATCATACTTAAGTGGTGCCCGACGGAACAATACAATAAACAGCATAATATATCTATGAAGCCTTTACTTTTCCTCATGTATAGCTTCTAGTGTAAAGGTAATACTGATATATCCAAAATAGCATATTCTCGAATGTTATCAAGTCATTTGCTGTTATCTTATATATATATATATATATATATATATATATATATATATATATATATATATATATATATATATATATATATATAATAGATAGATAGATAGATAAAACTGGAATTGAATGCAGGGAGCTTTCGTACAAATAATTGTAAGGTACTCTTTTGGCTCTGTGATTTGAATTTTCCCCAGGAGTTGTACCCTCTCACACACACACACTCACACACACACACACACACACACATATATATATATATATGTGTGTGTGTGTGTGTGTTTGTGTATGTGTATACATATATGTTCATATACATACATGTATACGGATATATATATACGTTTATACATGTGTCTGACCTAATATACGTATATATGTATATATATACATATATGTATTGTATGTAAATGTATATATATATATATATATATATATATATATATATATATATATATATATATATGCGTGTATATATATATTTATATATACATAGATTTATATATCTATATATTTATATGCATATATATATATGGGGGGGTGTCTACATCAATAATCTTCCAAAACACATAATTAAATCATTCGTTTACATCTATGCTGATGACGCACCATCTATGCCAACACATGAAAGCCCGTAAATGACAAGTTCTCTCTGATTCTCTCCCCTCTGATCTTCAGCGCGTGTTACAATAGGGGAAAGGGTTAATTACTTTTAATACATATAAAACAAAGCTTCTATCTTTACATCTTTAACACTCTGAACCCATCTGGCATCAATTGAAATGAATGGCTCTCGTCTTGTGGAGGCCCCATGTTTTGACAATCTTCTGTGATTGATCTTTACTCAAGATCTTATATAGAATACGTACATCAAATCTGTTGCCAACCTTGCTGAAAAATGGTGGCATCCTTCTACCGCTCTAGTAGATATCTCACTGCTGATGAAATTCTCTATCTATATAAAAGTCATGTACGTCGAAGGATTGAGTACTGTTGCAATGTCTGGGAAGGAAGTGCTACAAAAAGGCTATCCTGCCTAGACACAGTAAAAAATAGACTTCGTACCTAGTCGGGTATGCCCTTTTATCTTCCCTGCAACATCTCTCCCACAGAAGGGACGTTAAGAACCTGTTTTTGTTTTATCGTTATTTCCATGGGAAGTGCTCGTCTCTGCTCCAATCTCTGGTCTGCTCTCGCCAATTGTAGAGTCGAAGAAAATGAAGGGAGGAAGCGCCCACGTGTCTGCGCGTCATGCCTTACCTTGGAACGCTCCTACGGTGTGCGTACGTGCATGGCCGAAACATGAAAGAAATTCCAAAATGGCGCCGTCCTCATCTTGTAGATTGTGCGATCATCACTGGGCCCCACGTGACCGTTCTTTGGCTGCTGATTGGCCGAGGACGAACGCCGGAAGGATAAAGGGAGTGTGTTTGGAACATGGGGGGGTCTTTTCTCGGATCGACGTCAGTGTGATCGTATCGGTGAACTGCTGCAGCTTTAAGAGTACTTTAGTGTGTGTGTGATTTTTTGGGACTTGCTCGTCTGCTGACTTTACAGGACTTTCTTTTCTGCTGATTCTACAGGACCTGCCCTTCTGCAGAACTTGGAACAAAACTTCAAGCCTTTTCTTTCTTTTCACACGTAGTCGCCTAAAAAGGTAGAATCCGACTTACTTGTGAAACGGCTTTAAGCTATTTCGGCGAAATGAGGGGAAAAATTGACCTCAAATTAATACCGGAGTTCGATGGATCAACCCCGGTACTTGACTGGGTGGAAAAGTGGGAGTTACATTGTGTTTTGTCTGGCGTAAAGAACTTCGAACGTGTTGTCCCTCTGCGCTTGTCCGGCGGCGCCTTTGGCGTGTATCAATAGCTCAGCCATGAGGGCAAACAGGACTACGAGACAATTAAGGCGGCGCTGTTCAAGGCGTTTGCGATTGACCCCGCCACTGCTTGGGAGCAACTTGAGGCAAGGACCATACGTCCAGGCGAAACGGTCGATGTATACTTACCAGAACTGACCAAGTTAACAGTCTTGTTTGGTGGACTGCCCGAGCGGGCCTTAGCATGCAAATTCCTAGCAGGACTCCCTACAGAAGCAAAGCGACTATTACGAGCCAGCTCAAGTGCGGATTCGTTGCCCCTTAATGACCTAGTGGATCGGGCCAGGACTGTAATGAAGAATTATTCCGAGATGAGGGAACCGGTAATTGCTGCTGCCCGGTCCAATCTGAATGATAAGAAACCGTAGCAGGGACCCGGTCCACGTGGCAGAATCATATGCTACAAATGCAATGGACAGGGCCATATTGCAAGGAACTGCCGGCAGCAACCAACGGCCGTTCGCTGCTACCGGTGTAAGGAAGCCGGCCATATAGCTCAAAACTGTCCGGGAAACGGAACCGGGGACAAGGTGTCAGCGTCAACCTCTTCCCCACGCAGAAATTAAATGAGACGCTGCCGATCGTTTCGATATATGTCAACGAAACACTGCGCTCAGCACTCCTCGACTCCGGGTGCTCCCGCACTATCATATGTGCAGATCTCTGCCACACTTGGAGAAAGAAGAACGTCCGAGTGACTACCATCAGTGGAGAGAGGCGCACATGTTGCGGGGTGGGCAGCGTAAATATTCGGACGAAAAATGGAATCTCCGCTAACCTAGAGGCGCTGGTGGTACCAGAAACACCCCTGAGTGTTGACCTGCTCTTAGGATATGATGCCATCAGAGCTCTTGGTAGCGTCTGCATAACGGCGACGGGGGCGGTACATTTTCAGGAGAAAGCCCCAGTGTGTGCTGCACTAAAGATCGACCAACCAGACTTCAGCGTCGAATTTGACGAGCAAAAGAGGGCCTGGACTGCCTCATGGAAGTGGTCGGAAGACCGAGTACCCGCCAAACTGCAAAATGGCATAACGGAATACCATGTGCCCGACCACATGAGGCCCGCGTACGAAGAAGAATTTCGCAGATGGATCGAGGATGGCTGGTTGATTCCCTACCCCTACAAAAAAACTTGGACCCCCAAGGGTCTGATCCCATTAATGGCAGTTGCTCAACAGAACAAAGCAAAAGTCAGGCCGGTGATGGATTACCTAGAACTGAACTCATATGTTGATGCGTTCACAGGCGATGCCGACGTGTGTGCTAGCAAACTGCGAGAATGGCGCCAGCTGGGTTCTAATGTGTCCCTATTGGACCATAGAAGGGCATATCTGCAGGTCCGGGTTAGCGAGACACTGTGGCCGTTTCAGACGGTAGTGTTTTCCGGTAGGAGGTATTGCCTCACGCGACTGGGCTTTGGGCTGAACGTTGCGCCCCAAATCATGAAGACGATCGTCAATGCTGTATTGTCACAGGATAAGACCGTAAAAGAGGGGACATCAGCATACGTTGACGACATATACGTGAATGAAAACGTTGTGCCATCATCATGTGTGAGGGGTAAGCTTGCCGAACTTGGACTGATTTGTAAGGATCCAGAACGCTTGGAGGATGGCGCTCGTGTTTTGGGGTTGAGCGTTCAACAGGAGCGAGGGACCTTGAGGTGGGGGCGCGGAAGTGCAGTCCCCGAAGTTCCCCATATCCTCACGAGGCGGGCAATATTTTCCCTGTGTGGAAAACTGGTAGAACTCTTGCCAGTATGTGGATGGACCCGGGTCGCAACAGCCAGCATGAAGAGGAGGGCGAGTGCAGTTACTAAAGGCTGGGATGACGAGACGGTGGACAATCTGTTGCTTTGCATCGTAAAAGAAACCATCACAAGAGTCAAACAGGAGGACCCCGCTAAAGGAGATTGGTGCGTCCAGGGAGACAGACTAAATGTGTGGGTGGACGCGAGCTCCCTCGCGATCGGGGCACTATTGGATATGAACGGATCTGTGATTGAGGACGCCTACTGGTTCCGACCACTGGATGATGCCGCTCACATCAACCTAGCGGAGTTGGATGCGGTGATAAATGGAGTAAATATGGCACTCAGTGGAAGGTTAAAGAATTGTGCTTACACACAGATTCGCTCTGCGTGTACCACTGGATAGTTGACACACTAACAGGCAAAGCGAGAGTGCGCACCAAGGCGGCTACCGAAATGCTAATCAGACGAAGGTTGGAGACACTAAGGAAGTTGGTGGAAGAGTACAACCTATCTGTGAACGCGGTGCTTGTCGCTTCCACCCGCAATCTTGCAGATAAACTCACCCGTGTGCCCCAGGGTCACGGATAGTCTAATATATATAGTCTAATATATATATATATATATATATATATATATATATATATATATATATATATATATATATATATAGTGTGTGTGTGTGTGCGTGTGTGTGTGCGTGTTTAGTTCTTCAGCGTTTTTTTTGTTAGGAAACACTGTTAAAATAACAGAAATTGTAGCAATATTCTTCCTTTTTTTCAGGTTTTCTGATAATATTTTTTGTGTTAATATAAACAATCAACGTTATATATGAATCGCGAACCTATTCGATTCCGCGTTGAAAAAACATTTTTTTTAATTCACGATTGTTCCACGAAACATCGAAATGCTATTCACGCTTAACGCTAGAAAATAACATGCCATAAACGTAGATTTTATAAAACTATCTAAGTGTTATATTTCCGCTGTCAAAGTACTAAGATATAAATGATTACATTATCCCCATTAGAAAACTATCTTGATACGGTCCGCTTTTGATTTTGTTTGAAGCGGTAATCACACAACTGCAAATTTTATTACATTCATTATTTTTCATGAATTTCTCGTGTCTACCGAAGCCAAAACTGATTAGTTACAATAAAATAATTAACAATTAAGCATGATATGATTTTAATGTTTTCAAGTGTTTAATTTATGGCTATTTGATGTGGAAAATAATAATTGCTGGATATATTAAGACTTTTTTATATGATCGAAGCAGCAGCATCTAATGTGAATTACTTCAATAGGATTCTTCAAATCAGAACAACGATTTATAACCATGGCTAAGGCTACCATTTACATCGCATTTCCTAGCAATTGTGCTGAGACATAACAATAAAAACGAAATGTTATCAATAAATTAACGAACATATATTCTATTATACAATATCGATATATATATATATATATATATATATATATATATATAGAGAGAGAGAGAGAGAGAGAGAGAGATCTAGTATAAGGTTTTATGAAACTATTTGTAATTAAACAACTGCTTGGGCCATGTCGGTGGTGCATTAGAATACACCGACTAACCCCTTGCAGAGGGGAAAAGCCCTTCAATTGGGACTTGGATATGACCTTAAACTATATCCAGTAGTGAGGCCCCAGCTTGTGGGGGCTTTGGGGAGTGTGGAGCCACCCTTTAATAATCATTGCTCCCAAGTCCGCTCTGACCCAGAGTGGTAGCGTCTGTTAGGGTTCCAACTATGGGTTAAATAGAAACCGACTTGAAAACAACAAATATATTCTATTAAAAAAAAATGTTGTGAATTTTGGATTCGCCATTAAATAACCCGAAAAGGTGTGATATGCCGTAAACAAAACCAACCAACTAAACCAACCAACAACTGCTTGTGATATTTAAATATCAGACTATAAGCTCTGATTTTAAATTCGAATACAATCACAACTTCAATTTATAATTTTATTGTATTCTGAAAACATTTTTTGTGGATCTCATTTAATTAGTTCTTATTAATTATCTATATAAATATATCTACGGATCTATAAAAGTTAAAATATCTGTGTGTGTGTGTGTGTGTGTGTGTGTGTGTGTGTGTTTTTCTGTGTACACTTCTGTACCAAATAATTCTGTCAAATCCTGGTCTAGCGACTCAAGATTTGACATAAGAATTGAGATTTGGGACAATCTTTTAATCGATTTTCGGGCAAATCTTTGGCGGTCAAGGAGTGAAAGTTCAATGATTTTGTTTTTGAAAACGCTACCAAACCCCTGCGACAATTTAGGATCAACACACTTAAAATTTTGAATTACGGATACTTAGACATGGGTCATTTTTTTTTTTTTTTACAAAGGCATCACCACATTATCAAGGCCCAGAGGCCACTCAATGATAAGGGTTAAAGAGTGTACAGTAGAAATTGTTCAATATAGTAATCATTAGTAATGAAAATTTGGTAAATTTAATAACTTATATGGAACGGCTCATCAAGAACTTATTTACTTTAGACTTGAACACAACCATATTGTAGTCAGCCGGAAAGCAGGAAAACGGAAGAGAATTCCACAGGCGTGCAGTTCTAAGAAAGAAGTTTTGTTCATGGAATCTACGTTTAGGTTTAGGCACAGATAAAGAGTGGGGGAAATTATTGATAGTGTTTACAGCTAGACGAGTGTTTCTTGTGAAAGTTTGGCGAGGGGGGACCATAGATTGAAGCTCAGTCGAACACTTTCCATGAAAATAACGATACATCAGAGACAAACTCGCAACATCTCTTCTGTGAGATAGAGGTTGCAAGGAGGAGAAAAGGACATCTCCTGCGAGGCTACGAAGTCTATTTTGAACTCTATCAAGGCAGGACAAGTCCTTTCTAGCAGCTCCTGCCCAGATGTGGCAACATAATTCCATCCTTGGACGTACCTGGCTCTTATATAGGTAGAGAATAGCATCAGCAGTGAGATATCTACTGGATCGATAGAAAGATCCCACCATTTTTCCAGCGGCCTTGGCAACAGATTTGATATACGTGTTCCATTTAAGATCAGGAGTAATGGTCAAGCCCAGAAGCTTGTCAAAACTTGAGGCCTCCTGAAGACGAGAGCCATTCATTTCACTTGATGACAAATGTGAATTAGAATGTTGATTATGTAAAGAGAGAAGCTTGGTTTTAGATGCATTAAAAGTAACCTACCACTCCTCTCCCCATTGTACTACGTGCTCAAGATCAGAGGAGAGAGAATTGGGGAGAACTTGGTCGTTTACTGTCTTAGATGTGGTACCATAAATGGTAGTGTCGTCAGCATAAATGTCTACAAATGATGTAAGGATATGATTTGGAAGATCATTAATGTAGATCAGGAAAAGAGTTGGGCCCAGGATGGATCCCTGAGGGACACCGGCATTAATACTGTGAGCTTCTGATTTTTGCCCCTCAATTACTACTCTTATGAACCTATCAGAAAGAAATGATTTAATAATTGATACGACTTTTCCAGCTATACCATAGCTAGCGATCTTATGAAGTAAACCTTTATGACATACCCTATCAAAGGCTTTAGATATGTCAAGAGCAATTGCCCTAGAAAGATTGCCTCCGTCGAGAGATTTGCTAATCCTATGCGATATAACTGTAAGGACATCTGCTGTAGATCTAGCAGAACGGAAACCATATTGAGTGTCACTAAGAAGGTTATTTTTGTTGAGATGGTTGATTACTTCTCTATTTAACACAGATTCTAGCAACTTACTCATGACGCACAGGAGACTTATTGGCCTGTACTGAGAGGGGGATGAGCGATCACCTGAATTCTTAAATACAGGGCATACTGATGAGATTTTCCAGGGAGATGGGAAACTATTCTCCTTAAGACAACGTTTAAACAGTTTTGTAAGTATGGGCGCTACTTCAGGTTGAAGTTTTTTGAGTACTATAATTGGAATACCATCAGGGCCAGTTGCTTTACTCGAATCAAGGTTTTTGATTAGCTTCGCAACATCACGTACAGATATACGTATATCACATAGCGTGTTTTCTGATACAGGAGGAAATATTGGGGGTTGGCGGTCTTGGTCGTAAAGGGTAGAATTAGCTGCAAAGTTCTTGACAAAGAGTTTGGCTTTGTCTGATGCTGACGAGATTACCTCAGGTCCATTGATAATAGTTGGGATGGAGCACACGCTTGTGTTCAGGATTCTGTTTGCTATTTGCCAAAACTGGTGGGAACCAAGCCGCTGCTCAGCTACTTTGGACTTAACAGATTGAGCATACAACTCTCTTGCGTTCCTTATTACTTTCTTACAATGGTTGCTGGCAGTCCTGAAAACGGCTTTAGTTTCCATACATCTATTACGTTTGAAGCAGTTGAAAAAGTGATTTCTGTGCGCAATGGCAGCAGCACATTCTGGAGAGAACCATGGCTGGCTGTTAGGTTTTTGCTGAACCTTTTTAGAGGGTATGAAATGGTCAATACCTACAATTAACCATTCAGGTAGGTCTAATACTATAGAGGACACATCCTTTTTAAACATGGAATGCAGAGGCAGATCAGATATAAATGTACGGAAGCTATCCCAGTCAGCCTTAGTGTATCGATATACTGTACGATGAAGAGGTACGTCTGTGGACTTATTACATTTCGTTTTTATCTTAATTGATACAACAGAGTGGTCGGAAGATCCAAGAGGCGACAGAACAGAAACTGAACATAGTTCAGGGCAAGTTGTGGGAAAAAGGTCTAGTAGGCTCGCATACTGGCCGTCATTATCGGGCACACGGGTAGGTTCCTGGACAATCTGAGTGAGGTCATAGGCAATGGAGAAATCATGACAGAACCTCCCCTCATCATCGGTCTTGTTTGAGTGGGTCAACCATTCGACGTTGTGAACATTGAAGTCTCCACATACGTGAATGTTAGCTGAAGGATAAGTAGAAAGGACTTGGTCAATTTTCTCAGATATGCTTTGAAGGATAGTAACTCCGCTGTTGTGGGGGCGATAGAGAGTAAATATAAATGCAGTAGTGGGGGCTAAAGCAACCCGGAAGCACATATAGGGTAAGTTAGGATCTTCCCTGGAGATGTCCCTCCCCCATGGAAAGCTATCTTTAATATAGGCACATATTCCATGCCCATGGCGATCTTGGGGGTCAGATTTAGAAGTTAAGTTAGAGTATCCTGAAATTGCAAACTCATCTAGGGAAATAGCCTGTCCAATGCCAGTTTCACTTAAAATTAAAAGGTCTGGTTTAGTCTCCTGTAATTGGGTTTCAACCTCTGGAAGGTTAGAACGAAGACCCATGATGTTGGAGAAGGAGACATGGTAGTAGGGGTCTACGTTGGAAGTTGGAGAACCGGGTTTAATCGTGTATTTTTTCTTGAAACTTGTCATGATGAAGTTTTGGAATTTGTGGACTAGGTCGACAGATTTACTTAGAGCAGGACAGAGAGGGGAAACTAAGAGAGAAAAAGAAACGAGGCATTTTTTTTGTAGCTAATGATAAGGTAAAGCCGTAACAATTACCCACTAGTATGGCATCGAGAGGTCCCACCAGAAGCTACTGCATGGTCCAGATTCCATTCACCAAATGGCAATACAGCAGCCTCAGTACTTTGCACCTGCTGATAGGACATCCTCCTTAGTGGTTAATCCAAGGTTCGGGTCCCTAACTATCAGGCGGATAACGTCAGCCCAGACAAAACGTTTACCTCCAGCACCCTTACTAGTGACATGGCTACAAGGATAGACATAAAACCAAAAATTTCCACCAATTCTGCCAACTGTTCGCGCAAAAATACTGCCAACCTAGAAAACAGCTTTTTCTTCTCCCTTTGTCAGAAAAATCACTCATTTAAAAAATGAGGACTGAGGGACAAATAAGAAGAAGCGAGAGTAACAGGAGCTGCCGATAACGCATCCACAATGCGTTTTCTACTCTCCATTAAAAAAAAAAAACTAAACTTCATACTTTCTATTTTGATTTGAGCCCAGATTGGGGTCAAAATTTATTAAAAATGACCTCTTCGGTGTCTACCAAATTACTAAGCCAACTTCTGGTCTAAACATTTTAAATTTATACATTACGATTATTCAGATACGGCAAGCACTTTATATAATTTTTGGACAGAAAATTTTCCTACTAAAATACTTTTTTACAAAATATAGAATTTAATTAAAGTGTATTTTATTCAGAGTCTTAGTAAGAGTTCCAATATAATTTAAAGGCAAATTCTAATCAATTAAAGAATACTAATTTTGAAAATAATTTTAATGTACATATACGTATACATAAATATATTTATGAATATATATATATATATATATATATATATATACTTATATTGAGTAATATTTCATTTTAAATAAAAACAACGTAGTATCATAAAAAAAATTTCTGCGCCGTTCTACGAAAGACATGCGAAAAAAAGTTTACAAAATGTTAGCATTTTTTATGTAATTCTATATTTCAGTAAAATAATACTGTATCTAGATTTATATAAATGTATATATATAAATATATATATATATATATGCATATATATATACAGATATTAAAAGATATTATTTTAAAGGGCAAATATATTTAAAATCAATTAACCAATGTTAATAAAAATTCAAGCCACTTGAATTGACTCAAATATTAAGCAACGTGATCAACATTTATGTAATCGGGTATATATATATATATATATATATATATATATATATATATATATATATATATATATATATATATATGTATATATATATATACAAACCAAAACCAAAAAGAAGTAATTGCTTCATATTTTTATTATTTTGGCTCTATTTATTACAATTTTTCGACAAAAATCAGAAAATTTACAATTTTATATTATTAAAAAAAATGTCATATTAATATCTCATCAGATATAATTAAAAAAGAATACAGAATTCCTTCATATTTTGACATATTTTTTTCTTTGCATTAATATTAAAATGGGACGCTGAATTACTACTCCCTCATTGTTAAACATGTACACGTCTGTGTTGAAGAAATTTTTATATGCCACATTTTCGTATATTTGTTCTAAAATACGGCGAGAATATTTTAATTTTTTAATGTTTCAATCATGTCTGAAATACAAATATGAAGTTCTTCGTACTTGTTGTTTTTGGTTTTGTCACTATATATATATATATATATATATATATATATATATATATATATATATATATACATATACATATATATATATTATTATATTATATTATATATTATTTCTCAAAATTAACCGAGTTTTTCGGATAACAAGGAACCAAGAAAAGAGAGGCGCGTTAGAAATAAAAAAAAATTCTAACTTATTTTCAAAACAGTTAACATCGTGGTATTCGCGTCCATAACATTTAATATGGATAACCAACGAGGAATTAACCTTCTCCAAGTGATGTTTCCTCAAGTTACTTCAAGGATGAATACTCCACAAGAGAGAAATTATTATTCTGGATCCAAACTAACGGTACACTATGACATATTCAAAACATTTTATGGAACATACTTACTCGAGTTTTAGAAAACGTGAATTTGGGACGCTCAAAACGTACACAAACTGTACCCGCGTGGATATTAAAATTAATTATTTCATTGCACTTGTAAAAAAAATGTGTTTTGACGAAACTCTACCCGCGTGGATTAAAAACAAAGCTATTTCATTGCACTTGTAAAAAAAATGTGTTATAGCCTAAAAGGAATAAATTTACGTCCTTATTCATTAACTATTGCCATGCTAAGGTGCAACACATGGGAATAGGTACCACATTAAATTATTTGCGAGAGCAAGGTGTGTGGATTCCCCAAGGTTTGACTGTTGTAAAGGCAGAAATAAATAATTGTTCAACTTGCAAAAAGTATAATGCTTTGGCTTATAAATATCCTAAAGTTGTGGATATGCCTAGGCATCATATCAATTTAGTGAAACCTTTCAATCATGTGGGAATCGACTACACCGGTCATTTGTGGGTAAAGAATGAAGTGGGTGGAAGTACAGTAAAAATGTTTGTTTTAATATTTACTTGCCTTAACATAAGGGCAGTCCATTTTGAACTGTTACCCGATATGTCCACCCGAAATTTTATGCTGGCCTTTCAGAGATTTTGCAACATGTATTCTGTACCTCAAATTTTATACAGTGATAACGCTAAAACCTTTAAAAAGGCAGGTTGTATTCTTGAAAGTTCTCTACAGTCAAAGACGTTTCAGGAAGAACTAGAGAAATTAGATACCCGACGTATCAAAATCCCTTTATATTCTGCGCGGGTTGGTTCGGCTTGGGAGAGATTGATAAGAGGTCTTAAGGATTGTCTATTCAAGGTCATAGGAAGATCTAGACTTAGCTATTTTGAACTTTTAACAACATTGTCAAATATTAAGTTGGCTATAAATTCTAGACCTTTAACTTATAGATTAAGCTCTCCGAATCTTGAAATTATAACTCCTAATTCCTTTTTGAGAATATATGGGAATTCTTCTTTAGTTCCAAACTCTGAAGAGGAAGAGGTTTGGCAGGAAGAACTTGACTCAAACTCATTAAATAAAACTTTAAATTTTCAAGAAGAAATAATACTAAAATTTAAATTATTATGGTATGAAAGCTATTTGCTAAATTTAAGAGAACATGGCAGGAATATTTACCAAAATAAATGGGAAAATAGAATAAAAGTAGGGGGTGTCGTATAGATCAAATCCACGACTAAATCGAGACTCTTCTGGATGCTGGGCAAGGTTTTAGAAAATGTAATAGGGTTTAACAATAAAATACGAGCTGTTAAACTGAAGCAAGGTAATGGGGCAATAGAGTATCACTCCATTTCTAACCTATACCCTATGGAAATATCATGTCCCAGAGGTAATACTCGAATGGAAGAACCTATCAGTAAGCCTTTCCAAAGTGATTCTAGTGAAGGTCTTAATGATAAAACACTGCAATTAGGCAAAAGTAATAGTAATGAAGAGGTGTCCAATCAACTCAGGACTAGACCCAAACGTAAAGCCCTGCCAAATTCTATAAAATGATGAAAGATAATATTGATTATCTGTAATAATTAAACAAATTCAACGTTTCTATTAAAAAAATAAATAAATAAAAAATAAAAAAATAGTTCTTGGCATTGAATTACCTAAAAAGGTTGATACCAACAAAAAAAATCAACCATCCAAAAATTAAAAAAAAAAAATTAAAACCAAAGATATAGAAAAATAAAACGGCAATATATTTTTTTATAAATTCTTTATATATATTTCAGAGACATCTCTCCTTCTGCTTTTATTGCAATAAACGTATTGCAATCTTCTTGGAGGGAGTGTGTTGGAATTATTTGTGCTCAAACTTCGTAAGGTAATTTGCATAAAGCCGATTATCTTATCTATATCTAGTGACACTCCTACTTCGGACGTTCGATTTCTATCATGAGAAATTACTTTGTTTATGACGTCAGAAGTCTACAGTCGACCAACGTGACTATATCACGTTTTCTACACATATCTATCCAACACACGTTTGGCAACAAAGAACTCGCAATTTTATTTTTTTATATTTAACTTGTTTTAAAACAGTAATTTTTAATTCGCATTGTCCATTCTTTTAAATTACATATTTAATATCCAAATCTCTAAAAGCATGGACAATCGACTCTTTTTTCTTTTATACATTATATTTAGTTATTTCTAATAGAATTAACAATCGATTGAATTCCGACTGAATATCATTTTTATTTACTCTGTCGCCATACGTTCACGTAACGAATTTTTAATGTCATAATCTATAATCTCTCATTATTACACACGAATAAACGTTGCCTGTGCAAACAAACACTATAAAACATTAAAAGCGCCCCAGTTTGAAATTAACAGACATTGGCCTTTACAATCATTCGTCGACATGCTTTGAAAATGAATAATTTATTTTTTTCCATATTTAAAATTCTACGGTATGTTAATGTAGGAGTATTTCAACTGTAAAATCCTTGCTTTTTATGATGTTTTTAATGTTTAATTAATAATTTGCTAGTCTTAAATATTTGGGAATTTAAAGTAAAAAAAGATTTTTGATTACTGCATAGATATGTACACTAAGGCAACTATATTTATACTGCTGCTTGAGTACTGCCTCTGAATCAATTGGGCTCCGTTTGCTATAATCTAGTAACATTACATTATTTTATTGTAACAAAATGATTATAAGCGCTGGAAATATTCAGCAGAATGGAAAATATGGCTGATTTGCGAGGAGATTAGCAGCAGCAGTAGCCAAAAATATGTATATAAAAATTAGGAGGAAAGAACGGTAAAAAGAAAAAAATACTTTACGAATAACTTTTTAGTTGTTTCCAGACAGAAAAGTATAGGTAATAACATGTTTTTATAAAAAAAGAATCAAAATACCGACACGGATGTTTTTTTCATTTATTTATTTATTGTTAATCCCATTGTGTATTTGCGACGTTACGTTAGATTATTCAATTTTCACCCCAAACAAGGCACGGTGCCACTTTGAAGCAGGTTGCTACTATTAGGGACTTAATTAGTGGGGTCATTATGAAGGGAGATGAGTAGAAATATGTTTGTTAACATTACACTTTAACTTCCGCATATCACTGCAGTTGGAAAAGCAGAATACCGGAAGGGAGTTCCAAAGACCCGCAGTTCTGGGGAAGAAACTATTGGAGTAAAAGGCTTTCTTGCACCTAGAGATGTCTACTGTAAAGGGATAAGACTTAGTAGCTTGTCGGGTTTGTCGGGGGTAGTTACGTCGGGGAGGTACAAGTGTTTGCAGTTCGTCAGAGCATTCACCATTAAAGTATTTGTAGAACAGGCAGAGGGATGCAACATCTCGTCGATGGGACAGAGGCTGAAGCCTAGATGACAGTTCAGGACCTTTCAGGTTGGCGACTCTCTTTTGAACCCTGTCCAGGAGCGAGAGACAAGCAGCAGATGCACCAGCCCAGATGTAACAACAGTACTCCATACATGGGCGAATGGTTGCCTTATACAGGTATAGGATACTGTCAGGCGTAAGTAGTTTTCTAGCACGGTAGAGGGAGCCAACCTTCCTTGCAGCAGCCTTGGCAATGCTTTTAATGAATCTATTCCAGTTCATATTCCCTGTAAACGTTAGGCCAAGGAGTTTAAAAGAAGTACTTTCAGGCAATGTGTTCTTGGTTATTGCTATTGGTGGTAGAGAAGGTTTCTTGTAGTTATTGAAGGAAACAAGCTTAGTCTTAGCAGCATTGAATGTGACCAACCATTTTTGTCCACTACAGATTGGAGGTCATCCTCTAGTGTTTCTGCCATTTCCTTGGATATGCGTTCATTTGTTTTCCCCGTATATCTGTTATAGAGAGTGGTGTCATCGGCAAATATACCCATCTCCGAAACAATTTTATCAGGGAGGTCATTTATGAATATCAGGAATAATAGAGTTCCAAGGATAGACCCCTGAGGTACTCCCGCATTTATGTCATATTGTTTGGATGTACGACCGTCGAGGACAACTTTGATTTTTCTATTACTTAAGAAGGATTTAATTACATTATGAATTCTTCCAGTGATTCCATATGATCTAATTTTCCTTAGAAGACCATCGTGCCATACCCTGTCAAATGTTTGTTTTGCTTGATTTATTTTACGAAATGTCAAGTTTTCAAGTTGTTAATGACAAATCCAGTTAGTTAGTGTTATGTCACACACACACACACACACACACACACACACACACACACACACACACATATATATATATATATATATATAAACTTTCACAAGAAACACTCTTCTAATCGAAAACACTATCAATCATTCCCTCCCCCACTCGTTATATGTGCATTAATGTAAACGTAGATTGATGAAAAAAGCTTCTTTCTTGTACATGCACATATGTGGAACTGTCTTCCGTTCTCCTGCTTTCCAGCTAACTACAATGTGCTGGTCTTCAAGTCCAACGTAAACAAGCTCTTAATGAGTCATTCCACTTAAGTTAACAAATTTACCGAATTCCCATTACTAATTATTAATATAGTGTCCAATTTACTGCCGTACACTCTTAAACCCTTATCCTCGAGCGGCCTCAGAGCCTTATAGTGGTGATTCCTATGTAATATATATATGTATATATATATTTATATATATATATTATGAGGTAAAATTAAAAGCCAAGAACAATGCGAGATTTTTTTTATATAGCATAAAATTAAATGAAAACAAAAGAAATAAATTTCTTTTTTTTTGTTGTTTGTTTTTTTCTTTTTCACACAAATTTTAACTCTAAACAACAGCAATTTTTTTTCCTGTTGTATTCAATGGTGTTATAAATCTCAATATATTTCAGACCTATTAGTCCTTTTTCAAGAGAAGACAGTGGAAGAGTGTTCAAAATTGGAAAAGCAGCCGCAGAGTGTGCCACGTGATACCGCGAAATATAGAACAAAAATGACGTTAAAAGAACGTTAAAATAAATCAGTTGATGTTTGAAATACTTGTTGCGTTTGTGAATCAAGGGAGATGACTATTCAAGCAAGGTTTTTTTTATTATTATTTTAATTATTGTTTTTCTTATGTTTTAAACGTATATTATAAAAGCGGAGCTCAATTCCAGTCTATTGTTTAGTGTGGGAGTATTTTTTGAAATAATTAAAGATTCGAGGATACAAAGTTGACCTACGTTTCTTGAAGAAGCAAGAATGTTGATGTGACATATAGCAATTACGCTTTCGTTAAAAGATCTTCAAATCTGAGTTCGTTTACCATAAAACACAATATGTGTACACTTGTGATTTTTAAGTTGATTTTAAATTGATATTTTATTATCATTTTTTCTGTAAAACTTTAAATACAAAACAACGACTGTGTTTCCTCAGATGATAATCCCGACTACGTCGACGACATCTATTATTTATACCATTAAACACACTACATGTATATTCTTGATGTTGATATTTACTTTCATTCCAACGAGAGCAGAGAAAAATACATTCCTTTTTTTAATGTGGGTAAATCTAGAGCATGAGCGATTTCTTCTCTATTGACCGGAAACAGAAAAGGTAAAGTGTAGGATCAGAACATATATTATACTTTGATATTAGTCCCCTTTGATGTTTAAAACCTTACCATATCATATGTATTCATATATTAAAGACTTTAGATCTAAAGTACTTGAAATAACATACAAAAAAGTCAAGACGGCAAAAGATTTTTATTTTAAAATATTTTTTTTAAATATGAAGTTTATTGAACGAAAATTAGACGAACATATTTTTAGCAACAATTTTATTTAAGCCACATGTATTTTTTTTTCTTATTTAATGAAGTCTAATATTTATTTCTCGGAAAAATCATTAAAATATGTTCTAAAGAAGTAAGTATCTTCATATATAGAAACATATATAAAGTGTGTATGCACTTCGCCTTGGTACATCATTTAGTCCATTGTCCACAGTTATACGTGGCCAGAAGTTGCTTGCACTAACAACAATGACCTGATTGATATCCTTATTATTACAGTTGGACGGCGAGAACACTTCTAACGTGCAACGTAGGTACACTGAACCTGCTAGTATATATATATATATATATATATATATATATATATATATATATATATATTGTAACGTATGTTTTTCAATTATTAATAGGAAACGATTACCTTATACGAAACAAACAAAAAAATATCTTATAAAAGTGGAAGTAATTCGAAGCTCGATCTGAGTAAATATATTCCATTGCCTAATGGGAAAAAAGTATCCGGATACAGAAATAACAATTTTTCCCACCATACAACTGGCTACGCTTAAGACTGCGTATAGATATACAGCATCGAATGATAAGTAATTTAGGATAAGTATTTGCTATCGGGATGCTACGCGGACAATTTTTTGTGGCTTATTTACAATATTTTATTCCGAATATGTATCTCATACATATATATATGCATATATATATATATATATATATATATATATATATATATATATATATATAATATTATGTGTAGAATCAATTATATCTATCTATCTATCTATCTATCTATCTATCTCTCTCTCTCTCTCTCTCTCTCTCTATATATATATATATATATATATATATATATATATATATATATATATAATCATTTATGGATACCGTTAACGAAGTCCGGCCAATACGAACTACGCACGACATTTAAGAACGTTATTGCCTTTCTCGAATACAATATAAGTTATAGTGGGTTGAAGGGTTCTGATATATGACCAATTTATGATTTTTATTTATTTAAATTAGAGTGGGGGGCAGTTATGTTAGTTTATCAAATATTTATATATAGCACTACTATTAATTTGATGCATGGTTATTCGCCGGGCCTACGTTTCCGATGTATGCCCAATGTGTGTATAATTTTTAGGCTAGAGTATTTAAATTGTTTCAACGTTTTATAGCCGGTGCTGAGTTGTTTCTAACCACAAGATTTTTTTGTCTGAACATTTTTAAGTAAATAATAAATTTGATTTTAGAGTTACTTACATACGGTATTTTTAATTGCATTTCTTCGATTCTTAAGTTAGGCGTCATTTGGTCTTGATAAAATATATTAATGGAGTATGCATTGCGACATTGGCTAATATTATAGATAGGGGTTATCAAGAGACTGTAGTATTCGTTTTGTTTGTTCACCAACAATGTAATTAGGAAAATGATTGTTAATGAGTACATGTTTAATTGTTTTTTATTTCACCGAGTAATGTTTTTGTGTGGATGATATCATTTTAGCGCGATTTAATATTAATTTTTTATTATTATGGCTATTTTGTACCTTTGTGGGAACTCATATTTAAAGTTCAGAGGACTGGAGTTTATGCGTCTAATTTATATACAGATGCATTAAAAGAATTATTTGACGTGCCAGTAATGACATCAAGAAATGAAATTTTATTATTATTATTATTATTATTATTATTATTATTATTATTATTATTATTATTATTCAACTCTACTGTAAATTCAAGAAGTATATTTTGTTTTAAAAGGTACTGTGGTTGGTATATCATGTCATTATTTTAAGCTAAAATAAGAATATCTTCCACGTAGTGTACAAATATAGAGGGCTATATATTATTATTAAATATTTTGTTCTCTAAATTACCCATGTAAAATTCACTTAGGTTTGGTCCAAGGACAGTTTATATTGCCATTCCGTCTATTTGTGTATATATGTTACCGATGGGTCATAGGCGGGTACTTCTGTAGTGTAGATTAATAGTAACTTTTTAAATATTCTTTTTATTGATTTTAAATGGAGGGAGTGATGGATTGTTATAGATGTTCTTCATAATTATATATATATTCTTTCTACTACATGTACATTTTTTTAATAAACTTTTTACGTCGAGAGGAGCACTAATTTTGTTTTTGGTTGCATTGATTTTAATATTTTCCTTACTTCGTTTGTAAACTTAACGCTATATTTGCTTGGAATACACGGGCTAATGGGTACGTTTAATGATTTTGTTAGTAGATAGATGGGAGTAGGAAATTATCATACGATAGCTCGTATAGGAAAATCAGGTTTATGTATCTTGACTATGCCATAGAGGTAACAAGGTTTGTAATCTCCAATTATTATGAGGAGTTGATAATTACCAATTTGTGCATTATTAGCTGTAATTTGTTTATTGGCTTGCGTTTTAAGTGTAATTGTATGACATCTACTATTTATTTTAATTTCGTATAACTATTGATAATATTTTTAAGTTTTTCATCATAATCGGATTTGTTAAGAACAACAAAGATGTTAGATCTATCAGCTTTTTTATAACAATATTATGTAGTTCTTTGGCAGCATATTTTAAATCAGAAGTTAGTATTGAATGATTCTTTCTATGGAATCGTGTTCTTATGGCTTCCGCTTTAACAGGGACCTGACAATATTTTTCGGGCATTTTAGTATTCGACTTTCAGAGTACAATAGAGTGGCGAAATTCCTTCAATAGAATAGCATAAACATATAAAGACAATACCCGTAATCAAAACGGAAGAAAATCGATTAGGTAAGGAAAAATATTAAATTTCCATCGTTTTTTACAAAACGCACTCGACATTATTGTCGACATCGTTGAAAAACTGTTAATAGAGTATATCACCATTCTTGTCAATACCTTTTTCAGTCTCTCTTCATATTAATAATACCTATGCACAATAACATTTCTACGTGTTTCTATTGGTTGTTTTTTTTTTGCATCAAAGTATCCGTTCCCATAGTTTAGCCTCTTTCGTTATTCCAGGTCCTTCATAGAGATGTTGCGCAAGCATTTCCCAAACATGTTCTATTACATTTAGATCTGGGCTTTTTGCAGGGCATTCCAAAAGAGTCATATTCATTTTAGCCATCCATCCTTTCATTAGTTTTGACAGATGGATCTGCAATTGTCTTGCTGTAGAACGAAATTATTCCTCACCCCTCTTCTTGGTACGGCTTTCTCGCCCATCAACTGTTTGTAGCTTTCGCTGTTCTGCCGTCCTTTTAGTCAGTCCAACCATATATTTTCATTAGCAAAGATCATATCCCAAACCATAACACCTCCTTCTCCAATCTGTCGTTTGCTCAGTAAACAGGCTCACCCCTTCTTGACCAAGTACCCCATCTTCCGGGCGTATCAAACTTGAAACGCTTCTCATCAGTAAATATAACCTTCTTAAAGTCAACATGATTTGTTAACCACCTTTTAGCACACTCCATTCTTGCTCCTTTGTGTTTCTTTGTTAGTGTAATTTTCCCTTAGCCTTTGCATACTTCAAATCAATCCTATGCAGCATTCCTTATACTGACCGGACGTTGACATCCAATTCACATTTCTCATTCACTTTTTTGTTGTAATTTTTCTCCAGATTTCAAAAGCCGTGTCATAGTACTCTTCATTCTCCTTCCAGTTCTCTTGCCAATTGATCTTTTCCGTCCTCTCTTCTTTTTTCGCTCGGCGTTTGTCCTCAACCTGTATTCGACCGTTGATTTCGATAGCTTAAAATCCATGGCGATCCTTTTGATGCTGAGGCCATCTCCCCGCTTCTCCCCTGCCAAACAAATTATTTCTTTTGAATGCATTTTACCTCATTAAACTTAATTGCTTTGCCATTAGAATAGAACAGATAAATGATTCTAATGATGACTGCGTAGTGGACAAGAAGAAAAGTTGCATACAGCAACATATACATGAACGTAGCTTTAAATAAAATAGAATTTTTGTCATGTCCGAAAAATAGTGTCGCGCAAGTTTTCGCAAAAGTACGAAAAAACTAAAATTATCAAAGCCAAACTAAAATAATGATTACACTAGTAGTGGATGTTCTCTCCTAAACTACGTGCTTACAATCTCAAAAGATTTTGGCACTAGTAACCATCGTGAAGTACTGTTTTCAAAATGTCCGAAAATATTGTCGAGCCCTGTAGCCTATCCCACGGCGAGTAAATATAACCCAGGACGTTATTTGCAGTGAAGCTTTTCTTTTGCTGTTATTCAAATCATTTAAAATCATAGCAGCAAGTTTTAACCCTCCCCTTCAATCAAAGCCGGAATTTTGGGGGATATATATATACATATATATATGTCTGTGTGTGTGCGTGTGTGTGTGTGTATGTGTATGTGTGTGTGTGTGTGCATACCGTCACTTATTGCACGGATTGTCACGCAAGCATGTAACCCTAATGTTGATATGTATCAAATATAATTTCTTCAACGAATAATTAAATAAATTTTACAAATCCGTACGAAAATAATTGATTGCGGTGGAAATAGTAGAATAACAAAACTATGGTTCAACAATTTCATAACAAAAGATTAAGTACATTCCCCGAGGTGTGTGCCTAAAATGGCACCGAAAAAGAGATTGGGAAATACTGTTCTTAGGACACAGGTTTGGGGAAATATTGAACAACGAATATATGAACGAATAACAATGATGGCGTCGTTAAGCAATTAATGCACGTTTTAGTAATGAAAAACTAGTTATAATATACATAAAAAAATAAAAGGGGAATGAGAAAACAATAGAGAAGTGAGTCAACATTGGGGATATCGAATTTATTTTATTTTCAAATCTACTGTGCAAAATTGGTCACATCAAGAGTTAAAAGGTGGAGGAAAATTATTTGTCAACAAAAGAGCAAAAACCAGGTGAGTTAACTCATAGGTTATTTACTTTTTTTTTTCTAATACAGTAGAATCCAAGTATACGACGACCTCGGGATACGACTTTTTCAGGTTACGTTGTGTTATATGTTTTTCGGCTCCTGGTTATGGTATCTGCCCGCCTTACGTTGTTATTTGTTATGATTTTTTTTATTATATACATATTTATTATATACTGTATTTTGATACTTTTTAAATGTGTACTTTATAAAATTTTTCTTAGCCCGTCCCTATAATATATATATATATATATATATGTGTGTGTGTGTGTGTGTGTGTGTTTAGTGGTTAAATTTAAATTCTGAAAATCAAAATATAGACATATATTTTCGAGTTGAGAATTTATTGTTTAACAAAAGGAATATATATATATATATATATATATATATATATATATATATATATATATATATATACATATACATATTTCGGAATTCAATATAATGGCAAGTTACCAATTGATAATTCTCGTTTGTTCATAGACATGTTCTTAAGTTCCTTCGTAGTATTCGAACATATAAATTCGGTATTTATTCCATGTATTGATTGCCGGTAGGCCAAAACATGTTTTCGTTGATTTCGTTCAAAACTCGAAAAATTCACCGTTTTTTTTTTTCTGGGCCCTTATATTCACATATTATCGTCAACTACCGCCCAAGATACGAATCCTGGTGTCCATGTCTTTACCAGCAAACTGCCATGTTTCAGCAGCCATCACATTTTAAATTTATTTTTCTTCCTAGTGTATGTTTCTTTTATACGCATGTTGCATAATGCATCTGTCTCCTTACTCTCTATTCATATATATCTTTACAATTATGCGTGCTGAAGAACGCGCCCCTCGATCTCTTTATAACGACCAACCGGTTTTAACTTCAATAGTTATACTCTCTCTCTCTCTCTCTCTCTCTCTCTCGTTCTTATATTTGTTTATGTTTCCCAGCAGGCAATAAAAAATCCCTCTCACATGATCTCTGTCTGTCTGTCTGTTTGTCTGTCTATATGTCTGTATTTCTCTCTTCCCTTCTCTCTCTCTCTCTCTCTCTCTGTCTCTTTCTCCCTCTGTGTCCTCTACAATTGTTTGCTGTCAACCCCTTAAGCAGAGAAAAATAAAACATATTATTTTTCTTCCTAGTGTATGTTTCTTTTATACGCATGTTGCATAATGCATCTGTCTCCTTACTCTCTATTCATATATATCTTTACACTTCTGCGTGCTAAAGAACGCGCCCCTCGATCTCTTTATAACGACCAACCGGTTTTAACTTCAATAGTTATACTCTCTCTCTCTCTCTCTCTCTCTCTCTCTCTCTCTCTCTCGTTCTCATATTTGTTTATGTTTCCCAGCAGGCAATAAAAAATCCCTCTCACATGATCTCTGTCTGTTTGTCTGTATATCTGTCTATATGTCTGTATTTCTCTCTTCCCTTCTCTCTCTCTCTCTCTCTTTCTCCCTCTGTGTCCTCTACAATTGTTTGCTGTCAACCCCTTAAGCAGAGAAAAATAAAACAAATATTGAGGACATTTGATTAAGCGGAAATAAATTATTTTTAAATTAAAATAAAAATATGAAAACACACCCTCGCCAAAAAGAGTCACAGCCTGGTAAACATAGAGCCATTTCAGGATTTGTAAATTCGCCAAAATTATGGTGTGTTACATTGCACTGCTTCCATGCTTGCTATTATTTTAGTCAGTGTGACTTAGTATAATATTAGGCTTTCTATTTCCCATTCTTTCTATTTTGACTGAAGTGGCAATTACGGATGATCGTATTTACCATGGCCGAAATATTCTGCGAAGTTGTTTGCAGCTGGGATAAAAAAGCATATCAAAAATTTCGTTCTGACATTTTATGTCATTTCTACTATTCAATTTATCATTCGATCCACTATTCTTTTAGTCATTAAACTTCTGTCATAAAACTCCTTTACCTCCGTATTCACAACCAGTGTTAATATGGTTTTAACTATCATCATTTAATTTATTAGAACCGTTATATTTCTTCGACAGTTACCGGTATCCTATAAACATCGTTTTCACATTATCTATCATGAGAATCATCATCATTATCATCATAAAAACACGGACTTGTTTTTCACTATAGTAATTTCATTTTTATTTTAATCGGATAGGTTTTATTTCCTAGTATGCCGTAAGACTCGTTTCTTCCTATTATTATTATTATTATTATTATTATTATTATTATTATTATTATTATTATTAATAATAATAATAATAATAATAATAATAATAATAATAATAGTAATAATGTAAACTAGAAGAACCCGTGTGTCGACATTGCATAGTTGAAGTATACCTCCACCCCAAATAGTGAAAAAATGTTGTTTTTTTTAATATTTAAACTACTGTTCTTAGTGAGGTGCACCTTAAAATAGCGGGTACTCGCACCCGTGGCCAAAATAAATGCACCATATCGAAGTACCGACGGTTTCTTTTATATATTTATATATTGAAGTGTTTCAATTGCAAATAATAACGTTTTTTATACTATGATAGTTTCGGAAAAATACGGAATGTTACAGTAAGAAATATGTTGCTGATATGAGATTGTTGGCGAAAAAATAGTTTCGTTTTATAACGTTCAATAAACTTCCGCATTTATTTCTTTTTCGGTATTATAGTTTTCTCTTCAATTAAGTCGCGACTTAACACCATTAATATAGCGATATTCTCTGTATAGCGTTAATGAAGGTAATTTTCAAGGTTTAAAAACATTAAATTTCTTGTTTATCAAGGCCTTTCATATTCCATTTAATTTGGCAATATTTATAGGTTTTCTGGTAATATTTAAATGAATAACTCATGCAAAATTGCCGCTGACATATAATCTTGCTATAAGTCAAACATTGCACGTGCGTAGAAAAGGATAATGTTTTCTTTGCGACCATTGTACACGCTCTATACAGTATCATAGTTATCGGAAAACATATATGTGATTGCATGAAAAAAATCATTAAAAATACACTTCCGTAATTTGTTAATTGTTTTTAGATTCTTTTTGTTTTGTTTTTTTGTAGAAGATATCTTTATATAAAAGCTGCTAATATTTATATAAAAGCTGCAAATATTTTAGAAGCTTAACATTAATTATAAAAAATATAGATGAAATACGATGGTTTTAACAGTACCAATTTCCATGTACTCCGTTTACTGGTAAAAAGGAGTGTATACACTGGAATTTTATTGATGTTTTGAAGATGACGTCGTCTACTGTGTTAGATTCTTCTAGTGGATAGAGAGTTTTAAACTTTTCATAAGAAAGCAAGTAAACGGGCTATCTAACGTTCGTATAATGATTTATAATTTCTTGCAATTTTCGATTTTACATGCCTGACATGACTCATGAAATAAATTAACTTGACGTCGGGCGCAATAAAATGACTGTCAATGGCGCCATATTTTAATATTAGTGAGCGTTCCTTTATAAAGCGAAGGAGTGAATTCCGGAATCAACAAATATGCAGAGCTCAGCCAATTAGAATGGGAGGCAGCTTTTATAATTTATTTACGGGCATTTGAAACTGTGTGAATCTGTTAGCTAGTTAATGTAGGTGTAATAATATAATCCGTAGAACATGTAAAATTAGTCTCTGGTGACAACTAGTAGTTATGCTACTACCAAATATTTAGAGAGAAAAAAGAATTTGCGACTGTTATGTTGTTGCTCGTAGCATGTAATGTAGCATTTATTTATCATGGCTGGATGTGTCTAAAATGGCCCTCGAAACTGGGAGAAGATACTGGAGCTTAGCTTAGATGTATTACATTTTTATGTGACGTCTCTTGTTACCAACCTACCATACGTTAGACCAGAGGAGGGGTTTCTGCAGTCATTTTATTTGTAGGAGATTATTATTATTATTATTATTATTATTATTAGTAGTAGTAGTAGTAGTAGTAGTAACAGTAATAGAAATGGTAGTAGAAGAAAAAGTAGTTGAGTAATAATAGTATTCTATTCCGTAATTTGGGCAACTTGTCATTCCCTTAATTCCAGAATAGCTTTTTTATTAAAATACTGACAGTTATATATGCAGGGCTACATTTTTGTGACGTTCTCTCAGCAGTATCATTTCCTCGCTACAATATGCAAAATATTGTATGTTATTTCCTTTAATAGAACCGATATCACAACCACTTATATAAGGTAAGCCACTATCACTACGGACAATCGAATTTATTTCGTTATTTGCCACCTCACACGAGTCATATGTTTTGCCCTGCTCTAACTCAACACTCACGAGCGTCCAACCTAGGGAAAGCCTTTTAACCGATAAAAGTTTATTTTGTCTTTATACCCGGAAAATCTTACCTTTGTTAGAGTGTCGCTACGGGGTGAGTCAGTTTTGTCATTATTATATTCTGACAGAGAAGCCCTCTTGCGGTGTATCTATTATAGGTGGCTTTCTCGCTTGTGTGATCAATGAGGGAGGTAATTTCGTCTGCACTTTGGGAAACAAGTACAAAGATGGATCAGTTTCTCAATCAATTTCTAGCATACCCCTTGTCTCGGTATTGTGCGTATCATTTTGTTCTAAATACATTGTATAAATATCAATCTATGCCCCCCTCGCAAAACTTTCAATAAAACCAGAGGTCTAGCCAAAACGACGAACAATAATTTCCCACACTCTTTATATGTGCCTGAACCTAAACGTAGATTCCATGAACAAAGCTGTTTTCTTAAAACTGCGCCCCTTTGGAACACTTTTCCGTTTGTCTGCTTTCCAGCTGACTACAATGTGATTGGCTTCAAGTCTAATGTAAAAAAGTTATTGATGAACTGTCCTTCTAATTAATCCAATTTACAAAATCTCCTCTACTTATGATTACTACGCTACAATCCCATAACTAATGTTTACCTATTGACCCTTATTCTCGAGAGGCCTCCGGAACTTGATAAATTGTGTCTCCTTTGTAAAAAATATATATCTGTTGTCCTAAAGTTTATTGCTATATTGGATATAAGGGTCCATGTAGTTTTGGGTTCCTTATCTATTTTAACATATGGGACATCAATTTAATATTGTTATCAATCCCATCTATTTTTATATTCTCTATTTCTCTCCGACTTGATTGCTTAGCAAACATCGCCCCAGTAACCGTTATTCCATCAGCCAGTCGACATTCATTCACGTCTTCGTTCAATTCGCCCCAAATCTCTAAAACGACTTCGGCGACTAGGAAATTATCTACTAGATGGTCTATTATAGTTTTAACAAACTTAGTTCTCTCCATAAATAATACTACATCAAACGTATAATGTTTTCTACCGTCAGTATTTCGGGTCTGAATCAGAACTTATATAATCCTTTAAATGTTAGCATTTCTAAAAATTTCTACCTACGTCTAAATCTTTCTGTCTGTGCTCTTGAGATATTCTTTGTCTATAGTAATGATATGAACTCTTCTAAAAGCGGATATATGATCTATAATGCCTACTTATCGTTAATATATCATCTGTATTAAGCAGTGAATTCCTCTGTGTTGTGACTTATAAATGACCACATATTGTTTCTGGTAGATGCCTGGAAATTGGTTAGTACTAAATTAGCTCGTCCTGAAACGGCGGAAAAATTAACGACGACAATAAATGTGATTCTTCAGGATTCGTGATATAGACATCACTGAAATGTATAGATGTTGCACCCTATTCTCAATAAACAGGTAAACAGGTTAAACAACGAGTACATGCACAAGAACCGTTAAACAATTAATATAAATGTTATTAATTAAAATTAATTATATATATACACATATATATATATATTTATATATATATATATATATATATATACTATAACGATTAAATACCTACAGACACTAGTGTTTCACCCTTTCGGGAATCTTTAGTTTAGGGTGTCATGATTAATACCAGTCGATAGATTCGAACCCGGCAACAAAAGACATTCTAGGTTTACTAACAAAGACCGTATCCATTTTGCTAAACCGTAAAAAAATAAAACGTTGAAATTTAAGTTTTCTATTTTATTTTTTTTTTTTACATCAGTCAGAGTGATCTAATCTTTATATGATGATCTATGCATAAGAGCTAAATTGACTGACTTAATTCAACTGAAAGTGATCAACGATAACAAACGAGTTCCGTAAAAGGGTTGACAAAATTATTGCTCATAATGATTTAATGTATAAATATATATATATATATATATAGAATAAATTACAAAAAATATATTTAAAAAATTATGATTTTGACCATCTTATAATGTATCCCTTTAAATCAGTTGATTTTTACAATTTTTGACAGTATTTGTTTCGTAGCGCAAAATCAACCACTTAATTATTATACCAATTATTGAATCTATTATGCCCTTAACTCATCAGAAGAAATAGCAACCATCAATTCGTCAAAAGGAATTGAAATGTGATTTGACATGATGAAAATCCGAAAATTGGGAGAGAAGCTGCAGTTTTCTTTATATTTTTCCATTACGCAATATTGATTTTTTTATCAAAAAAGTCATTAAACCCAACTATTCGTACTAAAAATGTTCATTAATTTATGAATCCTCTACCGAACTGTTCTATTTACTAATTAGCAAATTTAGTAATTTTAAGTTTCGTATGCATACTTATGAAAATAATATAAAAAATATAAATTATTATACATGTTTGTCTATACAAAACTAAACCAAACTACAAAAAAGAAAAAACAACTATTCGTACTAACAATGTTAATTAATTTACGAATATTATGGCAAAATGTTCTACTTAGTTATTTGTAAATTTATTACTTCAAAGTTATGTATACATAAAATAATATTAACAAAATTATAAACTATTATATACGGTTGTATATACGAAACTAAACTAAGCAACAAAAAAGCTATTCGTACTAACAATTTATATTAATTAATGAAGTTTCTACCAAAATATTATATTTAAAAATTAGTAAATGTATTCAATCTAAGTTATGTATAAATAATTATGAAAATAATATCAGCAAATTATAAACTAGAATACATGTTTGTATATACGAAACTAAACTAACCTACAAAAACAAACGATTGAGCATTTTAGTCAGTTATCGTAACTAAACAATTTATCCGAATTGAAAACTATACATGATTCAAATATATTAGCTATTACAATTAAACACATCAACCCTTACAATTAATTTTTACAATTCAAGAACTATATTTACGTTTTGTTCAGTTTAAGAATATTCTGAAAATTCTTTTATATCTTAATTGTTCATAATCAAATTAATATAATAAAGTGCGGCAGACTTACATCCTATGAAACAAATCTTCTGAAATAAACTTTACTTATATTTATTAATTTTTCACAGCGCATAGACATTCATATTAAACTAATAATTAAGTTTTAATTTTAATATAGGTGTAATGTCTTTTATTTAATATTATTTAAAAATATTAAATGGGCTTATATTTTAAATCAATTCAGTAATTTTTCCAATACAAAATGTAAGTATTACAGATTATTTCAATCGATAATTATAAGTTATTAAGTTATGTTTCATATCCGCTAATGTTGAATTGTAAATTAATTAGTTACTTCCATTTACTTTAACTTTTTATTTATTTATTATGTATATATATTCATATTATTATCAACATCACCACCATAAATGTATTTATATGTAAAATAATGTTTTTAATTTTTACATTTTTTACAAGGTGGTCACAACTTATCAAGGCCCGGAAGCCACTCAGGGATAATGGTTATTGTAAGTACAGTACGTTAGTGTGGATATTTAAAGTGTCTATTAAAGGGGCGGTTCATCAGGAATTTGTTTACGTTGGACTTGAAGACATCCAAGTTGTAGTCAGGAGAGAAGCAGGCAGACGGAACAGAGTTCCATTGCATTTCACAAACTAAACTCAATTCTACACCTTGTTTTAATAGATATTTTATAACTTATTTAAGCATATTTTGTTATCATAGTATATATCCTAATTTTCTAAATATATGTTTCAGTGTTTCTTCATCTGATAACATGTTATTTTAATTATAAATGTATATGTAAGTTAAAACTAATTTGATTTTTATTTCAAGTAATTAAGATTTACACACATTGAAATTATAGACTATATCCAACTTAGGTTTTCCTTATACTTTAAATCCCATCTCCTATGTACTATAATTACACCGTATTTTTTAAATACTTTTAAGTATTTTTGTATGTCTTTGTTTATTCAATTTTGTAATTATATTCAAGTAATATTTCCGAAATGAAGTAATAGATGTTTATTTAATGAGTGTATATATATTAAAAATATATTGTTTGTTTTCAGTAGATTTACAATCGATATATCTTATTATAACTATAACATTGATTTTTACATACATTCTAACAATAAGGCATTTGACTTATACATTTGAAACCACTTGTCAATGGAGTCTGACTACTAAACATGCATTTATAATATTATGATTATTACCATTTATTTATTTTTTAATTTATTTATTTTCCTTCTTATCCATAAATTACCTTACTCAACAGACTCAACGTTACCATCTATAAACATTACAATTAATCTAAATAATAGTATCATGGTCCATTTCTATACCCTATACTAATTTATTATTTAATTATTCCTTAATTCTATTTGTATAATATAGATGTACTCTCTTTTATGAAGTTATATTTTTTTCATGTTTATGTTATTTTATTTATTTTTTTATTTTTATAACTCCACATTAAAATAATATATTAGTACAACTAATATATTGACATACTTACCTTCATTTTCCATATTAAATATTAATTTAGATATATTTGGTTACTCTATATGGTATAATTATTTTAATTCATTAGGCCTATATATCAAGATTATAAAATTTCATTTATTGTTTTTATTTTCATTAACTAATTATATTCATATAAAATATTTATCTTCACATGGAAAATACTTAAAATTATGTTATTAAGGTAGTTATATACATATATATACATACAAAAACATATCCATACAAATACATACACATACATATATATATATATATATATATATATATATATATATATATATATATATACGTGCACATGCATATGCAAAAGTTCGAAAAGCTAACAAAATACATACATTTGAAAGCCGTAAAAATCATTCAATTAGTGATTTGTTTTGACACGCTTGTACATTACCAGACTTCAGATACTAACCTATTCTGAGGACGGCTTGAATCTAGAAACATGCATGCCTATAATAATTTACAAAACATGAATAAATAGGTTCCATAAGGGCAAATAATATATATATATATATATATATATAATGCATGCCTATAATAATTTACAAAACATGAATAAATAGGTTCCATAAGGGCAAATAATATATATATATATATATATATATATATATATATATATATATATATATATATATATATATATATATATACATATAACGAGGCAATGTTATGGGTTATTAAAATCACTAACTTAGCGGGAAAATAATAAATGACAGTGTTTTGAATTGTTAATACCGCTAAAAACACCACCAACAAATTTTATATATATATATGTATATATATATATATATATATATATATATATATATATATATATATATATATATATATATATAGCAAATTTATTACTGTGAGTCCAGAATGAGTTTACATATTGTTTCAGCTAGAGGAAGATCCTAAAAAAGAGGAAATATCTTACAAGCATCGTCAGAATTCATAGATGGACTAAGTTATAAAATCAAAAAAGAATGAAAAAATCGTAGATGAAGAGGAGTTAGAAAAGAAGGGGGAGTGAAAGGGAGAGGTCGTGTGAATTTAAAGTAGTAGGAGAGTATATAATAAGCGATGGGGTTTATAATTAAATATTAATTATGTGTTAATTCTTGTATACGTTTTTTTTTAGTGTATAACGGTTTAAAATTTAAAGACGCTATTCTTATTGATAACGGCATAAGTAACAGTTAATTTAAATGATCACCATGGCAACAGGGTGGAGAGTTAATGTTAGTGGGCATGGTGTGGTGGGGGGAGGAAAGAACGGGCTGCAAATGTGGTTTAAAGTGATTTAGCCGGGCGGGAGAGATTAAAAATATTTGTTGTTCATTATTTATAAAAAAAAAGGAAAGAGAAAGAGAAGGAAAAATAGGAGGATAAATTAATGAATTTTACGTTACAGGTTTATTTTGATAGTATAATGATAGGTAAGAATGTCAGTAAGTTAATAAAATAAATTAAAAAATTTAAAAATTAAGGAATTGTTTATAAGTAAATAATACACACACACACATATATAAATACACATACATGTATAGCATATTATGGATAAAGACGGTTGTGTTTCTATAGAGAAAATACGTGCAGAGTTCGATGTCATGTTCAGAACAGTACACATAATATTTCACGAGGAATTAAAGACTCGGGAGATTTGCGCGATTTTTTTTTCCGAGGGTGCTCCACGAAACCAGAAATGAAGATCTTATCATGACAGCAGGGAAATGGTCGAGCTGATCAGTTAAGATCCAGCAGTTACATGCAACAAAAGCTGGAGATACAGCTATGGCCGTGAGATAAACAAATATAGCTCCCAGTGGAAGCATTCTGCGTCTTCGAAATTCAAGAATAGTAAACAGAGCAAACCCACCTATATAATTATGATAATTGTTTTGTTTTTTACAGCACGGTCATGGTCTACATACATTGGGTGTCCACATGACAGATAGTCAATACGGAGTTCCACGTTAAGATATTATGAAATATCAGGAAGTGATTGCATCGGAAGGGGTCAGCATTCTTAAAATCTGGCCGTTAGCATTACTGCCCACACAGTGCAATAATTAATCTACAACTTCAGCATATTCGCAAACTATTTGACTAAGATGCCCAGCAAGGCAAGTCCATCATTCTGACTACAGTCAAGACTCTGCTCTGTTATTTTGTTTACTCCGTAACCTCAGATTAAACCTAAGAGGCTGTCGTTATTTTAAAATAAACGAGAGGAAAGAGGCTATCAGGAAGTTAATTGACACTGTCATATGAAACAATTTTTATAGGGCTTTCCAAAAGTTGTCGATACGATTCAATAAATACACTGCATTTGAGAAGATTTTGTTGAACAAGACTAATGTAGTATGTGTTCTCATAGAAATCTTTGACAATGTTGAAGTACCTCCTACTTTAATTCTCGGTATATTTTAATTTATATTTTTAATAAGATTTGATTTTTTATTGTTTGTTTTTTTTTAATAAATTATGAATAAAATACCAGCATTTTTTAAAAATATATTTTTCTCTATTTGTTTTTTTAAATCGTTGCGTTGTTAAAATGGATAACTCGTCACATTTATAACAAGGTTTGTTTCTTAGTCGGTGGAATTGTAATACACCCGGTAACAGACGACCGAACTCGTAACGACCGCTTTTCTACAAAATTGTGGACAGACAACCAGAACTATATTCTCATTTTTATTTAAACGCTTTTCGAAAAATAAATGTGTTTTCAAACTGAACATTAAGAAACAAATATACTTGCCCGGAGAAAAAATAAAAAAGCACATCTACGGCGTATGCTACTATTCAAAGCTGATCAGAGTGATTAAAATAAAACCATTTATCGTCAGCGATAGTTGATTTGAAGAAGTCACTCTCAAGTGGGCTTAGTGACATTGCATTGATACTCATAATTGTTAAGCTGTCAGAATTGAATGTCGCCTTAAATCGACATCAATGCCGCGAATGAGTTGACTAAAAGGAATCAACAAACATTTGAATATGGTAAAGTTTATCCCGCACATAATGCCGAATCATTATCCGGCAAAATGCGGGATCTTTTTAATGGTCGCTTTGTTTTTATTCATTTCGCTTTAAGGAAAGTCTGTGGCACAAATTACAGCCTTTGAAAGGAAATGTCAATTCCTGATCCGAGATATATACAGCTTAAATAAAACAGAAATCATCATCACCAACCACTCGTCTATCTGTCTGCATTATATCTATATTTCTCTCTTATTCTCTCTCTCTTTCTCTCTCTCTCTCTCTCTCTCTCTATATATATATATATATATATATATATATATATACAAGCAACAAAAAGAAAGTCCGCACTTGTAATAAAAAAAACTGCAAATTTAAGCTAAATCGAATATAACTGTTTAAACAACTATACCTCATTTGATTGGCCTTTTATTCTTCTATAATTTTAATTGTTCTTATTTTACATTTAATTGAAATATTCTACTTTTCACGTCAATTTAAAAAAATAACTTTAAAGTGAGGAGACAAAAAGAAAGGTCGCACAATTATTATTTAAATGTAACTTTAGGATTTTATTGCAACACAAATACAGAAGGAACACAATGAACTACGTAATATTTTGTAGCATAGTCGTCCTGCATTTTGAAAGCCTGCAAACTTTTCGGAATTCCTTGAAGTAAACTGCAGCAATAATCCGGGGAAAGACCATTCCACTTTTATTTCATTTTTGTCCAAAATTCTTCGAAATTTGACATTTTATCATTACGTAGTTTTAGCTTGATGTAATGACATATGTTTTTGATAGAATTGAGGTCCGAAAATTGTGCAGGCCAATTCCAACACGGAATATCATGCTCTTCCAGGAACCTTTTGACATTGCCAGCTGTGTGAATGGGAGTATTATCCTGCATGAAGATGGGATTATCATCCAAATTCCGACTAACGTAGGGTAGAAAATGCTCAATCAACATATTAATATACTTGGTTGAATTAATTCGACCTTGCAAGCGAATTATAGGCCCTAGACCATTGGTACTAATAATTACCCAAACCAAAACTGAACCTCAACCACCTTGCAGCATGGAAAGTGAAAACCAAGGATTAAATTCTTCGCCTTTCCCCCGACGGATGTACTGCCTTCCATTACTGCTTTACCTATTGAACTTACTTTCATCGCTAAAAAGCACTTATGACCAATATGAAGAGGCATGGCCTTGATTGCATCTGATGAAGTCCAAACGGCGCTTTCTGCTCTTTACAGGAATCATTGGCTTGCGACTTGCAACATATCCTTGCAAATTGAATTCTTTAATCTGTTCTTGGCAGTAGAAAGAGAGCACCTTTTAACAATATACTTCTTCAATTTACTGAAAGCCAGTGTAGATTTTACAAAAACAAAAAAAAATCTCTTTACGTCCTCTTCTAAATAATTCTATATACATATGGAGATGAAAATGACAGAAGAAAATCTATACGACTCTATATGAGATCAAGTAGCTCCAACATAATACCCAATTATAAATAACATTCGATGGCATTAAACGACCTTACAACATCGATCTGCTATTAATCCAAATCTTAAACATAACAAAACTGACCTAATAAAACGTGACGCTTTTCTATATGTAAGGACAAAGGCTGTAGAAAGTAGTTCAGATCCAAATTGCTGACCAAAATTTTAGAAATGTTAAAACATGTACAGTTATGCTAATATTCTAAATAAACTATTGGTATACTTGTAATATTGGAATGCATTCCGTAAAACATCATAATGTATACAACCTTGTGCAACTCTTACGGCGACTTGAATGTGAGATTTAGTGCATCATAAGTGCATTTGTCGCAAAATGGAAAAGTAAACAAAACAAAAATAATTAAATATTATTTCTTGAGACTTTGTTTTCATCGATCTTTTTTTACCACAAAACACATTGAGGTAGAGCTAAATAATAAAAATACATTACATGCCACGAGCAATTGCAAGGCCCACGTAATGAACGCTCCTGAATTTATTTTTTGTAATATTCTTTAACAGATGGTTCTATTATAACGGTCACCGTTAAAACACATCAGCTAACGATGTTGCACCCCCAAGCATGTTCTGCGTTAAGAAAATACCGTATACATAATAAAAGAGTTAAAAATAATAATAATAATAATTATTGAATATTTTTAATATTGATTCCGTGACTTTTTTTAACGACGAAAAACATTACAGCATAAATAAAAATAAAAATTAAAATGACTGCAATGAGCAATTACACGGAACCTGTAATTAACATTCCTGCATTTAATGTCAATAACGACCGCTTTTTATGTTTTTAATCGAGGGTTCCTAATATGAACCTCTATTATTTTCAATCAGCTAATAATGCTGCATCTCTTAGCATAATTAGAATTAAGAAAATATTGTATATATGAGCTCTATCAATACTTAAACAAAAATAAGACTTTATTAATTTAATGGTAATTCATACATATATGATCGTAATAATTGTAGAATTAAACAAATTGTAAAACTAAAGATATTTGCGTTACTTATTTTCGCCAGGTCCATTTTAATTCGTCTATATGCAGACGCCTCCAGCTACATTCACTTATGAATAATTCCCTGAGTCAGCCAGCTAAACATTATTCGAAAGAAATGGCAGGTGCTCGTCTGAGCTCCATGCTCTGGTCCCTCCTCGCCAATCTTTCTAAAAAAACACCAGACTAGTTGAAACCACCGTCAATAATTTTCCCAACTCCCTATCTGTGCCTAAATCAAAACGTAGATACCATGAACAAAGCTTCTTTCTTAGAACTGCACGCCTGTGGAACTTGCCTGTTTCCCTCCCGACTTCAACCGGGACGTCTTCAAGTCCAACACAAACAAATTCCTGATAAATCCCCCCCTAAGTAATGACACCTTACCAATTCTCCAATACTATTGCTACACTATCCCATTGATTACTGTACACACAATAACCCTTATCTCTGAGTGGGCATTGGGCATTGATAAGTGGTGAACTCCAAGAAAAAAAAATTGTCCATAGCTAATTTAGAAGCAAGAAAATCCAGGAATACTTTAGTATAGACGCTTTTCTTCCTCTTTCATTTTGTACCATTCCCACTTTGTGTATTCATCTGTGTAATGCTTTCCTCACTTTCTTCCTCGGTTTCTCACTCTCTTTATTGTGTTTTAATTTCCATCTTTCTTTCTGTTAATGTGCTTAATCTGCTTAGCTTCTAACCAACTTAAATATAATACACAGTAAACTTTTTGCTGGGAGGAGAATAAACTCTAAATGCAACTTTAAAAAAGCTCGTGTACGTTTAGTAATCTGCTGTAGAGGCGTTGCAATTAATTTAACATGAAATTATGTTTACCTTACAATCTCCAGATGTCTGTGTATTTGTCATGTCAGTTTTTGCTCTTACCATAAATTCCCCCTCTCTCTCTCTTTCATTCTCTCTCTCTCTATCTATCTATCTATATATATATATATATATATATATATATATATATATATATATATACTAGCATTGGTACCCAGCGTTGACTGAGTTGATATGAAGTTCCGTTTGAAACACACATGTATACATATAATTTTCATCATGGACAACGTGGATACCTCCACAACACAAATAAAATAACCGATGAAAACATGTAAATGTAATCACCCCCCACACACACACAAAAGATGTATGTGATAACCTATCCACCAGATATTTCGGCAGAAGGGTTACAAAGAGAAGAAACTATTCTTAAGATAGTGAGCACTGGAAAGACACTTCTCCCAAAATAATTTAAAATAAATCATTACAACTTCTGTTTCAATAAAAATAGCAGCGATGCCCGTGCGATCGCCAAATAAAAAAAAAAAATAAAGATCTACCAAAAATAAATTCCAAAAACAATTAAATGAAAATTTTCGTCATTTTATATTTCTAATGTAATCCTTCCCCCTCCAAAAGAATTGAATTCGTCATATTTTGGGATTCGTTCTGTTTATTAAATTGTTAGATGAAAGTACAGAATGGTTTCATAAAAATTAATTCAATTTATCGTTATTTATGTTTCAAATGTAATTTCTACCTCCCCCACCACTAAAAACTAAAAGTTTTTTTTTTTATTTCTCATGACCCCCTCGATCGCCAAACTTGAAAAAAAAAATGCCAGAGATGACATGTCTGGTTGAACGCTTTTGGGCCAAAAAGTGAGTGCTCATTTTACGTTAAATTTATGTAGAAAACTTATCCCACATGTTAAAATGTTTTTTGTTAAAATTTCTTTTCATATTATTTATAAATACTGCTTAAACGTATTAGTCCACAAAAAAACAGATCTTAATTTTTTTTGGTCAATGTCAAGTTTCTTTCCAACTCCCTTCAAAACATTAATATGCCGATATTTAATGGTTTTCTGTGGTGCTTAAAACGAATATTACGTTTAAATGTGGGGCAGATAAGTAGTTTTCATGATATGCAGAAATTATATTTTAAAAAGTGGGATATCACTTTCCTATATAAATTTTACGTAAAATGAGCACCCACTTTCTGGTCAACTAATAATTTATTGATATGATAAAACAAATTTAACTGTGATATTCGTTTTCAGCACTCCCGAAAATTGGCGCTGTTTCTTTTTTACTAAGAGATGGGTTCATTTTTATATCTCATAATTTGGGACGCTAAATATGTTGTTAGTAAGTTTACAAAAGCATGATTTTGTTTTTCGGTCTTTTTTCATTATAGAACTTGTGTAGTTGTTAACAGGTACATCTACAATTTAACATTTCACAACCATTCTGTTTACATTAGGAGGCGGTAAAGTAAAGTACAGGGGCACTTGGTAAAAACTATCCAAATTCTATAATTGATTACGCACCCCAAAAAAAAAATATTTTTGTAAACAGCTGGTGTAAGCTTACTGTCATCATTATTTACGTCCTAAAAAACAGCGCCGGTTTCCGGTGGTGCGGAAAAAGAATATCGCAGTTAAATTTGTTTTATGATATGAAGAAATTATTAAGTGGTTAGAAAGTGGGTACCCATTTTACATTAACTTTATACAGGAAAGTAATCACCCACTTTTTAAAAAAGTAATTTTTCATATAATGAAAACTACTTATCTGGCCCAAATTTAAATGTGATAATCGTTTTCGGCACTATCGAAAACCATTAAAAGTTGTCATTTTCAAGGTTTTGAGGAGTTGGAAAAAACTTGACATTTTCTAAAGGTTAAACGACGCTGGGTCACGTCGTAAAAATTGAGCATTTTTAATGTAAGATATTAAATAAATTATAAAGAAAATCTGTTTCGCAGCAACAATATATCAAGATGAGTTTGAAAACAATGAAAACTAACAAACAAGGAATTTATGGCGAAACGCCTAATGAACCATATTGTAATAAACATTGTGTAAGATTTGAGTCCTAGAAACATTCAGGGAACACTTAAGAGAGATATAATCTTGAAAGATGCATGCCCGCATATTACTGTTATCTACACAAAATAAAACATGATATAAAAATAACTAAATATTATTTGTTTACCTAAAAACAAAATAGGGTTAATTTTGAAAGAAAAAAAAAGCTTAAATATAAAGAAGCTAATTACCTTCATTTTTTAAAATCAATAAGAAATGCACATGATTAAAAAAAAGAGAAAAATAACAGTACAGAATTCGTGCCGTTCCTGATATCACACCAGACGATCATGCATATGGTCTAACTTTTGATTTTCTTTAGAAACAGTAAACTACGCTGAAGAGAGATATAACCATGAAAAATGCAGGTGCGTAGATTACTGTTTCATGAGTAAAATAAAACAAATTAAAAAGTAAATATTTTTTTATTTACGTTCTAATAAATTATAAGTAATTGTCTAAGGAAATCGATGGTTGAAGTACAGACGCTAATTCAGCGTATTTTAGTTTAAAAACACACAAGAAATCCACATATGTTTTTAAAAATAATAAAACAATAACATTACAATTATACAGGAATTCGGCGCGTAAGGACTAACTCAGAAAACCATAATACATATGGTCTACTGTTCGATTCCTAGAAATAGTCAAGGAATGCTGAAGAATGATAAGATCTCGAAACATGCATATCTGTAGATTATTCATTTTACAAGAAAAATGAAAATAATATCTAAATAAATTTAAATATTATTTTTACGTCCAAATAATATATGGGAGGGGTATAAGGAAACAATCGACAAGATGAAGACGCGAATTAACCGTATTATGATGTAAATATCAACAAGAAACTTACATTTTAAACTTAAAAAAAATGGGAGAAATAACCATAAATTAATTTAAGACGTGGTGGCTAAGCGGATTAAGCACCAGACCGTAATAGATATTGTTTATGTTTTGATTCATAGAAACTGTCAAAGTACGATTAAAAGAGACATCATTTTGAAACGTGCATGTCCGCAGAATACTGTTTTATAAATACAAAATTATAGATACATTTAATATATGTTCACGTCCAAATAAGATAAGATTGATTTTATAAATTTTTTAAGAAAAAATAACTTCAAGATTTAGACTCTATATCATAATATTATTGTTTAAAAGTCAACAATATATCTACATCAGTTTGAAAACAATGAGAAATAACAGTAAAACTAACGAAGACTTTGTGGCGAAACGCTTAATACATAAAATCGTAATAAATATTGTATAAGATTCGATTCCATGAAACATTTAAGCCATACAGAATAGAGATATAATCTCGAAACATGCATGTCCGGAGATTATGTGTTTCTTAAGTAAAATAAAATTAGTAAAAATAATAAAGTAATATTCCTTTGTGTCAATGAAAATAAAAAAAAAGATTCTAAAAGTTCAGACGCTAATTAAGAGTGTTATCGTTTATCATGCACATTGATTAATTGCCTCGTATACCCCGCAACCATCTGCCACCGCACACATATAGTCTACAAACAAGAATGCTCTATCTGCGAAAAATTCTACGTGGGTAGCACCACGAGACTCCTACACATAAGAGTCAAGTGTAACGTAATCTCTATTGTGGAGCGTTAGAACTACGCTGAAGTAGCTTTTTATTCCCGGGTGACGCGAGATAACCCAAGAATTCAAGATAGAGAAGATAAATATATATTTTTATTTCATGTCAAAATAGATATTGTGTGAAAACCAGAGAAATATATTTTTACGGCTAAAAGTTGACAACAGGAAATTTCACTTAGAACCTTGTCTGGTTTTAAATGAACTGAGGGTCGGATGTCAGAGTTGACACCTGGTCTGGAGAATCAGTACTTTAGATTTGTACCCACGCAAAACCCTAAATGCTTACGATTTTATGGCGAAATCTAATTGACTGGGGAGAATTTCCACCCCATCCACGTACCTTACTATATATACGACTGTCGTGCGAAAATTAGCCAGGATGAGTGGAAAGATAGAGTTGAGTCGCAGAGTGAGTGGAGAATTTCAAAGCAGATTGCTTGTTGAATCAGAGAAGACATGTGACCCCTCCCCACCTCATCCATCCGCCTGTCGCTGTCTGTGAAGAGAGTTGAGACTTTGAAAAGAACTTACAAAATCTGAATGAGTATTGTAAAAACATTTTGTACATAATTTTGTCAAAATTAAGCTTCTGTAGATAGACTGCAATTGTTTGTCTTTCTTCCTGCCTGCCGCTTCGATATTAGTTTTCAGCACGCAGATTTTATGTAACAATCTCCGATGGGTCTAGCCGATACGTGCCGAGAATCCAGAAAAATAAGAATCCTTAACCACCTTCTCGAGCAGGCGTTACACAAGGAACACACACAAACACAAGCATCATAATTCCGCAAACACCTCAACACCTGCAGAAACACCAATATACATATTAAAGTCGATATGGTAACCACAGAAGGCAATATTGGGAATCTTCGCATAAAGGAATCATTACTAATATCAAAATTACAGCTGGAGCGCAACAAGCGACTAAAGCTCAAATTATCATTCATTACATAACTTTACATACGGCTTCAACCAAAGACTAATCACTACACCGTACAACCCCAACCCATTAGAACAGGTATACCACTTCACATAGCTCATACACCAACTCTCACTCCAGACAGGGCCTTACTATAAGCGCCCTTCCATATAAATTATATAAAAAAATAAAAAAAGAAATCAAATAAATAAAGAAAAAAGAGCAATATATATAAAGAATAATGAAATAATAGTTAACTGAAGTTACATAAACCAATATAAAGGATTTTTTTTATTTAAGCTAACCCACACATTTAAACCCAAATAAAAACTAACAAACACAATTAAACATACATAAATATAACCCCACAAAAAAGAGCGCAAATAAAATTTAATCAAAAAGTATCAACGATACTCATCATATGTGTGTGCATGAGTACATGTACGAGTGGACACATGTATATTTATGTGAACGTATGCGTGAGTGTGTATGTACAAGTGTACACGTGGGTGGGTTAACATGTGTGTAAGTGTAAATGCGTATACGTGTGTGTACATGTGTGCATGTGCATGCGAATGTATGTGTATGTATATGTATATGATATTGTGTAAGTATGTGTGTATATAAGTGCGTGTGCGCATATATATATATGTGCGTGTGTGTGTGTGCAAGTGTGTCGGTGCATGTATTTACATGATCGTGAATGTGAGTGTATATTCGTGTACATGTGTATGTATATGTGCATGTGTGTATGAATGTATATGTATATATATACATATATATATGTGTGTGAGTGTGTATGTGTCTATATGTGCATGTGTGTGTGCGTGTATATGTATGTATGTGTATATATGTATATAGCAGATATATTTAAATAAATCAACTAAAACAAAACACTAAATATGGCTGACGAGAGCTTAACATTATTTCCGTGTTACCATTAACGGTTTCCCGGTGTGTTGGGCTTAAAACCGACGGTACCAATGTTTTTTTCTGAATTTCTGTATAATTAATAAACATATACATATATATATATATATATATATATATATATATATATATATATATATATACTTCAGAATAGTTTGTATTTATTTTATAGTTGTTATGGAAACGTAAGATTGTAGGTTTACAAAATATTACTGGCATTCTGTACGTTATCCATCTAAACAAGAATTTCTCGATATGCAAGATAGCGCAAATAAATTAAATTTTAATTCAATGAATTTAAAAAAAAAACTCTCATTGAAATGAAATGAAGTGGTTGAGTTTTATATCAAAGAATATTTATTATTCTAAGCAAGACAAAGAATGCTTTAGAAAATTAATCTCCTTAACCTATAGGGGTTCGATGTCTACCATCTCATTAGAGGATAGAAAAGATTAGCAAATACTTATTTCCACTTTGAATTATTATCGCTGGACCCGCAAACAAATTTCTACAAGCACTTGCCCGATTCGGATATCTACACAGCTATGCGGATTACCCAATATATAACTTGGACCTTATTACCAAACGGATGTAAAGAACGTATTACATGGATTTTACCAAGCAAGCTGGATCTAAAAAACATTCATATCCTTTTACTGCAAATCCTCCTGCTACAGGACTTCTGATTATTTTTTTATTTTGATTTTGACTTTCCATGCCTAACTGACTTTAGAGGATAGGGTGCATACCTTTATAAGTATTTGCTAATATTTTATCTCCTCTTTTGTCTTGCTTAGAATAATAACAATTCTTTGATATAAAACTCAACCACTTCATTTCATTTCAATTAGAGTTTTTTTTTAAATTCATTGAATTACAATTTAATATATATACATATATATATATGTATATATATATATATATATATATATATAGCAAGACAAATAAAACGAAAATTTATAAGTAGACGACCCTAGCATCAATGATCAAACACAATAAACTAGCACCTAAATGGACAGAGGGCTACTCGTGGCAGAATGATAAGTGAACTTACTTAAATTAAGTAAACAAATAAAATAAATTACGATAGCCTTTTAACTTGGAATACTCAATATATACAAATATAGTTAATTTACTAGTCCTAAGCGTTAAATATGGACAATAAATAAATAAATAAATAAATAATAATAAAGAATTAAATAGAAAAAAGTTACATCTATAACCACATAAATTTTTAATAAAAAAACAAATTTCCAAAGGAAAGTCAATCCAGTGTCACTTTCCCACCTATCTTCCTACTCCTGGCAACCACACCCTCTAACCTAAACACGCCAACAGTCGGCTAAGAGCACCAAATTCCGCACACACCCTCCCCTCAACTTTCACATCGTCCTTCTACTTCTCTCTTTCAAATGTTAACCCGTGCAAGCCAGCTTGCGACTCGTGTGACCTAGATGGACTAGGGCAAAAAAATGCTCTGCCGAGGTTGCTCCAGTTCTGTCCAAACTTTACAATAAATGCCTTAACGAATCTTGTTTTCTCGACTGCTAGAAAACCGCCTCTGTAGTACCAGTCTTCAAGAATTCTGGTGAAAGAACTGACCCACTAAATTATCGCCCCATTAGACTTCTCCCGCTTTTCGCCAAAATATTTGAGTCCTTAGTTAATCAAGCCCTAGTCCAGCACCTAACAGCTGGTAAACTCCTGACTGGCAAACAATATGGATTCCGGCAAGCCCGTTCAACAGCAGATATCTTAACTGTAGTTTCTGAACGTATATACCGTTCATTGGATAAAACATGGGAGGGTAGATCAGTGGCCCTTGATATATCTAAGGCTTTTGACAGGGTATGGCACGATGGTCTTCTAAGGAAAATTAGATCATATGGAATCACTGGAAGAATTCATAATGTAATTAAATCCTTCTTAAGTAGTAGAAAAATCAAAGTTGTCCTCGACGGACGTACATCAAAACAATATGACATAAATGCGGGAGTACCTCAGGGGTACATTGCCTGAAAGTACTTCTTTTAAACTCCTCGGCCTAACGTTTACAGGGAATATGAACTGGAATAGATACATTGAGAGCATTGCCGAGGCTGCTGCAAGGAAGGTAGGCTCCCTCTACCGTGCTAGAAAACTACTTACGCCTTACAGTATCATATACCTGTATAAGGCAACCATTCGCGCATGTATGGAGTACTGTTGTCACATCTGGGCTGGTGCATCTGCTGCTTGTCTCTCGCTCCTGGACAGGGTTCAAAAGAGAGTCGCCAACCTGATAGGTCCTGAACTGTCATCTAGGCTTCAACTTCTGTCCCATCGACGAGATGTTGCATCACTCTTCCTGTTCTACAAATACTTTAATGGTGAATGCTCTGACGAACTGCAAACACTTTTACCTCCCCGACGTAGCTACCCCCGACAAACCCGACAAGCTACTAAGTCTCATCCCTTTACAGTAGAGATCCCTAGGTGCAAGAAACCCTTTTACTCCAATAGTTTCTTCCCCAGAACTGCGGGTCTTTGGAACTCCCTTCCGGGATTCTGCATTCCCAACTGCAATGATATGCAGAAGTTCAAGTGTAATGTTAACAAACATCTTTCTACTCTTCTCCCTTCATAATGACCCCGCTAATTAAGTCCCTAATAGAAGCCCCCTGCTTCAAAGTGGCACTGTTCCTTGTTTGGGGTGAAAATTGAATAATCAAAAAAAATCTCATTGAACAAGATGATTTAAATAAATTAAACAAATAAATGAATAATATATAGCAGCAGAAAAAAGAAAGACAACGAAATAGATATAGACTATACAAAATAAAATAAAGCTTAGGCAAAAGCAACAAGTTATAAACTAAATATATATATATATATATATATATATATATATATATATAAAATTTATTTTTAAAAAGGGAAAAAAATATGTTAATATCCTAAAACAAGCGATACATATAAATTCCCTCCTTACATTTGCTGCGAGGCTCCACACAACTATTCAATTAATTATCCGCTTCATCATCTAGCATACTTTTATCGATCTACCACGTCCATCATTGAAAAGGGGGATTTTTTTCCTGAAATATATTATGGATATTGTGACACATAATGGATACTGTCAGAGACATAACAATTAAGACATTTGTATTCAACACAACTGAATAAATATATGTATATATAGACATATGTGGATGTACTTATTGATTTGTAAATCGCCACTTGTTTTCCTCTCCTCTCACCAACACCAACTATATCTCATACCTCGCATTGTGATAGCCTTCTAAATCTCTACTACATAACTATCCCACACAAGATTTCAAGCAAACTACATATCAATTCTCTCTCTCTCTCTCTCTCTCTCTCTCTCTCTCTCTCTCTCTCTCTATATATATATATATATATATATATATATATATATATATATATATATATATTACGACAGTTAACCCAACAACCCAATTTAATTTATAAAAAAGAGAACCCATTCGTCCAAAATGTCACATATACGAAAAATAATGTAATCATATGTTTTACAAACAATACGTTATACTAATCTGTATATAGGTAAAAACGAGTAACACAAAATTCACTTATTATTATTCTACTTGGAAATATTCAACTATGCAAAACGAAAAGAAAACCAGTTTCACTTTATTGACTCAAACCATTGTTTTAAGCTTGTATATTAATTCCTAGAATTGTCTAATATTCGTCTCCATCGGCGTGAATGGCAACAAAAGCAACAAACAAAACAAGTTTCGTATTATCATGTACCCTAGATACTAAATCATGATTCGTTTTCTAAAACATGTATATTACTACAAGGTTATACCATTTTTAATAACAGATAACCCATGTTATATAACGAAAATTCTGTCCAAATCTAGCCAAACATTCATGTTACACTACGTTGCTAGCTCCTCTAATGATTTAAATGTTTGTATTTTCAACAATGTCGTATAATATAATTACAATGCGAAATACCCTTGTCGGGGGAGTTTGGTAGAGTTCTTAAAGGTCAAATCGTTGAACTTTGAGCCCTTAATCGCCAAATTTCTGGCCGAAAACAGATCACATCGATTTTCCCAAATCTCAGTATCCTGTATATCAAATTTCGAGTTTGTACACTTTACATTGACAGAGTTATTGCGTAGAGCAAATGTACACACACAGACACACAGACATACAGATACACAGACAGACAGATACACAAACACGTTCACTTTTCTGCATATATTGATAACCAGTTTCGCATTCAATATATCTCGTCCGACCGTTTTTATTGCGTTATCTTCTTGCATCTTATTCTCTATCATGTCCAAACTGAATAATCGATGGTATTTTTTCTGCCCGAGAATTCGTACACGATGTTTCATCGCATTTAATTATTTGATGCTGGTTTCCTATTTCTATTTATGTATTACTTGCTCTATCAAGAGGTTATTTATGGCGATAGCTTCTTATCCGGCTATGAAAAGTTCGTTAAAATCTCAAGTATATTTTTTTCGGTTTGCAAACTATGGCTTCATTGATATTTACTGTTTGTATAATGAAAAATTTAAAAAAAACACACAAAAAAAACAAAGCAGTACGTAATAAACTTCAATTTTCATTTATGTAATAAATCTTAGGTTTCGTCTACTTTTTCAAGGATCGATTCTGGAAGGAGTCTTTACGTCATGAGTAGGTTACGTGTGCTTGATTACAGAGTTTTATATACTATTTTGACTTTTTTACAAAAAATAATGATGGTATTATCTTTTCAACTAGGCCAACAGATTGATAAACTGTTATGTACTGTACCTTGTAGCATTCATTGAATTTCATCAGTTGTTTCTTTTTTCAAGTGTCCATTTAGGTATGCCATTTAATAGATATTACTACAATGAAAATGCATTTATAATATGATTCAGTAAGTTATGCAAAAAATTTTCTTTGAAGTTGATTAATATTTAACTTTGGGAAGATCCTAAAATATATGTATATAAATATTATAAAATGCTCTTTGAAGATAATGGCCATTAAATTCGTCGAGTTAATATGCCAATATATATATAAAACCAGAAGAGTTATCACTAAATATATATTCAACCAGAAGTTTTGTCACTAAATAAAACATATATGCATTTTCTTTCATTAAAATAGTCGGGTAGTGCACAGTCTAATCATTATTTGACACGAGCAAACCAATCGGAAAAGTGGATCGTACTTTAGACAGTTTGGCCGCATTGACTCGTTGTAAGTAGTCAGTTTTATTAGTCGTGGCGTTCATTATTTTCCATTGTTATTACGGGTGGTTAGTATGGCAATGAAGAGCGAGGGTTTTCTTTTGTTCTGTTATAAAGTAGCAATAAAAAATGTAAGCTGAAGTTATTCTTTATGATATTACATTATGACGCTGATTTATTATTTACTAAGATAAGACGTTAGCGTAAAACGGAAACTGTTGCGTTTGCTGGCCAAGGTTCATAGATTTTTTAAAAAGTCGAAATCCTGTCATCAATGAGGTTATCCTATCAATTCTTTGCGTATCATTACAAAATGATTATGCATGATATGAGACGTAGGTTTAATTTAAATTTTCGTTATTCTACGTATAGTTTCTCTCTTTTTTACTTTACGTTTCTTTGTGTGATTTTTTTTTTTTTTGGTTTTTAAGAAACACAATCTTTCTCGAATCTTATACACGCTGTTAGGGATAAAATATCTCCGACGTCTCCTGAAATAGAGTACATCACAGTCTAATAAGAACAAACTAGCCAAGGCATGTGTGAAGATCTAGGGATTAGAGATACAACGAGTTGAGAACAGATTCATAGTTTAAGTGCTTAGAATTTTCAGAAATATGGTCTGAAATCGAGTCATACGGAGAGTAGTATGGCTTCCTTGCTTTATCATTTCCAATTATCGCTTGCAGACAGTGAAACACAACTCAACATATCTATGTAAGCCTTAATTTACAAATCTATCAACGGTGTAGACCAGCATGAGATCACGTTCACTGGCCACGCACCAAGAGACTGCCGCGGGTTAAAATAGCTGTTTAATAAATAGTTAGACACAATGCCGGTTGCAATCTTACAAGCGGTTGTGCTAAGTTTCATTTAATTGGATGTAGGCACAAACATAATGTTATAAGGTTAATTGTGTGATATATTTGTCTGTTGTGTTTATTGGCTTTTGTATGGAGGATCGATTGTGGTTTGGGGATCAGGACTATTGTATGAGTAGTGGCAACGATCATTTTTAATTGATTTCTGCATACTTGTCATGAAATATTAATCACTGTTGCCAAAGTCAGTATTAACTAGCAAGTCACTTACAGCCATAGCATATAGTATGATCATTCCTGTAAGCTATGATAGCTTAATATTCGTCGCAGTTTTTTCTTTAAATCAGCAGTCACGAATGTAACAGTACCCACCTCTTAAAACCAGTTTTATATACACATGCTTATATGAATTTATACGTACCTGAAAGTCATTATCTTCACATGTGTAACAATTATCATCGATGTAAACCATTGCTTATTCAGAAGAATCGAACTCACGACTATATTTTCCGTAGCTGAACTGTTATTCCAAAATCACAGTTACTTACCAAACGGTTACGAGTTTTGCTTTAGTTATGTTTTGTTTATATGACTCATTCCATAAGTAATTAACTTTCCTACATACATGTTCTGCGTTAGGTCGCACAATAAAGGGAGGTTATAATTTTCATTTTATAAGTATATAAGTACATAAAACTTATCTATTTACATGCGTTTCCTTATTCCTTTTATGTACGTATGCAGACGGCTCTAGATGGTGTGATGTAAAGCAAAATGCGCACGTGAAGATCATGATAACTGTGAAGCATATTACTATGGATATCCTGATGTAAAAATAATAAATAAACAAGTGAAGCTGCAGGGTCTCCCGTGAGTTCACAGTGAGCGATGCATAAAAAATATCTAATTTTAACATCCCTATGTAGCTCCTAAACTCCAAGCCTTGTGAAAAAAAAATAGACGGTACAGTTTTAAGTCTTAACATATAAAAATTTACAAAACAAACTGACTAAATCAATCACTTGCCCCTCCCCATTAAGCCCCAAAAGTTTCCAAGGCCCTAGCATATATATATATATATATATATATATATATATATATATATATATATATATATATATATATTAGTTCAGTACCATGCAAATCTGCTAAGCAGACATACACAGAAAATGTTGGACAAATATGGTCAAATAGTCCCAACAAATGGCATTTTTATTAACAATAAAAGCGCTCCTCAGGCACACCCAAGACATATCGCGAAGTATAGTATAAAGACATCAGTAAGTTATAACTTTTCCGTAAGTTTCAGAATAATCTAAGGCATATTTTCTTTTTATAATCATGAAAGTGTAAATTTTATAAATTTAAACCCGAAAGCAACCCATAGAGAGGCAACGAGAGTTTTCCCGGAAAATGTTTCCTCTTACTTTTTTTACTCAGATGATGCATAATATTTGTGCAAAATTTCAAAGCAATTTCAAAGGCGTAGTTATTGAGAAAAGTATGGAAAGAAGAACGGATGAACAGACGAACAGACAAGTTTAAAATTACAGGTCCACATCCCATTTAGGGGGAGGACCAAAAATGTAAAATAAATGAATCCTTTAATAGTTGACGTAATGTAATATATTCTAAACGGAGCTTAATCGCATTTGCTTTACGAAATAAATAAAGTCATATATACAAACTGATCCAAAAAAGTCTTTAAAACCCCCAACTTTTTCTTAAGGATAAAGTTTATACTTTTCCGACTTAAGGTTACCAATACTACAATCTTAAAGATGATAGAAACAAAAACTACATTCCAAAGACTTATGAGGGTGTGCAATAAGTAATGCCCCTGACCCACTTCCAGTTGTCTGATCTAGCTTAAATTTTGTATGTGCAATGATTTATATCGCTACTAGTTATGTAGCAAATCGCAGCTCTGAACTAATTGTGGTTTCTGTTTTACAGGTGTTTGAACTGAGTCAAGTATGAAATTGAGCCTGTTGAATGTCAAACAGTGATCCGGTGTTTGTATTTGAAAGGACGCACACCACAAGACACTTTTGATGACATGAAAGAATTATAAGACCAGACAAAAGTTCTATTAAATTGTACAAAATGTGTACAAAATGTGTATGAAACCATTCAACAATCAGACGTAATAATAAGTTCTACATCCACTGCTTTTGATGAGTTAAAAAATTCGTCGGGGCACGCTAAAAATAAGGGCTTCTATTAAGGTGCGGGGATCCTGCTCCAGTTTCTGAAGATGGCTTCACGAAGTTCATTTTTTAATAGAGGTTTTCATTTCGATAAGCGAAAATGGAAAAGAAAACAATAGTATCGCCTTCAACAAGTAACATCCATAGTCATGTCATCTGAAGTTGTAGAAAGTTACAATGGCCGAAACGTTGTAAGAAAACCGACGAAAATAAGAACAGTTGTCTGGACAATCCATTAAACACAAATTATTTTTTCTGTTTGTGCTCATCTTGTTATATATATTTTAACAACTCGTCTCTATAAAATATGTTCATCACGCACACGCCATTTGTTTAACTCAGAACTTTTTCAATAAATATATTTTTTCAATTCGTTTTTTATTGTCGATGTGTATCTCATCTCATTGCCGTATACATTAAATATTTTGTAGAAGTCCATGTGTCTTTTGCTTGAAAATGTTAAAACCATTGAAAATTAAGATATTAGAACAACCTAGTGAAAAAAGTAATACTATAGAACAACACAAAGGTATAACAAACGAGAAAACTAAAACAAAATAACATAAAAACAAAACATGCAAACACATAACATATTCGGTGTCTAACAGAGAGAGAATAGTGCAGTCATGAATTACAAGCTTGTTACTACTTTGAAATATAGTTATTTATTTATACGTAGAGACAATCATGATAGAAACGTAGTGAGTATTAATTCTTCTTTTGGATGATAAGCGACATACGCTGACTACAAACTTTCATCGCGTTTTCGCAAAAGTTTACAACAAATATTAATAAGAACAAGATATACTTGCGATGCAAATAATTGTTAGTTGGATATGTGTGGGAAATCTCAAACTGCATTTATTTTTCTTAACTTGTCAATTTCGTATCATAGAAAGAGTGTTCACTAACGTATGTAAACGCAGATAATGGGCACTCTGCTACTCATACAAAATACGTATATTGTACTTTGAGTCTACTTGCTAAGCACTTAGTATTATGATGTGAGGATCAAGGGCGTGTGAAATGATCTTCGTAAGGCAGTGCAATTCTCTCTCTTTACGTGGTATGTAATAAATAATGAGATTTCGGATCGTCATCAAATAATCACCAATTTATATTAGCTTAATCTCTCACAAATTGATTCATGTATGTAGAAAGCTGTTATATTCTTATTAACAATATTACATGTATTTAGTTTTACCATACTGTGTAAAACCGATGATTATGTAGAATGTTATTTCGATGTTTATCTTTCTAATTCGACCGTTTTTTAAAAAAAAAACAAGAAATTTTATTAGTAGATATTTATTAAGATAAGAATAGATTCCAGTTTCTTTGTAATTCTCTCTAAATAATATCGTGTAAAAAGTTTGGACAACATCTCCATTTGTCAGTAATTGTTCTAACCATACTTTCGATAATCTCAGTTTAGTAGACAAGTCGATTGAAACTGAACTCATATAATAGCTAAGAAAAGCAACAACAATGAGGATAAAAAAGACCAGTGCGTAAAATATGGGCAGGTATGTATACAGATATTTTGTCTCCGATAATATTTAATATATTTGAGTTTCTTTTCCGCTGTTGATGGAAGGATGACGATTATAGAATGATGACATATTTCAGAAAATAAACAAAATATTGTTTTTTCCTCATTAATTAGATAGTTTTTCAAAGAAGAAAATCCAATTATCTGAAAAATTAGTTAGATTGGTCATTGTATGCTAAATTGAGGATTAAAAATTTCATATACATTCTTGAATCTAACAACTACGGTTTGTAGGAAAGAGAAATAAAATACCATGTTCCCCTTATATTAACAAGAGTCATTGTCAAGACACCCGAAGTTAGGAATTTATATAAACGGAAACGTTGTGAGAATAAAAACTAAGATTATAAACTTGTCCGGAAAATTACAATATTGCAGATCTTTTTCGTTAATGTTTCATAAGCTCTTCTCTATAAAGTATGTTTGGCACATTATTTTTCAATCTATATATCTATAAAAGTGAACGTGTCTGTACATTTCCCTACGCAGTAATTCTGTCAATTTTAAGTCTGCATACTCGGAAATTTATATACAGGGTACTTAGATTTGGGAAAATCTTTGTGATCGGTTTTCTGCAAATAATTCGGCTGTTAACGAGGTCAATGCTCAACGATTTGACCTCTGAGAACTCTACAAAAGTCCTCCGACAATTTTTGGTATAACACTGGAGATTTTAGATATAGGTTCCTGGATCTAACTTAATAACTTGATTTGAGCCAAACACAATAAATGTTAAGGGATCAAAATATGGGTCACAGTTAAAAAAGAATCGGCCGCTTTTTTACTAAAGATAAACCCTAGAATACTCGGGCAACGCCGGACTGAAATGCTAGTATATCTATAAAAGTGAACGTGCCTGTGTGTGTGTGTCTGTGTGTGCGTGTATGTGTACATTTCGCTACGCAATACCTCTTTCCACTTTCAGTTTACAGACTCGAAATTTAATATACAGGTATTGAGATGTGGGTTACTATTTGTAATCAGTTTTCGGCCCAATATTTGGCTGGCAAGGGGTCAATGTTCAGGGATATGACCTTTGCGAACTCTACCAAACTCCTCCGACAATATTGGTTCTAAACACTGTTTCTTTGATATGCATCTAACATACACCTCAAAACACCCGGGCAACGCCGGGCTGAAATATTAGTAACTGTATGAAGACCGTTCTAAATTTTATTGAAAAGGGATGGTCATTGACGACAGAAATCTTATTTGTTTTTCTAGTTACCGATTAATTCAGCGTTTATAAAACATGGTATCTTGTTCTTCCATTATAAAAAAAAGAAACGAAGGCGTAATACAATGAAGTACAAACATAATAATAACATAAAATAATGCCATATAATATTAACCAACACATATTTTTTAAAACAAACTGGGCATAAATGTTAAAATGAGCACAAAATGTGTACTTCTATGCAGTGCATATAAAAATTCAAGCAAACTATGTCATTAAATATTCATTCATTTTATCTTATCTGTTAAAACAAGCACAGCTATATTATAGACAAGTTTATTTTAATAGAGTATTCTCCTCTTAATTCGGAACTAGCTGCGCAGGTGTACCGGAGTTTTCCGAGGGAAATCTAACAATTATTTTATTTAAAAAATTGAAGCATTATTCTGAATTGTAAAAGAAATGGAATAGGAAATGATGTTTTACTATAAGTAATTTATATAAGGATACAATTTATCCATGACTTGGCCTTCAGCGGTTTGAATATAAAACAATTGTTTTTTGTCGATAAAAGTAATAATAATAATAAAAATAGGTTTAATAAAAAAAATCCTCATAAAATAACGCTTGTAACATAACAGACATTCTATTTGTTGTAAAACTGAATTTATTTAATATACAAAAAGAGTGCATGTAAAACTGCATATGTTTGAAGCAGAAGACATGCAAATTTTGCAAAACATGATATATGAATGTCGGCAATAAATAAGTATAATACAACGGACCTTAATTATAACGATACTTATTTTTAATTAAAACAACACTAACTTTCTTTTAAATCCAAGCAAAAAGAAATATAAATGTTAAAATTAAAACTAACAATAATATTTTAGAAAATAAACAAAATTCGATGTAACCGTCAGTATTTATTAAGTAATGATCACGGAATATAATGAGCTCATTATCAATTTCAAATCGTATTGAAAACATACTATTTTGCGTTAACAAAAACACCTTTAAAAATAGAAGTTTTAAATACTAAAAACGCATTAATTTCATTTCGCTGTTTATGACAATTAAGCATTATTGAGCGTTACAATTAAAAAAAGGGCATTACGAAACCCGCTTCTTTAGTCTGTGTAAGTTATATCGTTACAACTCAAATAAAAATAATTTTCTCAAACTAAAGATATCATCAAATTCAGCATTCTTTACTCAATGTAATTACCAAAATATGAAGAAATAATTTCTTGACATATTTCATCTTATAAATATAAAGTAACATTTTAACGTAAATTTCATCTGTAATATTTAAATGCTATCCTTGAACGCGTGGATATTTTCCCTGTAAATATTTTAAATAAACAATAGATTTAATCCTCACATTATTTTGTTAATCTACGCATGAATGTGGAACGCACTAATAGTCGTGCTAGTGTGTGATCTTTCAGCTGTATGCCAGATTGGATTGTAATAGATATTGTCCAATAACCTTACTATGAACACATAATCATTGACTTGCACAAGGCATATTATAACCTGCATTTCTCAGCCAGTTTTGAACTTTAAACGATCTTTTATATTATGCCATTAATTTCTTGTTTATGACGAAAAGTCAACATGTATTTTTTGCGCCAGATCTTAATTAAAACAAATATCATGTATACGAGAAAAGGTTCTTTTAAATTTCGTAACATTCTTTATATGCTTTTTTGATATTTATTTTGAAATGAATCTAATGAGCGGATATATTCTGAGACATTCTACTTAACTTTTTATCACGATACCACCATCGAGACTAAGTTTTAGTGAACATTTGCACGGAACTTTTTTGCAAAGTCTGAAATCAAACTTCCATTGAATACAGGGATAAGTGTCTTTGACATTCTTTTTGCGTTACCTTTGCCACATATACCATTAAAACAGCATATTTCCCAAAATCACCCGACTTTAATTTCTTCCTCATGTGTTTGAAACCTTCATTAAAGTCAAGAACAGTAAAGCTAGCCCTGTGATTGCTTCTGACTCAAAACCATTGTAACTACACAAAGGGTTGTTTTTAGCTGTGCTGTGATCACCTGTCTTTCATACTTCAAATCTGGAATGCGAGCAACACGTATTGTAAACAAATCTGCTATTGGGAACATGTCCTCCACAATATAAACATTTGCATCGGTCGATGCTATAATCTTGCAAATAGCCTTGCGGGTTTCATCGATAAACTAACCAGTTCTTAATCCTGAGATAACTACTACCACGTTATGTTTTGTTCTTCACCTGGTCATACCTTTATTTTAAAATCGTGTTGCTGTCTTTATTGGAAAAAAGTAAAGAGGAATTGCTTTGCTAATGAAAAGGTAACTTTTCTAAGTTTGGAGACTATATTTTGTAATTAATTTTTGCTGTTGTCTGTCTGAATTTTACTACGGGGAGCGGGCAATAAGTAATAACTCTGATCCACTTCCAATTGTCTGATTAAATTTTGCATGTGCTATGATTTATACCTTTACTGGTTATGTGGCAAATTGCAGCTCTGAACTAATTGTGGTTTCTGTTTTACAGGTGTTTGAACTGAGTCAGGTGTGAAATGGAGACTGTTGAATGTCGAACAGTGATCCGATTTTTGTATTTAAAAGGACGCACACCACAGGAGATTTGTGATGACATGAAAGAAACTTATGGTGATAATGCCCCATCATATGACATTGTAAAATACCGGCATCGTGAATTCAAACATGGTCGGAAGTCTGTGTAAACAGCTCTCTCCCTCCTTCTGCCATTGATGTGACATCTGTCCGTAGAATTTAGGCTGCCATTTTGGAAGATCAACGCATTACTATGCCAAATAGCCCAAGATATCAAGATTAGTACAGGGTATGTGGAAACTATCATTCATGACGATTTGCATATGAATAAGATGTCTGTCAGATGGATTCCTATGTTGCTGACACCATTACAGAAGCGAGAACGCGTCGAGTGCTCGAGGATGAATTTGGAGATGTGCTAAGAAAATAAGTCAAAGATTTTGAAAAGACTGATTACACAGGATGAAACCTGGTTCCATCTCTATGATCCAGAGAAAACGCCACATCTATGCAGTGGGATCACTGTGACTACTCACCTCCAAAGAAGGACAGGGGACCGCCTTCCGATGGAAAGCTCATGCTCGCATTCTTCTGGGGCCAGGACGGAGTAATGATGACAGATTTTATGGCAAAGGGTACTACAATTCTAAGAGACTATTATGCTTCAGTTTTGAGGAAATTAAGTGAAGCTATCAAAATCAAGAGCCGGGGCAAAATCAGCAAAGGGGCCCTCCTCCTGCAGGACAACACTCCGGTCCACAACTCGCATGTCGCCAGATCAGAAGCATCAGTGATTATGAAATCCGCCCCCATCCTCCCTACTATCCTGACCTAGTATCCTCTGACTTTCACTTCTTCCCAGCCATGAAGTTGTATTTGAAAGGAAAACGTTTGCCAGATGATGCAGACTCGATTTCTGAAGTCACGTCGGGGTTGGAAGAACAACCTGGGTTTTTTTTACAAAAACGGTCTCCAGAGCTGCATCAAACGATGGCAGACATGTACAGGGTGGGCCAAAATAAGGGTCCTATTTTTAAAAATTCATAAATTCATGTAAGTTTTAAGAAGTGTTTTTCGGCCAAAATTTGTTTTGTATATTTCAAAAAAATCTCGGAAGGGTCAGTCTACACACACATAAAGTTTGGTGAGTTTAACTTTTATTTTGTGGAAGTTATTCAAATTTAAAGATAGGACCCTTATTTTGGCCCACCCGGTATAACTCTGGGTGCTTTGTATGTAGAGAAAGACTAATAACTGTGCCAAGTTTTGTTGCACTACTGTTATGGGAAGTGGGTCAGGGGCAGTACTTATTGCACGCCCTTGTAGTGCCCTGCAATATATGTGATGTTTATTTGAAATTAATTATTGTAATGATTATATATTTTTTTGTTTTTCAGACTTTGTAAAGTATTAAAATCTTGGAAAATAAATATTGTAGAAATAAGGTCAGAGAAATTAATCACCAGCACATAATTAATAAGTTAAAAGATATACGGGAGGGTGTCTTACGTGGCGGTAAATAATTTTATTTTTAGAGAGTGATTTTCGAAACTGTGCTCTGTTTCTTAGGAGGATTTTCTGCGATATTGAGTGAAAATCATCTTAAAATGGTGATACGAATGTTCAAACATAGAGCATTGTCCTTTAGGCGAGCCATTAGCTGGGAAAACACTAGTTGCTGTTTCCACTTAAGGCAAAAAAGGACATGCGTCTACATAGTGGGAGGGTGTGCTACCATGTGAATCCATGCTAGTTTGAGATAATCCGCTTTGGGGGAGAAAAATACTGCCGCAACACAGTATTATTGAAGAAATTTGATAATAGCAAATAGAGCAATTATGGTTCTTGCACTTAGATAAAATTTCATAAAATTGAGAATAGAATAAAAAGACTGCCACTTCGTTAGACGTTCATCAGTTAAATTTGGAACCAAAAATAAATTCGAGTATAACAACGTACTATATTTTATTATATAGATGTCTTGTAGTCTGACCAGTGGGGATATTGTTTGCAAGGAGATGCAGTTTGATTCCAAAATATAGTTAGTAATTATTGACTATAGAGAAACAACATAATAAGGATGGGGCCCGTCATTTTCTCTTAGCCTAGTAGAGTAGGGTAAAAAAATGCGTTTAACTGTTGAGGTACCAAAATTGCGAAACGAAAAATACTTCAATACCTTTTCTTTTCTCTCGGACTTTCGAATCCCTCTTTGTTTTAAGTTTCCTTTACTGTTCTTACATACAGAATATTACATTTAAAGATAACAGGCATCTTGTTTCTCAACTCCACAGAATAACTTGTTAGAGAGAACTATACAAAGTAGCCTCTTTAATCAAAGTGACAGGACGCCTTGTTTGGTGAGAAAATATATTTTTAAAAATATGGTTTGTCTTCGAGGATTAAAATGGCCTTGAAAAGGTTACATGAAATATATACGAAGAAACCCATATGACATAATAACAAAATAACAAAAACCGACAAACGAAAATAAATCAGTCTATATATCTGACAGAAAATGTTGATCCAATTATTAAAGAATCCGAAGACACAAGGAACCAATAGCAATATAAAACGTATGAAATATCATTAGTCGCTATCAGTTGTGTTTATCTTGCAAAGTTGTGTCAACATAACACGGAATAAGAGTTATCAGGATAGAGTTATGGCCACTGGCAATTTTAACATTGGCTAACAAATATCATCTGCTCCGTCCATTATCTACGTATTTTACGCAACAGAATATATTCTCAATATCAATTTCGTAAGTGTGCTGTTGTTACTTTGTAGACATACAATGTATTTCTATTTGCAAATACCGGTGACCTTTAGAAATATCGAACTTTTACCGTGTTTTTTTTCACTCTGCACGCTACTGGAATAATGCAACCGAGAAATATAGAGAAAACAGCAAACAATACGTCGGCTATTTTATTTATATGTCGTCTTAGAAACAAAAGTTTCATATATATATATATATATATATATATATATATATATATATATATATTTTAGTCATCGATATATATATATATCGAGCTTAGGTGGTTCGGACGATGTCAAAGCATCGTTAAACTCATGACTCACACAGCAGCCGCCGATAGCGTGATGGTTAGGCACCTTGACTGTCGTACAGACGGTCGGGTTTCAATCCTGGCTTGAGTTAGTTTACTCTCCAGCCGCACTGATGAGCTTCGAAACAGTACTATATGGTGATGCCTATATATATATATATATATATATATATATATATATATATATATATATATATATATATCTTTTTATCGCACACTATTATAGCATTTGGAGTATGGCGATTGTATTCTCGCAGCTGCGCCGTAAAATGTTCTTTTATTCCATTAACGCTATTATTTATAATCCTTGAGTTTACATTTCATCCATAATTGTAAACGGATTGTAGATTATAAAGTTACCGTTTTTTTTTCAATTCTTTTTTTACTTTGCAATCGTAGGTTTCCTTCTCCTATTTTCATGGTCTTGAAAGATTCTCGGATACCATCTACTCTGAGGTAGGGTCATAAGATGACAATCACTTGCTTGATGCATCGTCACCTAAAAGTAAAACAGGTTCTCTGTTTTCTGTGTACAAATCATGGGAGAAGTCCAGAAGAAGGATTAGAAGCCATAGATTTGAGCATAGTTTGAGAGTGTCGGAGATCCGCGCTACTTTTTTTTTGTCAATATAAAAACTATTAAACGCGTCGTTATTATTATTATTATTATTATTATTATTATTATTATTATTATTATTATTATTATTATTATTATTTGTATTATTTTTATCATCATTATTAATATTATTTAATAGGTATACATAGGCAGGTCCTTATAAGAGCTTGGCTACTGACATAGTGACAACAAGTCTCCGCTTATTTCTAATACTCTCTACCCTTTGCAATAAGCTTCGCAAATGAAATAGCATCTTGGCTCCTACCACTGGTCATTGACTTCTTTTTAGTAATTATTATTGTTCTCTACTTAAGTTGTAATAACCTCCTAATGGTCACTATCTTCTTCGTACTTATCCAGTTTTCGCATTGGTAGTTCTTTCACCTTCAAGTTTGTCCATGCTATTTTGTCCATCGAAACTCTTTTGTGTGTGGCTGTCTATGTGGAGGTATGTAACTTAAAATCTTTTAGTGTAGCACCAGTCGCTGGTGCCACATCGATGTGTTTGAGAAAGAGGTAGATGACTTACAATTTTTACGTTTAAATTGTTTTGAATAGGTAACTGTATTCATGTGCTCTTAGTATTACTATTTTTCTTTGCGAATAATATATATGGAATATCCTTGGGATTAGCTGGAGATAGAAGTAATATTTCAATATGAGTAGAGGTTGTTATGTTAGTTAGACATATACTAGTGATGCTACAATCTTTGAATACATACGAGCATATACATCAAGTTTTGTATAGTTATATGTCGGGCTTTGTATAATATTTAAATAGCAGATGTACCAGGCGTATTCCGGCAGATAACATAACGTAAAGTTCCTTACAAAAATGAAGTAGAAAAGACCGGATATGTGCATGCCATTATTATAATCATTTTCTTTAACGCTTCCATTCTTGTAAGCAAAAAGAATACTCCAGCTGAAATCGAAACTTAAACTTTAGGACATTGATTTATGTCAGATAACAGTGACACGAACTTTTAATTATAAATGCTCTTGCACACATTTGCAATTATATAGATATATAGATTATGTAATGATGATCTATATAGTTTATATGACTTTTTTTGCATGTATCTAGCTGTATACATATATATATATACATATATATACATATACATATATACATGCATACATAGATATGCATGTATATAATGTATTAATATATACGTTCATATGCATGTATATATGTATGCATACATATATCAATATATATATATATAGATATGGATACATACATATATAGATTACGTTATCATGCTATCTTACATGATAAGCAAGCTTCTCTGATTTTAAATTTTTTAAATTCGCACATGGATATTCGATAAATAACACATTTCAATATGAATTATGGTAGAAGGATGAGATGAAATGCAAAGAAGATTACACATTACTATTGTTATTGCGAAAGGATTTAGGAGTTTGTGATTAATATCATATAACGAAATTTCCAACGCTGATATATTGATAAATTTAGAAGAGTTGATTTTTCATATCACATTTTCAAATCTCAAATACTTGATAAATATTTACATGAATATTTACACCAGAGATAAAGACAGCTTTGTTAGATAAATTTCTTCATTTTCGTATACAAAATAAAATGTATGCTTATCTTTAAGAAAACGCAAACAGAGAATTACATTACTGGGTCAATAATATAAATAGCAATGAGTGAAAATAATGTTTTCGAACTTACTATTGTAACCTAGGTTCTGGTAAAGATCCTGCCAAGAAAAACAGAAAAGTCCTGAAAAAACAACAAATTTGTTACAAGCGTTGTTTAGTGTATTAAAGAGGAATGTCATGCGATGGACCAAAAAAGTATATTGATTTAACCCAACCAGATACAATATTTTAACTATAACAATATATTGTTGTTTTTTTTACGTGTTTGTTCACATGTACGCATCTGGAGAACAATAGACAAGTAATTAGTGTATGTTTGAGAAAGGGAAAAATGCTATATCTAATAATTATTTGAAAAGACAAGTGAGTATTTTAATACTAAAAATTGATCAGATCTTGTAGTTCTGGATGACTGTATCGAAAAGGATCTCTTGAATTCATAGAACCTTGAAATGTTCCAAAAAATATGTGACATTACACGAAGAATTAGTCGGAAATGCAGGATGAATTAATGCCTTGGAAAGAAAGGTAAGCCAGAAATGACGAACTGGTGGATAGAGCCAGAATACCCTTCTCACCCTTGCACCTAAACATCGGCTTTATCAAGCATTTCACCTTCGCCCTGAACAAAAATTGTTTCACTTACTTTAGCTAGGCTTTTGCCAGGTTAATCATGGAGTAGTTGAAACTGGCATCTTTGATTGTGCTCGAATCCAGCAGCCCATCATAGATCAAGAGGTGGAATACTAAGTTAACGAAATTGAAATCGAAGTGATGAAGGCATTTGTTCAAACGGAGATTGACTTTCTTGAAGAATAACGCAAATCTTGTTAACAGAAAATACACTACCTATTAAAATATTAGCAGTTTTATGAGAATTGTAGTTAAATAAGTGACGAGCAAAAAGAAATATATCATGACCTGAAAGATATGTAGACTAAGTACGAGGTCGCTAAGACATAGTGATATCAGTTGACTTGTTTTTCTAAGCAATCAATACATCCTATGGAAAAAAGATTTAGGGGGATATGCGTTGATCAGTTTACATTGGGGCAAATATGTAGCCGATTTTGTCACAGAATTGACATTTTTCAAATCACCTGGATCTGATGAAGAGACTAGTATAATTTCCGAATTTAAAAGTACAATAATACCATAAATCAGTTGAAGAAATATAGATAGAATTCCAAAACAAACAAAAAACATTGGAGTCAATGCAATTATATTACAAGGACGGCAACATTTTATTTATCTTGTATATAATAAAAGAGACGCCATTTTTCCCCTATGGAAAAAACTACCTTAGGCTGACAAATACAACAAATATAGGCTCGCAACGTCTCTTCTGTGGGAGAAAGGTTGCAGGGAAGAGAAAATGGCATCTCCCACTAAGCCACGAAGTCGATTTTGTACTCTGTCGAGGTAGGATAGGCTTTTTTAGCAGCTCCTGCCCAGATATGGCAACAGTATTCCATCCTTGGGCGTACTTGGCTTTTATATAGATAGAGAATTGCATCAGTAGTGAGATATCTTCTGGAGCGGTAGAAGGATCCCACCATCTTTCCAGCGACCTTGGCAATAGACTTGATGTACGTGTTCCATTTCAGATCAGGAGTAAAGGTAAAGCTCAGAAGTTTGTCAAAACATGGGCCTCCCCTAACCGAGAGCCATCTATTTCAATTGATGCCAGATGGGGATCAGAGCGGATATGATGTAAAGATATAAGCTTGGTTTTAGATGGATTAAAGGTAACCAGTCACGTCTTCCCCCACTGTACCACGGCTCGAAATCAGAGGAGAGACAATCAGAGAGAACTTTGTCATTTACAGCCTTTGATATGTTGCCGTAGATGGTCGTGGCATCAATATAGATGTCAACGAATGATTTAAGTATGTGTTTTGAGAGATCATTGATGTGGATCAGGAAGTCAGTTGGACGCAGGATGGATCCCGGAGGGACTCCATCATTAATACGGCGGGCCTCTGTTTTTTGTCCATCAACCACTACTCTCATGAACCTATAAGAGAGAAATGATTTAATGATTGAGTAAACATTTCCAGTTATACCGTAGCTGGAAATCTTGTGAAGTAGGCCTTATTACCATACCTTGTCGATGGCCTTTGACGTCAAGAGCAATTGCCATAGAAAGGAAGCCTTTGTCAAGAGATTCGCTAATCCTAGGAGATACAACAGTTAGCAGATCTGTGGTAGATCTTGCAGAATGAAACCATATTACATGTCACTAATAAGGTTATTTCTGCTGAAGTGGTTCACTACTTCTCTATTTAATATAGATTTCAGCAACTTACTCATGGCACACGGGAGACTTATTGGTCTCTACTGAAAGGGGGATGACTTATCACCTGCATTCTTAAATACAGAACACGATAATGAGGTTTTCAGGGTGTTGGAAAGCACTTGTCCTTAATGCAACGCATAAATAATTTCGTAAGTAATGGAGCGAATTTTGGTTGACGCTTTTTTAGTACTATAATTGAGATGCCGTCAGGGCCAGTTGCTTTACTGGAATCAAGGTTCTCGATAAGCTTGGCGACCTCACGCACAGATATTTGTATGTTACCTAGCGTATTGTGTGTTATAGGAGGAACTACGGGGAGTTGATGGTCTTCGATGCATAGGGTAGAATTTGCTGCAAAGTTCTTGGCAAATAGTTTGTCCTTGTCTGATACTGACGATATTACCTCTGGTCCATTGATAATCGTTGCGCTAGAACGCATACATCTGTTTAAGATTCTATTTGTTATTTGCTATTTGTCACATTATTTTATTGCTATTTGCTATTTGTTATTTGGTGGGAACCAAGCCGCTGCTCAGCTACTTTGAATTTAACGGACTGAGCATATAGCTCTCTTACATTTTTTATTATTCTTTTACAGTGGTTTCTGGCAGTTCTGACAGCAGCTTTTGTCTCAGTACATCTATTATGTTGGTAGCTACGGAAACATGATTTCTGTGCGAGATGGCAGCAGCACATTCTGGGGAGAACCATTGCTGGCTGTTAGGTTTTTGCTGGAACATGTTAGATAGTATGAATCAGTCTATGCTACAATTAACCATTCGGTCAGGTCTGCTATTATAGAGGACACTTCCTTTTTAAACATGGAATGCAGGAGTAGATAAGATATGAACATATGCAAGCTATCCTCGTCAGTCATGGAGTATCGGTATGCAGTACGATGGAGAGATACGTCTGGGGACGTATTCCATTTCATTTTTATCTTAACTGAGACAATAGCGTCGTCGGAGAACCCTAAAGAGAATATGAACATAGTTCAAGGGAAGTTGGGAGAAAGAGGTCTAGAAGGCTTGCATACTAACCTGTAGTATCGGGCACACGGGTGGGGTCGCGATGAATCTGAGTGAGGTCATAGGCAATGGAAAAATCAAAACCCCCCTCATCATCTGACTCATTTGAGTGGGTCAGCCATTCCACGTTATGGACATCGAAGTCATCACAGATGTGAATGTTAGATGTGCAGATGTGCAGATGTGCAGACAGGATGTGGTAAATTTTCTCAGATATACTCTGAAAAATAGTAACTCCGCTATTGTGGAGACCATAGAGGGCAAATATAAATGCAGTGGTGTAAGCAAGTGCAACCCGGAAGCACATATAAGGTAAATTAGGGTCTTCTCTGGAGATATTCCTTGCCACACGGGAAGCCATCTTTAATGTAGGCACATATTCCATGCCCATGACGATCTTGGGGGTCAGATTTAGATGTTAAGTTGGAGTATCCGTTAATTATGAACTCATCTAGTGGTCGGCCCTATGCAAGTTTCGCTTAGAAAGAATATGTCCGGTTTCGTCTCAAGTAGTTAGACCCCTGATGTTTGAGTAGGAGACATTGTAGTAGGGATCTACGTTGGAGGATGTGGTTATTGGTTTATTCGATTTTTTGTTCCGGAGATATTTCATGTTGATATTTTCGGATTTATGGAACAGGTCGGCATACTTGGTTAGAGCAGGATAGAGAGGGAAAGTAAGAGAGAAAAGGGCAGGATTTTTTTTTGTAGCACATGATAAGGTAAAACCGTAACAATTACCTACTAGTATGGCATTGAGAGGCCTCACTAGAAACTACTGTATGGTCCAAAATCCATACACCAAAATGGCAATACAGCAGTACTTTGCACCTGCTGATAGGAGAGCCTCCTAAGTGGTTAATCTAAGATTCAGGTTCCTGACTACTAGGCGGACAACATCAGCCCAGATGAAATGTTTACCTCCAGCACCCTTACTAGTGACATGGCCACAAGGATAGACATAGAGACAGAAAAATTTCCGACATCTCAGACTACTGTTCACCAAGTACTACCGACCGGGAAAGCAGCTTTTTCTTCAACCTTTGCACGAAAAATCACTCATTTGAATGAGCACTGAGGGACAAAAAAGGAAAGTCAAGAGTAACTGGAGCTGCCGATAGCATATATACTGCATTATCTTCTCTCCATTAAAAAAAATTATAGGTACGAGAGGCTTATTAATATCTACTTAATATAAGGCCGGTGCTCAGTTATCAATTTAGGACGCTGGTTTAAGATAATCTCCCCTCCTATATTAATGTGGGGATGTTTTTGGCATTACCTATCTCGAGTTTTAATCTTCGATCTTCATCTCATAATTAAAATCCAATAGTGAACTTTTATCAATTTGTGAAGTAGGCTGAATTTTGTATTGATTTACATTTTTTTAGTTTAGATACTAGTTCAAGGTTTTTATTTGGAAGGTTCTCGTTTTCATGGGTGACTTTTTTTTCGTTTTTGATGTAAGAAGGCAGTATTGGTTCAGACCATATTTGACGAGAAATATTTCTGAACAAAAAAGAAAAAGCAAGACAAGATGGTGAAGTTAAGTTCGTAGTTTTACTGCAATACGAAAAGAAAAGGGGGAAAATATTTGCAATTTCCTTCTTGTCTATGAACAAATTGTAGTATTTTTCTGATACTAAACTTCAACTTTTTATGATCTCGATAAGTGAAGCGGAATTCAAACTAGACTGTGGCAATTTTTAATTTTGTTTCTAAAAAAGTGGCCCTTTCTTGGTGCTGGCTTCTTCCTACATTAAAAAGAACAAGCTTTGTATATTAATTGACTTTTAGGCGGTAGTAATCTGATTTATGCCCCGTTTTACATTAGTAATACAGATCTGCCGGGCTTAAAGAATAAGCCAATTAAGGCAACAATGAATATGATTACATTTTCAGATGCTAAGTATTTGGGCCGTCCTTTTAAGTATTTTATACAGGTGAGTAGAATCTATTCCGAACCTCAACGCCGGTAACATAGCTATTTCGGAGGAATTATTATTATTATTATTATTATTATTATTATTATTATTATTATTATTATTATTATTATTATTATTATTATGTCTTTTTCACACATATTAAATATGAATCAGTAAAACACGTTGTACCAATGTAATTTAACTTGAAAATCTAACAAAATTTCCATCAGACTATATTCCCTCACAGACCCGGTCACATTTCATATAATGTTTTAAGGAATTATAAAATGTACTCTGCTCGTTATCTATCTTGTCATGCTTGTGTGATTTCATTTCTCCTTTAAAAAAAAAATCCTCGTCTGTAAATAACTATGAAACTGTTTTTTTCACTTTTTCCCGACGCGTGTGCATGTTTTCATTCCATTATACTGAAAGCGGTTAGGTTCGCGTTACAGAAAAGTTCTATAAAACATAAAATATAGTTGAACAAAGAACCTTCGATTCCTCCGATTTTGTATGGAATGTATCAACCGGTAAACATTGCATTCAATACGTCAGAAGATCTGCAAAAATCTGTAAAAAGCAGAACTATGCAAAGCTGCCATTTGCTGGCAACATGAAAAACGATGGAGAAGACACAAGACAGTTATATATAAAAAAATATATTCTAATACGATCTGTGTTTTTATCGCTAAAAGTGTTATATTAACACCATGTGTCAGCAACTACTGGACATATAAACAATTGCACGTATCTAAACACGACATTTAATCCTATGAATAAACTGACTTACAAACAGTGAAACGTATAAAAAAATGTACCTAAGTATTGATAGTACCTATTTACTATGCCTCCCCACGGGACAGAGTTAGACACCAGGGTCGTTTTTTAACGTGAAGAAAAGGTACAAAAATAAAAATTGTCTCAGCCGTGAAGGATTTCTCCTCCACTGAAAGAGAACAAAAAATAGAAGTGCAGCATCTGAAGAACAGATACTACACTTTGATCTTGACCAAAATTGATAGTAGATCACTGTTAATACATTTCCAATAACTTGAAGTAGTTTAAATTTAATGACACCTTACATTTCAATGCTCGAATCCATACAGCTACCTTTTAGAGTCGATCCATGATCCAAAACAATAAACCGTTATGTTTCCAGTGAGAAAACAACTTATTTTATTAAAAACAGTAAAAATATTTAGATTACTAGCTACACAATGTTACATGCTTTCTATGTTGATTTCAAAACTAATTGCATGATGCAATAATATAGGAAAATCGTAACCTACTGCTTTGTTGTCTATTAATCTATTGCCTCTGGTTGAGCTCTTATGTTTTGTGTTAAAAAATAAAGAACGTCATATCCTCTGTGCAATTGCAAAATAGCGCTTATATTCTTATGAAACATGTACTGGTGCCAGATACAGAGAATGACTTGAACGTTCAGGTAAACAGGAATTTTAATGGTCGCCATTTTCCTGGTTTATAACTTAAACAGATATTTTTTTATCTTGGCTGCTTATATAATTTCGCATGAGCAATGCGAGTTTCTTTATTATTTATATTTTTATGTAGTCCGCACTCGAATTAAACTTATTTCTAATGTCTATATAAAACACTATCAGAGATATGTAATATGCAGAAAACACTATCACTAATTTCCTCCACACTCTTTATCGGTGCCTTAACCTACACGTAGATTCCATGAGCAAAGCTCCTTTCTTAGAACTGCACGCCTATGGAATTGTCTTCCGGTTTCGTGTTTTCCAGCTGACTGCAATATGGTTGTCTTCAAGTCTAATGTAAACAAGTTTTTGATGAGCCGTTCCATATAAGGTAACAAATTTTCCGAATTTCCATTACTAACGATTATTATATTGTCCAATTTCTACTGTACACTATTTAACTCTTATCCTAAAGTAGCCCCTTGGCCTTGATAAGTGGTAATGCCTATGTAAAAATATGCGTTCCCCCCCTCAAAAAAAAAGATTGACCTTATATTCTAGACCCCTATATAAAATGTAGTGTTTTCTCTCAGAAAAGGCAATGGCTCACGGTCACAAAATGTGTGCCTTACTTTAATGCAGGGGATAACTCAACACCTAGGCAATATCAATGCGTGCACTTACGTTATCTGTCTTACACAATGTTTAATAATCACACATTCTACATTATCTGTTTGGTGCTTAGTAAAAAATGAGAAAACATTGCGCGACCATATTTAAATATGCATTTATTTAGCTGCATATTTATTGTAAAAATGTAAGCCATCTGAAACACGAAATAAATGAAAGTCTCACTAGAAAATCATATGTTGTATGACGACGGTAAAACAACAGATACTTAAATTAAAACAAGACATCATCATCATCATCATCATCATCATCGTCGTCGTCCTTACGTAGTTAAGAAGAGGGATTTCACACGCTCACTACAGATATTCGGGTCTCTTCTTAACATTTCAATGATATCTGAGTATTTCAACATGTCAATACTACGGGCACACCTTGGAATAAAGGACTAGTTTTTATATAGCGGTTTATATAACAGGCTCTAGTACCCTACCTGTTTTCGCCCCCCCCCTCTCTCTCTCTCTCTCTCTGTATCAATACACACACACAGGCACCACACACACACACACACACACACACACACACACACAAATATATATATATATGTATATATATATATATATATATATATATATATATATATATATATATATATACTGGCGTCTGGGGGAAGGCCTTTACACATATACAAATACAAAAATAGATACAATTTCATAAACGGACATAACATACGACGAGGTCGTCTCTGAAACAAAAAATAGCATTTTCCTATAAAAGGTGTTCATCAGATACATACCTTCTTCCATTTTTACTGTTCCTTTTTATATATTTTCACAGTTTCCACGCTGCAAAAATATTTCTTCTTATTAACTAATTCATAAACATAGCCGTGACAACAACATATTCTTTACATTTTTTGGACTCTCTAGTATATATTCGACAGAGTTAGACTCAGTTAATCAACGGAGAACAACATCAGTCTATTTAAAAACATATAAGATATATACGAGTATATACTCAAGAGTCAACACAATGAAAAGAATATGCTGTTCTCAGAGCCCTATTAATGACGAATATCTGATATACTCTTTTATACAACATGTAATCCATTTTGATGGACTATATCAGAGGTTGACAGCTTTTTCGCTAGAGTTTTACAATCTCTCAAAATAGCAAGTCGCAATGCTGACACAACTAGCGGCCGAAACGCTAAGAGTTCACTAAATATTTCTGTCAGTCTCCCTCAATGCCTGACTGGCCGTTTACGTATATATATATATATATATATATATATATATATATATATATATATATATATATATATATATATATATATGCATGAGTGTGTATGTGTGTATATATATACATATATATATATATATATATATATATATATATACATACACACAAACTTTTACTCGTTTGTTTTAACTGACATAACATGCCCATCTACTAGTCGTTTGGTATGCATTTAATTATATCCACAGATTATAGTCATGTAAAATGCATTTATGTAATTGCCTTACTGTTTAGAAACTGAAATGTTTAATTTACTTATTACAAGCGGGAGTACCCGACGTTGCCCAGGTGTTTGGAGGTGTGTGTGCTGTTAAATAAAAAAGAAACTGGGGGGGGGGATCGAACCTGGATCCCTGAGGCGAAGTTTGAAAATAAAATCGGCCAGCCAGAATGAGTTACTGAAAGATGTTTTAATTTATTTAAGTAAGAACCAAATTGACAGGTGCGCGCACGGAAGCCATCGAGCGTTACAACAACGACGACGACAGCAAATGAGGCCAATGACCAGGTTGGTTTGTTATAAGCGAAGTAAAAAAGAAAGCAGTAAAATGAACGTTAAAATTTAAGCTGGGGGGGTTAATGAAAACATAGAAAAGAACACAAAAAACTAACGTAAGGCAAACGAACGATGTTAAATATAAAAATCGAAAAAACAAAAAAGAAAACAGAAAACATGAAAAATGGTTTAAATAAGCCTGTTTCAATATTAAAATTTAAAAAAACGGTGGGTACCCGGGTGTGTTTAGGTGTGTGGTCGGGGGGGGGGAGGGGTAAGTGAAAGTAAAAAAAAATAAAAAAACGAACGCTACGTGGAAAATGGCTTAAATAACACTGGTTCAATATTTAAATTTAAAAATCGAAAAAAAAAGACATTTTACACCACGATTCATACCCAAAAGATTTAGATAACAAACCAATGCGCGAACCAGCTGAGATAACGCGACGTAAATGCAATTTAGTCAGTTTCTCAACTATTTAAAGTAAATCAGGTCACGACGTCAGCTGACGTATGCGTAAACCGGTCGTCGTCACGAGAGGAACGTTTTTGTTGACCCCCCCGTGAAAAATTGTCGATTTCGGGGTGAGAAAATGAACGTTTTTGGTCAATTTTTCGATATTTTTTGAGCGCACGAGGGAGCTTCAATATGATACCGAGGTTGTGAATTTTCGTCGCGTCTGTTGAAAGTTTTTACCCGACACACAAACACACATACAAACATACAAGCATACAAGCATACATACACACATTTTCGCCTTTATATTTATAGACTAGCGAGGGGTACCCGGAGTTGCCCGGGTGTTTGTATGTGTGTGTGAAAAAAACATAAGAAAAACAGGTGCCCATGAAAAAAAAACGAAGCCTTGACCACGCGCAGTTGGTAAATAGTAAAGTGTGAAAAAAACAGGTGCGCGTTTTTGATTGACGTGACGGCGATTAAATACAATGACCCCACAACTCAATCTTCACTCTTCAATCCTGCAGTCCAATGCACTAATGACAGCAATTGCTTCTGCCAAACAAAAAAGACACCCTCTCTCCCAAATACAGGCTTTTTATAGGACAAAACCGTCCAAAGTTATTTGCATACTCTTCCCATGATCTCTAGTCTATAAATAGACGCAGTGGCCATTCTCTTCTTCTTCTTTCTTCTTTCACTCTCTGAAGCTGGCGTTGCCAGTGGTAAAAGGTTTGCACGATTTTTTTTTGTTACTACACGCCCCCATGATCATTAAAGATCATTCACATCTCATAATCCCGTGTCTAGATCGGCGCGCATTGCGTTCTCTTTGCGGTCTGTGCATCGGCACCGATTCATCTTCATCACCCCCTGGCTCAGTACCACCATCGTCATCACCTAAATGGACCACACGCCTTAAATCTAAAACATGTCGTGGCATTCCATTGACACTTAAGTTGTTTGGGGATTGCACTCCTGTTATCACTCCTCTTCCCCACTGCGTTGTGCATCGGGCATTAGGCGGTTTCACCCAAAATTCTTCTCCTATTTGGATTCTGGCTGGTCCTTGATCATTAATTTCCGGTGACATGTCTCTAGGATGCCTCCATTCGTAATTAAAGATTGTTCTATGTGGTACTGTGTCATCTCTTTGCCCGACCTTAGGGGACATGTTGTACCAAAATGTGGCCTCTTCAGGCGATATTCTTCCTCTCTCAGCTATTGCTTTCACGATCCGATGATGTCGCTCCACAATGCCACTTCCTCCAGCTCTGTAGGCTGCCCTGTAATAACGTTTAATCTTCCATTTTTTTAGCATCGTCTGAAAGATTTCTGAGCAAAAAACAGTGCCATTGTCCATTATCACCTTTCTTACTAGACCTCGTTCAAGCATCACCTTTTCTAATTCAGTTGCAACTGCAGATGCGGCTTCCACTCGCAGTTCCTTCCATATCGCCAGTCTACTTGGCCCACAATCAATTATTGATAAGTACGCTCCCCCTCGGTAGTGTGCTATGTCAATAGCTAGTCTCGTCCATCTCGTTAAAACTCCAATTTCCCCAAGATTATGTATATTTGGGGCAGGATCGATCGATTGACACCGAACACAGTTCTTTACTATCATCTGAATTTCTTCCCGTTTTACATACGGATCCACTTGCCTCACCAAATATAATGTTCTCTCCACTCCCATGTGATGCATGTCATGCAACTCTTTAATTTCTCCAATTCCAAGACAGCATATCGGCGCCTCCTCTTTCTCAATTAACCACTGTTTTTTTTTATCCGTGTTAGCGCATCTGCCTTGTTTCTTTCAGAAGGCACAAACACTGCTTTTATTTTCAGTTTCAATTCAGACATCAACTCTCTAAGCATCCCTAATCTCCGCTTTATTATCACTTCTCCGGCACCCTTTGTTCGTATTCTGCCACTCTCCTCCACAGTAGAGTTCACCCAACTGAGTACAGTGGCTGAATCAGTTCTTATTTCAATATTTGTCAGTCTCCATTTGATAGCTAAATTGACACCCTTTAGAACAGCATCTAATTCAGCTATGTTAATGTGATTAAAGTCATCACTTTTCCTCAGCCAAGTTGCATCTTCCGCCACCACATCGCCAATCTCGACAACCACGCCAGTTGCAACATTGCTTGCATCACACCACACGACTCCTGTGCTCACTTCAGGTATGTGCCAAGCGCCATTAACAGGGTCTTCTTTTTTCACCTCAGCTAGAACCTCCTGCATCACTTTCATGGTTTTGCAATCAACTTTTTCTTCCCAATCTATTCCATTTGCTCTTCTTTTCACATAACTACATGCAAATCACAGCCATCCAGCAATTGGATAGTGCCCCAATAATTTACCACAGATCGAAAATAGCTCCCGCCTACTAATTTCACCTCCCATCTCTGGGATCTCGTTGCCTCTCCTGAACATTAGTGCACCCATCTTATTTTTCATAAGCTTAAGGCCCAGTGCCGCTCCTCCGTCCAGGGATTCCGGAGATTTTGCTGCTAACCAAAACCCCTTCAAATGTTCCACCACTTCCTGTGTCGATATTTTCGTTACGTCTACCATTATATCATCAATGTATGAATCAGTGGCCTCTTTCGTCCTACTCCCTTTCTTTAATACTGTTTTTAAAATGGCTGCCATAATCTTTGGTGCGACATTAAGTCCGAATCCTAACCGTGTTAGGCAATAGGTTTTTCCTTTATAACAGACCAGCTGGTACTGCCATAGTTCCTTTTTCCACATGTAGTTGCAGGTAGGCAGACTTAAGGTCCACTATTGCGGTCGCTCCTACAAACTGTCTCCACTTTCCTCTCATTTCATCACACACATCTATTATGTCGCTCCCTGTATGACACGCCACAAAATGGTTCAACTCACGAAATGCGAACACTGGCCTAACTTTCCCTTTTGTGGTCTGAAATACTGCCATCAATGGCAACACGCCGTTACTTTCTCCTTTCCATGGTAACAGAATACCATCCGATATCCATCTTTCCACCTCTTTCTCGAATTCTAATTTCTTATCGCCTTCCAGAGAGTTTTTATAATATTGGACTTTGTTCTGCAATACTGGAGGCTCTCCCTTCCATGTCCATCTTACTGTCCATTTATCTCCATCGAAGTTTGCTTCAAAGTCTTTATCCTCGATTTTGCAAACATTCAGCTGATGGGCAGCCACGGCACATTGTATATCTCCAAACTTCACTTTGGCTTTCTTTATAGTTACACCTCCCAGCTCATTAATCACGTCCATTCCAATTATGACGTCGATCCCATCAACGATGTGATTCATCAAGATTGCCCTCACCTTTACGTGCACTCCACCGACTTTTATCTCCACTTGTCTGGCTCCTTTACATTCTATATTCCTCCCATCAACTGCTTTCACTGTACCGCTCCTTCCATATCCCTTCAAAAGCTTGGAATTGATTAAAGTAGTGGTGCACCCAGTATCGACAAGTGCAGTCATTACAAAATCATTCACCTCTACTTCTATTATAGGAAGAGGCCAGTATCGCGCCTTCATTTCATTGCTAGGGTAGCTTGCGGCGCAGAAGCTCCCCTTTGCCCGTTTCCCTGAATCTAAGGACAATATCTCGCAATGTGGCCAAATTTTCCACAATTGTAGCATGTTGCCCTGGCCCTAGGGATCTCTGTGCAATCTTTTTTTTAGGTGTGGTCCTTGACATCTAAAGCACTGAAGGATTTATTCTTTCTTTCCCTGATTAGTCTCATTAGTTTGCGCACTTGCGGCCAATGTCCGAGTTTCTACGACCCTTTTGCTGACTAAAAGCCGTGCAGTCGGTATCAGTTTGCTGACATCCATTCTCTCTATGTTCGGTAGCTGCTGTAATACCACAGATGCATCGTCTGGGAATCCAGTTATGAATGCCAGTTTGGCTGTATGTTCCAGCCCTCTTCCCAGATATCCCGCCAGTCCAGCCAATCTTTTGATTTTATTAGCATAAACATCCACCGATTCTCCTGTCCACTTGAATCGTTGCAGTTTTTCGTATGCCTCAAAAGGCCCCTCAGTGAAGGCGGTCACGAGTCTCATTTCTATCAGTTCTGCATCTTCTTGTTCTGCATTATTCATCTCAAGATAGAGAGCGAGTGCATCTCACTGCAACAAAGTGGAATAAAACTGGCAAGGTCTGGCACATGTTGAAGCTTAGCCACCAGTTTTACTTTCTTTATCCATCCGACTACATCACCTTCTCCACTAAAATGTGGTATCACATCTTTTCTAAATCTCAACATCCCAGATTCCATGATCTGTTCTTAGCCGAAATAGCTTGTCGTTAAATACAATGACCCCACAACTCAATCTTCACTCTTCAATCCTGCAGTCCAATGCAATTCTGACAGCAATTGCTTCTGCCAAACAAAAAATACACCCTCTCTCCCAAATACAGGCTTTTTATAGGACAAAACCGTCCAAAGTTATTTGCATACTCTTCCCATGATCTCTAGCCTATAAATAGACGCAGTGGCCATTCTCTTCTTCTTCTTTCTTCTTTCACTCTCTGAAGCGGGCGTTGCCAGTGGTAAAAGGTTTGCACGATTTTTTTTTACTACAGTATTCAGCAGTTAGCATTTTGTGCGGAACAGTTTTTAATGAGATCAATAAATCGTTTTTTTTTTTTTGTTTTTAAAAACCCGCTCCCTGTTTATTACGGGGAGAGTCTTGTCTCGAAATGAAAGCTACGTCTGATTTAGCTCTCTAGAGACGACTGGCTATCGGCCAATAATTAGAGTCGAGTTTCGCTTTTTGTTTATACCGAAAACCGAATGAGGGGTACCCGACGTTGCTCGGATGTTTGTAGGTGTGCGTGAAAAAAAAACAGGTGCTCGCGAAAATTATGCAGTCGAAATTACATGAACATTACTGAATTATTAAACAAACTTTAACTTTAATCGTGTTAGCAGCTGGAAAATTGCAACCATCTTGTTTAAAACAAAAAGGAAAATTACCTCTCTTTTGAACTCTCCTGTGCCTTACGATTGTTTGTATTAAATTCTATTTTTTTATTTTCTTTAATAAATAATTTTCTACCTCATCGATTTTCGTAATTTAAAAATACGTAGATATCATTGTTTTCATGCGAAACTCAGTTTTATGATTTCTGAAATTTCGTTCCAATAGTGTAGAAGTGCCCAAAATTCTTTTTAATGTAGTAGAGTCCAACTTCCTGTAAAGCGACATACTGGATCAGTTGGAAAATTGTAAAGTGTGAAAAAACAGGTGCGCGTTTTTGATTGACGTGATGGCGATAGGTATTCAGAAGTTAGCATTTTGTGCGAGACAGTTTTTAATGAGGTCAATAAATCGGTTTGTTTGTTTTTTAAAAACCCGCTCCCTCGTCTCGAAATGAAAGCTACCTTGGAGGCCACTGGCTTTCGGTCGGTGATTAGAGTCGAGTTTCGCTTTTTATATATACCGAAGACCGATAATAACGCGTACCGATGCGGGAAATGTGGAATAATTAATGTTTGAAAGTCAATAAAATTAAATAGACAGGCGAGCTCCGTTGTTAAGTGTGAGATATTACAATTTATAGATGATATAAAAAGTTTTAAGAAGTTGTGAATCGAGTGAGCGCTTCTCTAAAAGAAGCATTTTGGGGACATCGAGGAAAAGCGTATATACATACATACATACATTTTCGCTTATATATATATAGACTAGCGGGCGTACCCGGCATTGCCCGGTTGTTTGGAGGTGTGTGTGGTGTTAAATAAAAGAAACCGGGGGGTGAGTGGGTAAAAGTTGGTAGGATCGAACCCGAAGCCCTGAGGTTAAATTTGAAAATAAAATCGGCCAGTCAGAATGAGTTACTGAAAAATGTTTTCTTTTATTTAAGTAAGAACCAAATTGACAGGTGCGCGCACGGAAGTAAAGCAATAGCTATTCAGCAAATGAGGCCAATGACCAGGTTTGTTTGTTATAAGCGAAGTAAAAACAGAAAACCTGAAAACGAACGTTAAAACTTTAGTGGGGGGTAATCAAATCATCGAAAAAAAACACAAAAAATAACGTAAGAGAAGCGAACGATGTTAAATGTAAAAATCGAAAAAACAAAAAAGAAAACAGAAAAAACCTGAAAATGGTTTAAATAAGCCTGTTTCAATATTAAATTTTTTTAAATCGGTGGGTACCCGGGTGTTTTTAGGTGTGTGGTCGGGGGGATAAGCGAAGTAAAAAAACAACAGAAAAACAAACGCTACGTGGAAAATGGCTCAAATAACACTTGCTCAATATTTAAATTGAAAAAATCGAAAAAAAAAGAAATTTTACACCACGATTCGAACCCAAAAAGTTTAGATAACGAACCAACGCGCTAACCAACTGAGCTAACGCGACGTACATGAAATTTAGTCAGTGTTTCAACTATTTAAAGTAAATAAGGCCATTACGTAATCTGACGCATGCGTACAACCGGTCGTCCTCACGAGAGGAACGTTTTTGTTGACTTCCCTGTGGAAAATTGTCGATTTCGGGGTGAGAAAATGAACGTTTATGGCCAATTTTCGATATTTTTGGAGCGAAGGATGGAGCTTCAATATGATACCGAGTTTGTGAATTTTCGTCGTGTCTGTCGAAAGTTTTTAGCGGGCACACAAACACACATACAAACATACAAACACATATACACATACACACATTTTCGCTTACATATATATAGATGACTATATATATTTCACAAACCGTCATTCTCTTACTATAACCCTTCATATTTTAGAACACCATTAAAAATCACCTCTCCCTGAACTTTTGGCGATCCCATAATTAGCCACGTAAATTTGAACGGGTTTTTTTTATATCACACATGAGACCTTGATATTTGGTATGTGTCTTCCTTTCATCGCTGTTCTAACTTCCATCATTAAGGAACCTCACTTATACCAAGGTGGATACTCTCTCTGACTTATTCCAGACAACTATCAGCTTTGACAGCAGCATGTTCAATGTAGGTGACTTTAAGGAATACCTGGCCGTAATGTATGGTATATAAGTAATTTCCAACTGTTCTTTCAGGTGTATTTTCCCAGGACTTGCTTCTACTCTGTATGTTTTATTTTTTACAGATGGTCCAGTAGAGTAATTTACATACTTCACCATGATTCTGCTGTGAAGTAGCCATCTTCCAAACGAACCTTTGTAACTTGATTCCAGATTGCTCACAGTTTCCAATTCTGTGTCAGAGAATTTAAATTTGTTGTCATTACTTAGATCTACAATCACTACATCCGTGTATGTATAAAATGCCTAGTTTTTTCCCCTAACGGACTTAACAAATAACTCCTACCACTGTGTTGGTATAACTATAAAAAGTATTTGATTATTCGTAAATAACATTTATTGGTGTAAATTTATTTCTGTTTAGAAACTATACATTTCCGAATTATTTTATTACGACTCATAATCTTATTAAACAAAAGGAAGTATATTAGTGAAACACTCCATACTTTAGAATACATTAACCGATTGCAACGATCTATTTCTTCAGTTGTGGTGACCCGCCGTCGTCCTAATCTAATTTCCAACTTATCTAATGTTCTTATTTCACGAAAAAAGGTACATCCTGTAACACTATAATACGTTACTTATAAATGCCCGTTTCTTGCTATCTTACACTTAACTTCAAAAATATTTTCTATTTAATTTTCTGTAATTATTGTACTGTCACAGTTGCTTATCGACTTTTCTCTTTCAATTATGCTAACTCACAATAAATAGATTTATGTCTATATATTTCGCTCATTATTGTTTAAAGGTTTTATTTGGCTCAGCAATAAATATGTGATAAAAAAGACATAAAATTCACCTAAAACGTTATAGCTTTTTTTTTATATGAAAACAATATATCTGATCTATAATAATATTAATAATATGAGTATTTTTAAATGCCCTTTTTTATTTATACTCATAAATTTCAGATGCTATTTTTTTAATACTAAAACATTAAGAAAACGCTACGCCTTATTCTATTTTAATTTATAGAATAAACAAAAAAAAAAACAGTTCCCTGAGAATTACATTCTAATATACACATATAATTTCTAAAGAATATTTTATAAAGTCAGTGAAATCACATAAACATTTATTATGAAGTCGTATTATTTGGATTAGTCGCACTATATTCCCATGTATAGTGCCACATTTACAACTTTTCCATTATTGTAACCACCTACATTTTAAGTGTAATTTGTCGAACTCAGGAGCATTTTTGTTTAACTCAGAAATCCGAGCGGATTTCCGAACGCAGCTCTTTATTTTAATTACGGACGCAGAATTGTCTCATTCTGTCAGCGATGACATTATAGACATCCTAATTAATTCTCAATTGGATTGTAGATTGGTGAATTTGACAGAAAGATTCTCGAGTTCGATAAATACACCTAAAGACGGTCGGAAAAGACATCGCCTGGAACATATAAAAATGGCATTTAATGTGATAATAGTAGTTCGAAATATCGAAATAAAAATAATAACTAATTCTGATGTAAAAGTTCTGAAACGAAATATAAAATCGCTTTGTAAATTTTCCATGGATGCCAGCCTTTTCGTTTAAAATCGTTTCGTCTTTTATTCACACTTAAGTTGTGATATAATATTTTTTCATGTTGCATGCGATAGATTAAATAACATGTTTCGTCATGGTTAATGTATTAAATGAATTTTGGTTAGTGTGTTATAACTATGAATCAACGAGCACGTTAGGGTGTGTCTAAAGTTTGTTTGAAAATATCATGCTACAGGTTAGCAAATAATTTTCCTTACGATGTAATATTCAATTTATGTAACACACAAAAAATAATCTCTTTTTATATATTTTATTTTCAGATGAATTTTTCCTTATTTTGTATTTTTTTACTTTCCAATATTTAATAAGTACGCATCCCTTAAAACAATTATTATCTATTATTTCTCTATAGTTTTTATATTTCTACACCCATCTACCCATACCCCTTGCTATTTGAGCCCCCTTATACAACCTATTCTATCATTATCGTCAAGCTTACTGAATTAAAATATTAATACTATGCATCCCGAATAATTCAACCCATCACATAATTTCTCCTGATACTTTCCCTAATAACTTACATTTCGTTTAAGCACTGTTATAATCTAACACAGAATCTCTGAAGATTACCAATATAGAAAAAAATCTACTATTTACTGTGAACACCTCTAACAATGCAACACATATACATAGTTTTTATCGAATATACATTAAACCTACTATGACAGTTATCCTATAGAAATACATGAATTACATGAGAACAACTATTCCTCCTGTACCACATAAGCATTATCCCTCCTAAACATTTTCAGTAGTTTATTTCGCTCCTAATCTCATTATAGCTTGACTTCGCATTCCTATCATGTTACGGTGTATATTCTCCATTCTTCTGATGCGAAGCATTTGACTTCGAAATGCCATGGTATAAACAACCGTTTATTGAACCAAGACCCATAATTTATGCATACCCTTATGTAATAAATGAATATATCTATATAAATAGGTGTATGTATTGCTATATCTATCTACCTATCTATCTGTCTATATATATATATATATATCTATATATATACATAATTAAATATAAATATATATATATATATATATATATATATATATATATATGTATGTATTTATGTACACTTTTATAACCTTCTTTTGCTTTCGAATTTACTTTAAAATTCTGTCCAGTAAAATTTTTTGCGCTTTGTATTATCCCTATGTATTTTTCTTAAATCATTGATTTCTCTCTCTTCCTCACAGCCCCTTAACTATATATATATATATATATATATATATATATATATATATATATATATATATATATATATATATATATATATAAGAAAACAAAGTGATATAGTGTTTACCTTTTTTTTTTTTTTACACAGTGATCACCACTTATCAAGCCCCGGAAGCCACTCAGGGATAAGGGTTATTGCAAGTACATTACGTTAGTGTGGAGATTTGATGAAGTGTTTACTTAAGGGGGCGGTTCATTAGAAATTTGTTAACATTGGACTTGAAGACATCCAAGTTGTAGTCCGGTGGGAAGCAGACAGACGGAACAGAGTTCCACAGGCGTGCAGTTCTAAGAAAGAAGCTTTGTTCATGGAATCCACGTTTTGATTTAGGCACAGATATAGAGTGGGGGAAATTTTTCACAGTGGATTCAGCTAGACGGGTGTTTTTTGTGAATGATTAGCGAGGGGGGGGCAGAGATTGAAGTTCAGACGAGCACCTGCCATGGAAATAACGATAAAAGAAGGATAGGCTCGCAACGTCTCTTCTGTGGGAGAGAGGTTGCAGGGTAGAGAAAAGGGCATCCCCCACTAAGCCACGAAGTCTATTTTGTACTCTGTCAAGGCAGGATAGGCTGTTTTTAGCAGCTCCTGCCCAGATATGGCAACAGTATTCCATCCTTGGACGTACTTGGCTTTCATATAGTTAGAGAATTGCATCAGTAGTGAGATATCTTCTGGATCGGTAGAAGGATCCCACCATCTTTCCAGCGACCTTGGCAACAGACTTGATGTACGTGTTCCATTTCAGATCAGGACAAAAGGTCAACCCCAGAAGCTTGTCAAAACACGGGGCCTCAACCAGACGAGAGCCATCCATCACAATTGATGCCAGATGGAGATCAGAGCGTTGATGATGTAAGGATAGGAGTTTGGTTTAGATGCATTAAAGGTAACCAGCCACGTCTTCCCCCACTGAACCACGCGCTCGAGATCAGAGGAAAGAGAATCAGAGAGAACTTTGTCATTTACAGCCTTTGATGTGTTGCCGTAGATGGTCGTGTCATCAGCATAGATGTCAACGAATGATTTTAGTATGTGTGTAGGGAGGTCATTGATGTAGATCAGGAAGAGAGTTGGGCCTAGGATTGACCCCTGAGGGACTACAGCATTTATATTGCAGGCCTCCGATTTTTGTCTGTCTACCACTACTCTTATGAGCTTATCGGAGAGAAATTATTTTATGATTGAGAAAACATTTCCAGTTATACCATAGCTGGAAATCTTGTGAAGTAGACCCTTATGCCATACCTTGTCGAAGGCCTTGTATATGTCAAGAGCAATTGCCCTAGAAAGGAAGACTTTGTCAAGAAATTCACTAATCCTTGGGATATAACCGTCAGCACATCTGCGGTAGATCTTGCAGAACGGAAACCATGTTTTGTGTCAGTAAGAAGGTTAATTTCTGCTGAAGTTGTTGACTTTTTCTCTATTTAATATGGATTCCAGCAACTTACTCATAACACACAGGAGACTTATTGGTCTGTACTGAGAGGGAGATGACTGATCACCTGTATTCTTAAATACAGGGCAAACTGATGAGGTCTTCCAGGGAGTCGGAAAGCACTTCTCCTTAAGGCAGCGCTTAAATAGTTTCGTAAGTATGGGGGCAAGTTCTGGTTGAAACTTTTTTAACACTATAATTGGGATGCCATCAGGGCCAGTTGCTTTATTGGAATCTAGGTTCTTGATTAGCTTGGCGACCTCATGCACGGATATTTGTATGTTGCCTAGCTTGTTCTGTGTTATAGGAGGAAATATGGGGAGTTGATGGCCTTCGTCGCATAGGGTAGAATTAGCTGCAAAGTTCTTTGCAAATAGTTTGGCCTTGTCTGACGCTGACGAGATGACTTCGGATCCATTGATAATGGTGGGATAGTACGCACACGTCTGTTCAGGATCCTATTTGTTATTTGCCAAAACTGGTGGTAACCAAGCCGCTGATCAGCTACCTTGGATTTAACAGACTTGGCATATAGCTCTCTTGCATTTTTTATTACTCTTTTACAGTGGTTGCTGGCAGTCCTGAAAGCAGCTTTAGTCTCAGTGCATTTATTACGTTGGTAGCTATGGAAAAAATGATTTCTGTGCGCGATAGCAGCAGCACATTCTGGGGAGAACAATGGCTGGCTGTTAGGTTTTTGTTGGAATTTTTTAGATGTTATGAATTGGTCTATGCCTACAATTCACCATTCGGTCAGATCTGATACTATAGAGGACACTTCCTTTTTAAACATGGAGTGCAGAAGTAAATCAGATATGAATGTACGGAAGCTATCCCAGTCAGCCATAGAGTATCGGTATACAGTACGGTGGAGGGGTACGTCTGGGGGCTTCTTACATTTCGGTTTTATCTTGACTGATACGACGGAGTGGTCGGAGGATCCTAGAGGAGAATGAACGGATCATGAACATAGCTCAGGGGAAGTTGAGAGAAAAAGGTATAGAAGGCTTGAATATTGACCGGGTGTATCGGGCACACGGGTGGGTTCGCGAACAATCTGAGTGAGGTCATAAGCAATGGAAAAATCCTGACAAAACCTCCCCTCACCATCTGTCTTATTTGAATGGGTCAGCCATTCCACGTTATGGACGTTGAAGTCACCACAGATGTGGATGTTAGCCGAGGGATGTGAATATGATATACGCAATGGTAAACTTCAAATAAATCACAGTATTTATATTTAAAAAGTGTAATCCCAACCGAATTTTAAAAAAAGCTCAATACGCAATATGTTGCATTTTGGATCAAGTTTAGAGGAGTTTCATTCAAGCTGAAATATTATGCGTGGTTTGTTTTTACATTAGTTTGATATATATTTAACATTTGGGGGGATGTCTAACCATAATACGCTGTGGTTTCACTTAATGTCTTTACTAGCAACTTCTAGCATTGCTACAAATATAATTTGCTGATTTCTTTATGTCCTCTGATGAGAATAAAAATAAGAATAGCATTATTTGAAACTTAGCGGTATAAGGACTTATTTTTGGAGTATTAAGTCGAACAATAAATTTTGATTGTAAGGTTCAATTTACATTTTTACCCCATATATATAAATTTATAGAGGGAATTTAACCTGGAGTCTAAAGAACAAAGTTTAATTTAATGTGTCAGTATTTTTAAATAATCTTGCTTATAATACTGTAGATATATAATAAGCTCAATTCTTATGTATTTGTCCTGGAGCTATATTAATATTGATTATAAAGATTAAAACTATACATCCTGAATCAGTTTAAACAGGAAAAACAAATAAAATGAATTAGAGTGTTCGGCCATCTCGGAAACGATATTCATTTTATTAAGAATTGAGAAGAATCAATGAGAATAATTGTATTCGAATAGCCATATACTCATCAGCAGAAAAAGAAGGAAAAGAATGTAAGACACCAAAATAAAACAAGCATGTTGTACTTTGTTAAATGGATGGTCCTGATTATATGTATCCCGTTGTTACTCAGCATCCATCGAGTTATATGTTCATAAACGTTTCGTCTATATTTCTTCCTGAGGAAGTCTAGAGATATAGATAAAACGTAGATGAACACATATCTCGATGGAATACTGAGTAACATATTGTCACATTTGTGCAGGATCATCTTCTTAACGAACTACAAAAACTACTATTACATTGGTGTCTTACAACCCCCCTCTTTTGTGTTGCGATCGGAAAATTAATATTCGAATACAGTTATTTCCAATGATCAATCTCAATTGTAAATAAAATGCATATTTTTTCCGAAAAATACGTACACTAAAGTTGAATCTTTATAATAATTATATATATATATATATATATATGTGTGTGTGTGTGTGTGTGTGTGTGTGTGTGTGTGTGTGTGTGTGTGTGATAATATTAAAAGTCCACGAATGCTTCCGGGATAGTTATTTAAAGGTTGTGAGGGTTATGTGTAGCATGAAAAACGATGTTGCTTTTTGTATTTAATATTTTTATTGTTATTTTTTTATATTTCAAGCGGACCTCCGTTCTTAGTCATTTCGGTACTTTTTTGTGACCATATAAAAACTAGCTGCATATTTGTCCGTTATACTTTTCAGATGTTTCAAAATTGTTCTTCTTCAATGTTTAAACTTACACATAAGTTTTTCGTTTCCATTGTGTATTCGAACACGTCTTCTCATACCGCAGACATGTTTATGGAACGAATATTGAGTAAAATCATATCCTTTTAAATGTTTAATGATAGTTCCTACCTGAAAACCGAAAATCCATTAAAAAATATTCTAGAGACAAATGAATTGTCAAGTTGCCGCCTCAATTACCTTGAGCCTTATTAGATTCACTTTTGGATTTTGTTAATACAGTGTTCTTTCTAGCTTGAATATATATATATACTAGCATTTCAGCCCGGCGTTGCCCGGGTGTTTGGAGGTGTATGCTGAGCAAAAAAAAAAAAGAGTAAATTTTTTTTTGACCCCTATTATGACCCCTTAAAATTTATAGTTTCGGGCTCAAATAACTTTATTAAATTAGATCCAGGTTAAAGGAACCTATATCTAAAATTTCAAGTGTCTAGACCCAAAATTGTCGGAGGAGTTTGGTAGAGTTCTTAAAGGTAAAATCGTTGAAATTTGACCCCTTATCAGCCAAATTTCTGGCTGACCCCCGTCACATCGATTTTCCCAAATCTCAGTAACCGGCATTTCAAATTTCGAGTCTATAGACTAAAAAATTGACAGAGTTATTGCGTAGGGAAATGTAAACAGACAGACAGACACGTTCACTTTTATATATATATATATATATATATATATATATATATATAACTGACTATAAATATTAGATTAAGATTTTTATGCCGACCGTGTGTCATAGAATTAATCAGGCCAATAGTAAATGAATGGCATATACGTGAAGAAACAAGTACAATCGTGTTCCACCATAATCGCCATATATATGCAACATATTTAAATATTTACTCACAACGCTAGGGAAAAAATTAAAATAAAGTTTTCTGCATTTTCTTTTATTAATAAAGTTATGTTAACATCTGCTGACGCAACAAATTATTTGTTGATATTTATTTGTAATATCCCAGTGGAATTTCTTGTATAAAATGTTGCTTTTTGTGTGTATGTCTATCTGAAAGTAAATAAAATTATATTACAGTTACTTTTTTATTTATTTTACTCAAGTAAGTTTTAAGAGATAAAGGGGCTCCCTCATGGGCTAACACTTGATTCTGTTATGATTTAAATCTATATCCGATGGCTCTTTTAAAAATAGAGTATGTGCATTTTATGGCTGCTATTTCTGTTTCGTTACAGCTTGGCCTTTGGGGGATTGCTTCTAGGTATTTCTAAAGATAATTTTTTTATTAAGCACGTTTCTCCTATCAGGACTGTTATCATTTTTTTTCTTTCAGAGACCATGTAGTTTTTAGATAATTTTTTAGGCCCTGATTATTTTGTCATTCACCCCGTTCGGCTCTATGAAGGCCAAACTCATTTGGAACTGTGACATCGATAATGAGCATAGTTCTTTTGGGTGTGTTCCATATTACAATATCTGGTTTGATGGCCTTGCGTGTGTGTGTGCGTGTGTGTGCGTGTGTGTCCATCTAAAATAAAATATAGACTCTTTTACGCTTCTGAATTTTTGCAGTGAAGATTCACTATTCGTATTATGTTTAATTCTTAGACGAATGATATCATTTTGAGTGTCCTCGTCACAATATTTCAATCGATATAACCCCCGATCTTCTAAAAAAATTTTTCTTATCAAACTCTGGAATTGTTTTCCTCGAACTCAGCAATGTTTCCGTATAACTCGGGAATGTTTCTGCCGAACAAAAGTCATTATTTACTTCTCCGGGGTAGAATGCATTGGTTTCATCAGCTACGCGTTGATAGAGATCCGAAGTAATGTGTTATTGTATCATTCACTCACCCACATTGAGAATTGAAGATTCAGAATACTATCATTTTGCAATTGATTTTTTACAAACGTTCTACACATTGTGCCACATGTTTTACGGACGTATCATTGCAAATTAATATTTTTAATCAACAAATAAGTTTTCAGAATATGTATATTATTCTTGATTTAATAGTTTTGTTAACATAAAACAAATCTCACCCAACAAATACTCTTTAGCCTTTTAAAAGCGTAAAGCACAGATGAAGTAATAGGATGAGCAAGAAGAATGTTATATATATATATATATATATATATATATATATATATATATATATATATAATATACAAGGTAATTAAAATACACTAATATTGCGCTTAACGAACTATTGTGATCATTCTCTTTATTAACTACTAAATCGCACACAACTAATTTCCAGATATGTCTAACTGACAACGATGGAGTAGTGTTTATTGTAGCGTTCTCAGATTTCTCGTATTGTCCACCTTTTTTCCGTAGTCTAGCCAAATCGAATTGCGTTACCGGAACATTGCCATTTGATTAATTTTACGCTTTGTCCTAATGAGAATTTTTGTAGCAATATATCTTTCTACATCCCAGTCATTTTCGCATTGATCCAGTGAGGTTCTGCTTAGTGCTCTCAATTCTCTCCCTCTTATTTTCCATCATTATTTGCAATTTACAGCTATTGTGTGGCAAATGAACAAACTGCTGCGTTATATAAACATATGTACATTTTTTTAGTTGCGTTTTATCTATTTTATATTTTTTTTATTCATTAATCTATCCATTCTTTTTGTCTATTTTTACTTTTTTATGGCATAGGTTACATAAGAGGACATACCTAGCAGTTTCTGTTAGTTAGATGACGTTATTTCTCTTTAAATTGCATGTGAGTTGTACCATTCGACGATTTTTCGTTGTGTCTCTTTATTATTAGTTTTCTTAGTATTAGTATGATGTTGTATTATTAGTATTAGCATTAGTATAAGTAGTAGTAGTAGTAGTAGTAGTAGTAGTAGTAGTAGTATTTACTCACTAGGGATAGTCACATAGAGCATGTTTAAAGATTTCTCTTTGAGAACAACATGTTCTTTTCTCTGGGGTTTAAGATACAACAAACTCTTCAAGTTTCCCACTCGTATACCGCTTATACTTTTCGGAGATGAATTTGTGTTGTTGCAATAGACGCTTTCTATTAATAGCAGTAGTAGTAGTAGTAGAAGTAGTAGTAGTAGTAGTAGTATTTACTTGCTAAGTGTAGTCACATAGGGCATCTTAAAAGAGTTCTCTTTGAGAACAATATTTTCTCTGGGATTTAAGTGACAACAAGTCCCTTGATGTTTCTCACTCACTAATAATATTTTGGAGATAAATTTGCGTTATCACAACATCCGCTTTCCATTAATTTTGTGTCATCAGCGACTATTGTTCATCACTGAATTTTGGATGGCAATAAGCTTTCTCAAGTTCTTATTGCTGTTTTGCTCTTCTCAAGCAGATATATGGCTAGTGCTTTCTCTCCTTTGTGCGTAACTCCCCCATGATCCTCAATTCTTTTGTGTGGCGCCAGTTTATTGCGACATACAAACACAAACAGAGAAAGACAGCCTCGCATTGGGGCAAACCTACAATTATGCAATTTAAATTTTCATGATTCGATGCGATGTTCCTTTGGGTTTTACATGTGGAGGAGTTTTTGTGTGTTAAGGTTGTAGCCTCTGTGTGTTAGTTGAGCCTTCAAGCGTTTTCCTTGATATTTCGGCCATTTCTATTACTGTAAAACGTTGTATCTTCGCAGCTATCTCTCTGATGTCAATCTTCAATTATATTTTTAACATTTTTCAATGTTGCTCTTAACGTTTCTTTCAGTAATTTGCATTATTTGGATATTCTTAATCCTTCTGATAATTTTAAGCTCTAGAAAGTACAGTGTATTTTCTCCACTTTTCTGCCTCCACGTCTTAACTATGTGATCTGCTGTAACATTCAAATCTAGAATCTGGCAGGATTTTTCTTTCCTGTAAACTATTAGGACAATCGGTGTTCTTGCTTGGATGATTTTCTATTGTGTGTATGCCCATGTGCTATATGATTGTGTTACTTTGATGTTAGGAAATGTCGCGGATTATGTTTATACGATATTTACATTCAAGACTCAGTTGTTAGCATAAATTCCAGCGCATTACCTTTCTCAGTGATCGTGTTTATTTTTTTATATTTTTGGAGCTTGCTTGCTAAATTCGATGATTATCTTGTTCTCTGTTTCGCCTGTTTTTCTACACAGCCTGCATTTGATGTTTTGTGTCTTTTAACGGTTGATTCAAGTTGCGCTACCTTATGCGACTGTGCTTGAGATTTAGTATCGATTTTTATTTTTGTAGCCAATTTCAAGTGTAGTTAGTAACATCTGCCATTTTTATGAATCGTCCGTGTAGATATTTAAACTCATACTATTCTTTTTCATGTCTTGTCTTTTCTTTTTCTGTATCGCATATTTTTTCAGTGTCTCTTAAATTTAATTATTCTTTCTGCTATTCTGCCTCATGTATTTTTCTAATTCCTTTTTTATGTCATTTATTCAGCCTCCCAGGAAAACAACCTCCTTTTCCTCTCTCCTCATTATACATAGAGTCAGTTAGTATCATGTCTTGGGTGTAGAAGTATAGGCATTGTCATGAGTATTCGTGTTATCATGTCGTGATTCGGGAGTTCTTCTTTGAATCAATTCTTAAACCGCTCCGGCCATTTTCTACTGTGTATACATTTTATTAGGTTTCTTCTATATAGTTTTTATTTTCTAATAATTATCTCATACTTCTGAACTATTGCTTTCCAATTTTCTCTTCGATGTTTATTGCTTAGATCGGGTATATTTCCAGAACTTTCAAATTCTTATAACAAACATGTTTATACACTGCAATTATCTCTGTTTAGTTGGGTAGTACTATGCTGGTCGTTGTCTTTAGTTTTCCCTTTTAGTGATCAGCAGTGCACACCTTTCTATCCCTAATTCCATTGTAATATCCTGGCTGACATTACTGCTTATGTGTATTAGTTTATTTAGTTGTTTTTGTGGGCGGGGTTGATAAAAGTATTAGATAATTTATGTATTTAAGTGTTTAATTCTTTCATCTGTTTATTCTTCGGTCTGCGTTGGTGAACTTGAATCCCGCAGTGCATTCCTTAGTATATAATTCAGGGGTATCATTGCTATGATAAATAACAGTGGTGATATTGAATCGGGTTGTAAAGATACCACTTTGTATTATAAATTTAGTTCTGCATTGTCAATCAGTATTCAGTGCAAGGCTTCGTGTTTCCATTGAATTTTTAATCACATTTTCCTAATGCTTTGTATATTATCACTCGTTCTTTTATTCATTCTTAGGCGTTCCTGACCGAAGCTATGGCTATGATGTATTTCTCCTTTTTTTTTTGCTTTAGAAGAATTATATATCTATATTGTGGAGGTTGTGTTTTTGTTTATTTTTATTTTTATTTTTTGGTATCCTTTCTATTTCTCGGATAATAGTCTGCGATTATGTAGGGAGTGATAAATTTGTTCCTAGGGTTGCACTGTTAGCATTTTCCACATATTAGCTAAAGCTTTATTAGGCTTGTAATTGCTGGGGTATTTCTATGTATGTGTCTTTTTGTGACAGAGTTATTCTACTCTTGGCTCTCTATGTTTGAACATGTTCTACGGTGTATGAATCTAATTAGTCCCTGTGTATTGGTTCCCGCAACCAACCCCTTAAACAAAATCTTCAATAAAAATACCTTACCGTTATCCTACAGTTGCTGCGAAAATTTAGAGATGATAATTAAAGCAAATAATAACAAAATACTAAATAAAAACAATGTAAATAATAACAAAATAAACAATAAAAAGTAAACACCATGAAAAAAATAACACTAGCAGAAATAATAATAATAATAATAATAATAATAATAATAATAATAATAATAATAATAATAATAATAATAAACCAACCCCGGACAAGAACAACCATACTATAAATAAAAATACTAATAACGAACAAGATAAATGCAACTGTAGACACCGCACACTTTGCCCAGTTCAAAATAAATGTCTAACTAAAAGTATAGTTTATCAGGCAACAATATTTGCGAAAGAAACCCCGAATAACAAGAAATATTACGTAGTCATTGCCTCCTTAGATTTCAAAACTCGATACTATGACCACAAAGTACATACAACAATAAAAAAAACACCGTATAAAAACAACACAAGCGAATAAATACTGGGAACTCAATGAAAGCGGACACTCGTCGGTAGTCGAATGGAAAATAATAAAACAAACAACGTGCAGGCATCTAGACGACCCATGTAGATTATTCCTTCATGAAAAATTTTCTATCCTGTAGTTAAAAGAACCCTAACATCTATTAAACTGTAGAAGAGAAATAGCAAATAACTGTGTTCACAAAATAAAATTTACTCTAGGATATCGATACAAAATAGTTTTAAAACTAACAAAAACAATAGAAAATAAACAAATAAATAAATTAAATAAACATGAATATACATAAACGATCACACATATATGTATGTATATATATGTATATATATGTGCATATATGTATGTACACCTATATATATATATATATATATATATATATAAACTAACAAAAAATACAAAAAAAACACTAACCTAGTTTTAAAACATATCCTTTGTCCGAGAAAATACATGCCCATTGGCTGATAGGAAGGGGCGCGGTGGATACTAGAAAGCTGATTGGCTAACTAAAATCTCAATAGAAGAGGACCATATAAAAACGATAAACAACCACAGAATTCGCGCATAACCCTGAAGAATTCTAGAGTGGATGAAACGCCGAATATTCAGTGTAGCTTAATCACCATATATATTTTATAAATTACTAACTAACTCTACCTAGGTATTGAGCAGTTTTGTAGTAAATACTTAGTGTTTACGCATAAATCTATACTTTCGTATATAAATTTTATGTGAGTAAATGAAGTAGTTATATATATATATATATATATATATATATATATATATATATATATATATATATGCGTGTGGAGTTGAGCGTATTGAGCAGTGTAAACAAATCAAGCAGATGTAGTTCGGACGATGTCAAAACATCGTTAAACACATGAATCATGCAGCAGCCGCCAATAACGTAGTGGTTAGGAGCCTTGACTGTCGTACAAGCGGTCGGGTTTCAATCCTGGCTTGAAGTAGTTGCCTGCCTAGCTGCACTGATCAGCTGCGAAACAGTACGGTATGTGAATTACTATATATATATATATATATATATATATATATATATATATATATATATATATATATATATAAATGCTATAACATGAAGAATGATGTGTTCTTTGATCTTTAAAATACATAATATACGTGAAATATATAGATATAGTGCGACTTTGATGTAAAAAGAACATCTTTGTTTGTTTTCGTGAATCAAATATTTATATCCCAACTATATTGTGCGTGTAAAATGCACACCAGGCAGCACTATTTCTACTGCTAACTATTGTTTCTGCCTTTCAAAGACGGCACGTTCGCTTTATAGTAAGCATAATGTAGTGTGTTGTTCTTATGTTTCATATTTTAACAATGTGTTAAATTTGTTTGGTACTTGACTGTATATTTTATGATGTGCAATACTTATATTTTATGACAAAAAATATGTCATGAGAAGAAAAAAATAGAAACACTACTTAAAAACGACATCGCATGATAGTTTGGTTTACATTTACGGTGAATATTTGCCGAAAATTTAATTAAATGATATAATATTTATATTGCTTTTAAAAAGGATAAAGAATTTTCACATATTATGCCTCCGGGACATTGTCCTTTCAGATGGTATCAGCTTCAACTAGGGCAGAAGCGGATGCCATTTTTATTTAGTTTACATACAAGCACACACACAGACGACTCCTATAATGGCATTGCGTAATAACTAGGGATGATACAAGAGAATATTCTTGACATTGTTTCACAGTTAATAAATTGAGAACCATATGACTCTATCTAAAAACAAAACAGATATTATATGAAATATACTTGAGAGTCAAAATAATCAAAATGATATTCTCTTGTCATAGCCCTTACTTATAATAACTTACAATAACACGGAGAGTTAATAGAAATCTGTCTTACGTGAAATCCCTCCAGATTTTCAGTACACCTAATGTATTTCGGTACATATTTTAAATTATTTTTTCGAAAAAGCTGAATACTATTTTTTTTATTAGCAACGGGTATTTTATTGTCTTCAATAATAGTCGCAATAAAACATTTCAAGGTCTTAGGAATTTTACCAACGTTTAGTTAGTGCTCTACACTACATAAGCCTATAGCCCTTTAAATTTCCCAAAACAATGACACGTTAGAGCACCGTGTGATTTCATCGTGCATTCACAAACTAATAATAAAACGTTTTGTACTTCATTTATTTAACTACATGTGCTGAGATCTACCGAAAGTCGTATATTATATTATTTAATCACCCCGCTCCCCTCTAAACTATATCTAGAGTTGTATTAATCCACAATATTACAGGTGCCCTTTGTTTTCTGAAATTAATCTCTTCTATTTATGGCATTTTAAAACATCGTTCCATGTTTTATCATTGTTTATTTTCAACTCACTGAAAATGTTTAACTTGTCTTTATTTAACATTCCATTGCTTGCTTCAAACATTTATTTTTTATGACTATTGTTAAATCTATTTCATTATCTGTCAAATATTTTATTCAAGTATATTTGTCTCAGATATTCTACATGCATATCTGAACTAGCTAACGTACCGTATTCCATGATACTGCAAGTATTAATCTGTTACATGCTTTCCATTCATACAAAAAAATTACAAACATATTTCATACAGCTCTTTGATGTAACCTGAGTCACTTATTTTTTCAACATTATTCGATAATTTAACGCACTCCAATCATTGGCAGTTTACCTGAGATTTTCGGCCATTTACTTCACGACTGCTGTCAGCTCTATTATCAGCTTCCGTAAAATTCGAAGTACGATAGTCTAATATTTCTTCTAACTTTTTTTTCTTTTGATAGGTGTCAACAACTCTCAGGCACACTCAAGTATTTTCACAGGACATAGATCTTACCTATGTTGCTAAACATCACTGACAACCATAGTTACGTTTAGTGATAAAAATAGATTACTTATAATGGTCAAATGATCAACACTAATTATGAAAAATACTTGCTTTACTATAGTAATTCGCTCTTGTTCGAAAGCTCTTCATCCTCTCTTATCCTAGCACGTATCTTCGAATTAACGTCACAGATCCCTTAACTATATCACTTATGTTTTTTTTTAAATAGAGCGAGCATCCGATTTACATCAGAGCTTGTTATAGCCCAAATCTCTGGCCCCCCCTCGCCAATCTATCACGATAAACTTCCGTCTAGTTGAAATCATTGTCAATAATTTTCCCCACTCTTTATCTGTGCCTAACTAAAAACGTAGATTCCATGAACAAGGCTTTTTTTCTTAAAACTGCCCGCCTGTGGAACTCTCAACCGCTTGCCTATTTCCCACCTGACTTCAACTTGGATGTCTTCAAGTCCAACATAAACAAATTCCTTAAGTAATGACACTTTATCATATCTCCAATACTAACGAATACTACAATAGTATCCCATTGATTACTGCACGCGAAATAACTCTTATCCCCGAGTGGCTTCTGAGCCTTGATAAGTGCTGACCTCTATGTAAAGAACTCTGCCTAATATCGCTCCTACATTTGAATTATGAACTACAGCTTCTTATGTAAGATGTGGGTGATCATTTACAGGGTCTTCGCTGGAATGTTTGCAGAGAACAAAAGTAGGGATGCCTAAAATAATTATCGGTCAAGGTAACTTAATGTAATTCATACTACTTAGGTCAGGTACCATTGGTATGTGAATAATTAACTTTATAATTAATATTTAGGAGAACAATCAAAACTTTTTAAATTCATCCCTACTTTACATCTTACATTTTATATTTATCATTTTCCCCTCTTTCAACTCGTGTTAAGTAACATAATTGCCGGTACTTTAATGAGAAACCATTTGTTGCTTCTTATATCTGATAAATTTTCCATACATCCTCTCGAGCTTTAGTGGAAAGTAACCATTCTTTGCTAGTACATACCAGACCAAATGAAGTTATCATGTTCGTTGCCGAGCGGACACAGAAATATTGAAATATAAATCAACAAACCGAGTTCAAATCCATAGAGAGACAAAAAAAGCCCTTAAAAATACAGTGACTTGCTAAAAAATTAACAAAACTCCATACCTTCAAGCATGTCAATTTATTTCTTTTTGTGTAGTTTTTTAAGGCAAAATCATTGATCATTAAGAGTAAAAGGCGTTTAAGAAAATATCAATTTTTGATGTATTTTAATGAAACAGCAATAATTTAACATTTAAATCATGACAATTTTAGGCATAAAATATAATTTATTGACGCATTCAAATGTAGATATACACCTATTGACCTCTTGTCTGTCTATGTACGTACCGATTCATACTTTGTTGTTCTGGCCGTATACACGTGCATGTATCATTTTGTGTTTAACGTATTAATGTAGTAATGTGTGCGCGGGAGTGAATCAGTGAATGATTTGTACATTTGCATTAAATATTCGATAACAAGACAGCAACATATTAGTGTAGGAAGTTTTTTTAAAACGGGGGGTTTGTTTTAATCCACAAAAAATATGTACTATTAATAAAACAAGAGTTCAATTCCGAGTATAAATTTGAACAAAAAAAAACGGATGTCATTTTATGATACAAATGCATTAATTTTAAAATGCATGTCACTTTGAAGTTGTGTTTTTAAAGAAGCAAATCTACACCGTTCTGTATGATATTGTTAGATCATTCGGCAATCTACGCTTTCTGACCTGAGTTGATTCCCCTTGATTCGTATTTACTCATTCAGCTGTTTTTTGTTTTCTAAAACTAGTTATTTTCAATCGTATATTTATCCAAAAGCAACATATATTTTAATATTGTTTATTCTCCCTCTCCTTCTTGTTTACTGTTTACACACACACGCACACACACACACGCACACACACATATATATATATATATATATATATATATATATATATATATATATATATAAATATATATACCTTATTTAATATTCTATCATTTGTTTCAAATACTTCACTTGTGGGTGTTAATATTGTTACCTTTATGTTTTTAGTTTTGAAATCGCTCACTTATTTGTATTTATTACAAAACTATAAAAATTGGATCATAGTATGAAATTGCCCGCTCATCTTCACTTCTTTAACTGTTTTTTTCCTTGATAAATATTACCAAATATACCAAATATCTGCTTAATTCTGTAAAATGATTTTTTTTTCAATTGCATTATTGTTAAAAATAGATCCCTATGTTTTCAGTGTTTATTTTCCATTGGATCGAATTCTTTACGTTGTCTACATTTAGCATAAAATAATTCAGTTCGAACATTTAATTGGTGTTCTTTTTGTTTGGTTTCCACAAAGGTTGAAGTCATCATATTATGGTCTCTTTTGAAGACGGCGACATATTGTATATATACAATAAGAGACCGTGATATGATGGCTTCAACCTTTGCTGATAACCAAACAAAAAGAAAAGGAATTGTATATATATATATATATATATATATATATGCGTGTGTATATATAGAAAAACTAAGAAAACCAAATGTATATATATATATAACTACTTCATTTACTCACATAAATTTAATACACGAAAGTATAGATTCATGCGTAAACTTTAAGTATTTACTTCAAAAGTGCTCAATACATAGGTAGAGCTAGTTAGTAGTTTGGCTTATAGGAAGGGGCGCGGTAGATACTAGAAAGCTGATTGGCTAACCAAAAATCCTCAACATATATAAAAACAAGAAGCAACCACAGACTTCGCACATAAGCCTGACGAATCCTATAAGTGGATGAAACGCAGAATATTCAGTGTAGCTTAATCGCCATATATATTTGATAAATTACTATATATATATATGTATATGTATATATATATATATATATATATATATATATATATATATATATATATAAGTAGTTTAAGTTTCTTATCATTGACTGCCTATGGATAGTAGCTGAGAGTTTATTATATAAACTTCTCACCCTAACATTCAGAGGTTCAAACACGATTGGAATAAATACATATTCAATACGAATTGTACAACAAATGCGAATTTATATGCTCTTATTTACTTTACTCGCCACGAGGGTATAGGTAGATATAGGTCGGATCTTAATGTGTAGAAGTTACAATAAAAAAATAGCTGTCTACATGGGAGATAAAGAAAGGCTATGTGTGGAAAAAATTATTGATGCTCGACGTACAAAGCACTTAAAAATGAGTTGCCTGCTTACAATCATATCTAGTAATGTTCAATCTACGAATGTATTATCAATCTTTGTAAAATCGAATAACCAATAGTACCAATAACTTTCTTTATACTACTAAACAAAATCAGTCAAAAACTGTTATCTATTTTTACCATAAAACCCCCTAGCCTGATGTAAAACATTTGGCTAAAACAGTGTAATACGCCGTTTTAAGACAAATGATTCCTTTTTTTTTTCTTAGATTCAGTACAATTTGAAACCCCTATCAAGGCACGTATGAATTTTAGGAGGAAAATAAAAATTAGCCGCCAAAGATATGGTTTTCACCTGAGGCTCAAGGCCCAGAATTTTTCCACGATCACGTATTCATATGTGTATTCGTGAGTTCATCTTTGGAGTAATTTTTAAGCAAAATCTAACTGTTGGAAAATATCTTATGTACCAGAAAGTGCTATTTTGGGGGCATTTTTCATTCCTTTTATGACCTCATGACCTCCTGGGGATACAACCAGAATTTTCCCGTGGTTAAATATTACGTTTCCAGATGTATATAGATGTGATATTGGTTGTGGGTTGTTTCAAGCAACTGCATTTATATATAATGTTAGTATGGCATTGCATATTCTAGACGACACAGCATCGTATATTTGATGAATCGGGCTTAGTAATATTTTCAGAAAAAAAGTCACTTTTAATCTATATTATTTTCTATGCGCGTTTATTGATAAATGATTTGCTGAGTTCTTATCTACATTGACTTGTAGATACGCTCGTTAAAATCCATAATCGGGAAGACTTTATTTGAATTTAAATTTGAAAAGAATTCCTCCAGAGTACACAATAGATTTTAGTTAGGCCTAATAAATATATCATTCCTTGCGGTGTGAAACGTCACACAGATATTTATTGTTTTTTTTCTTTTTTACGTAAACTATAGGTAATTGCCGTTTATATTGGTCTATATTACTAATTACTTCATTTTCTTCAAACTCCTTAAATTCTCCTGCATCGATACAAACGATGAAAATTGCTTTTTTGCTTATATACATTTTTTAGTTCTAATCTCACAGTGGCCTTCTCCTAACACCCACAATCTTTCGAAACAAAACTTTATAAATTCGCTTTTAAAATATTAAACCCGTTTTCATTTTACTTTTATATACTCGACGAATTTAATAGCTGAAAATGCGTCTATCGGTTTCCCCCATAAATTAAATAGAATTATGAAATCAATGCCTAACAAATCTGCATTTTTTGCTAGCATTAAATAGATCTTTGTTTTATGCGCGTTCGTTTTCAGTATTATGTTAGCAGCGAATTATCCTTTAAATTTGAGTTTTTTTGCCAAAATAAGCTTTGGTTATTTTGTATATGTCGTAATTAAAGTTTGTCTATCTTTTTCTAAGTAGTTTTCTACTTGAACACAACCATATTGTAGTCAGCCGGAAAGCAGGAAAACGGAAGACAATTCCACAGGCGTGCAGTTCTAAGAAAGAAGCTTTGTTCATGGAATCTACGTTTAGGTTTAGGCACAGATAAAGAGAGGGGGAAATTATTGATAGTGTTTACAGCTAGACGAGTGTTTCCTGTGAAAGTTTGGCGAGGGGGGACCATAGATTGAAGCTCAGTCGAAAACTTTCCATGAAAATAACGATACATCAGAGACAAACTCGCAACATCTCTTCTGTGAGATAGAGGTTGTAAGGAAGAGAAAAGGACATCTACGAGGCTACGAAGTCTATTTTGAACTCTATCAAGGCAGGACAAGTCCTTTCTAGCAGCTCCTGTCCAGATGTGGCAACAGTATTCCATCCTTGGACGTACCTGGCTCTTATATAGATAGAGAATAGCATCAGCAATGAGATATCTACCGGATCGATAGAAAGATCCCACCATTTTTCCAGCGGCCTTGGCAACAGATTTGATGCACGTGTTCCGTTTAAGATCAGGAGTAATGGTCAACCCAAGAAGCTGGTCAAAACTTGAGGCCTCCTGAAGACGAGAGCCATTCATTTTAATTGATGCCAGATGTGGATCAGAATGTTGATGATGTAAAGATAAAAGCTTAGTTTTAGATGCATTAAAAGTAACCAACCACTCCTTACCCTACTGCACTACGTGCTCAAGATCAGAGGAGAGAGAATTGGAGGGAACTTGGTCGTTTACAGTCTTACATGTGCTACCATAAATGGTAGTGTCGTCAGCATAAATGTCTACAAATGATGTAAGGATGTTATTTGGAAGATAATTAATGTAGATCAGGAAAAGAGTTGGGTCCAGGATGGACCCATGAGGGACACCAGCATTAATACTGTGGGGTTCTGATTTTTGCCCCTCAACTACTATACTTATGATCCTATCAGAAAGAAATGATTTAATAATTGAGAAGACATCTCCAGCTATACCATAGCTAGAGATCTTATGAAGTAAACCTTTATGCCATACCCTATCAAAGGTCTTAGATATGTCAAGAGCAATTGCCCTAGAAAGGTTACCTCCGTCGGGAGATTTGCTAATCCTATGAGATATAACTGTAAGCACATCTGCTGTAGATCTAGCAGAACGGAAACCATATTGAGTGTCTCTAAGAAGGTTATTTTTGTTAAGATGGTTGATTACTTCTGTATTTAACACAGATTACAGCAACTTACTCATGACGCACAGGAGACTTATTGGCCTGTACTGCCTAAACTTTCTCATGCATGGGTGATCATTTTGGAATTCTAGGCGCTGTATGTGCTCTTGGCTTATCTCGGCATTTGTTAACAATCGTTCTGTACATACATTTCACTAGCGACTGGTACTATACAATGTCGACTCACGAGAGGCGTGATTGGAGATTGCGCACCTCCTGGCACAAGCATTTCACGCGTAGGGGCTACGTGGGTATCCATTGTCTCTCAAAGACTGCAGGAGCCTGTGTTTTATGTCTCTAGGCTAGACTAGGTCAAAGCGGGCATTCATTTCTATCTAATCAATCATATTCTAATATGTTACACTTTGGTGCGTCCTCTCCGATACATCCCATTTTCTATAGAACAATGCTTCTCACTGACAGTTTTCTCATATCCTGGGACGACTTCAGTCCTTGACATCACACTGGGCAAAACTCTAGCCTAAACAATCGCTAGATTTTTTCAAATTATTATTTTGACAGCAATATTGTTTCATATGTTCGATTTTGTATTTCACATCGCTGACTACGCTGTCACTATTTCTAATTGTCTTCTGTCATTAATTACCTGCCTTGAAACGAAAAGGTTATATATTTTTTTATTTCGCTGGCTCTCAGCTTTAGGTAATAGCTGTAATTCAGCACTCCAAAACAACTCCTCTGAGGTAATCTTTTTATATTGTGGCTGTTTGGGTAGCATTCAAATGATTTCGACAATCTTTGTCATTACGGTTGGACAATCAACCAGTAAGAATCATTCAAACTCATTTTTAAAATATCGAAGTTTGATTCAAGTCAATTTCCTGTAAACCCCCTTTAAACTACAGTTACCTGGCAACCCTCTTTAAACGAGTGAATCCTGACTACATTGATTTTCAACCGCGATCGTTGTTATTAACAATTACTCAACACTCGAGATCGTGAATACATCGATTCTTCACCGTCATCTTTGTTATTAAGAATTACTGAACACTCGAAATCATGGCTGCATTTATTCCTCCCCGATTTGATTTACTACCGCACACTTATTCAACATTTAACGTTTCTTAAACTTCCAGATAACCTACAAAATAATCCATACAATCCACATATTCTATAAAATTGTATATTCGTTCAACAAAAGTTATATATGCATTTGAGCATACAATACGAAAGCATGAAAAAGTTTAGGCAGTTCAATAAAAGCAGAAAAGGTTATATGTTTCATGGTTAATCAGAAAAGCAAAATTAATTTCAGTTCTAAATATAAGCGAGTACTTGCTATCTACTAATGGTATTATTGTGTAAGATTATTTCTCATGGACATATGTCCCTTACGGGGTTAACACGTTGTTTTCATGATAAAAAGTGCTTCTATCCATTGTCTCTTAAAACGTACATGGAGTCTTACGAATAATACTTTTTTATCATCCCTGGACCATTGTCGCTAGTGAGTTGAAACAGTTTATTTTTTAATACTCAAAATCTCTTCTAATTCATTTAATAAAGCTGTGTGTGAAGGTACATTTATTTTTATCATTAACTCTATTTTTAATTTAAATTCCCTAAACTCTGTTCTGAAGTCAAAATTCACGCTGAACTGTCCCTCAATTTATTCGCCAATAAAAGATTTTATACAAATAGTATTTTAATTTTAAATATGCCATCACTTAATAACCGTGTCTTTTGTAATCAGCGAGTGTTTTTCCACTTTGGTAGCATTAATATCTGCACCTGCTCTAGTTGGTGTCACATCGATTTCGTGACAGTTTTGACAAGAGTCACCACCCCGGTTATCAGTACAGGCATCACTGATATGTATTTTTTCTCAATTCTTCTCACTTGCTATTTCACACACAATATTACAGCCCCAACATCGCGATCAGAACTGTCATGCCGAATATCCAATATTTCACCATGAGTAACTTATCGAGGCTGACCTATGACCTATGACCTATGAACGTATTTACATGTAATCCCAGTCTGCGATATTTCTCAATTAACTCGGTACATTATTCAATTTTTCATTCTCTCATTCTATGCAATTCAATACCATACTCAGCGATTTACACCAAACTTCGTTCCGCTGTGTCCGGAGAAGTGTGTATATAGTCAAAGAGGTCTGATATAGTCCAATCGGAGTTCTTTAATCCACATCCCGCATTTCCCGAAATCACGGACAGTCTTGCCTATCATGCATTATTAGTCGCATAATTTCTGTATTCTTTCGCAGCTCCTTGAGTTCTATGACACATGCGTCCATCGTATCTGTACCAGGACGTTTCTAACCACACCATTATGTGTTCATTCAACACAACTCAGTACAGCTGTATCGGCGTAATCCGGATTAACACATAAATCACAAGATGTATAACTTTAACAATTCTTTTTTCTTTCAATGCATCAGTCTCTGTCTAACGGGAGAGGTTTCATATTTGCTTATCAGTGTCCATATTAGCCGATTTTAATATGTACACACCCTCGAAATTCAATGATCTCAAGCCTTGTACTCATCAGGACAAGACAGTCTGCGCTTGAATAAGTTTATATCGTGAATCCCTCCAGATTTACTTAGGGCAAGTTCTCTGCACATTTTCTAAAATGTAGATTATAATTAAGTTTCTACATCTCTCGATATGTTGTCTTTACCATATCCCTAGTGTTTCTTCACATTGGACTGCTCTAACGATACTTCTCCGAAAATCCCTGTCTCTACCTTGAGGGAGACGCTACATATTTCGTCATACGGGATTTCTTAAACAATACCGTCGTTTCCTCACAGGTAAAAATTCCCCAGTTTTCCTATTGATAGGCAAGAGCACAACGGTTTACTATGCGTCTATAATACAGGCATAGATCATTCTATTCCTATTTATCTCGATCTTCCTGTGGCAACTTGTTTAACTCTCTTATTATTTTCCATTAAAAAAACGTTGCAAAACACAAAGAAACGCATGCTTTACTTTTCCAAATCAGAATATATTATTCATAATTTCACGGAAGTTACCATCCACACAATTTTAGAACTCAAAAATTTATTCTAAATGCGTATAATTTATTCTTAAAAATCACCTAAAAATCAGAAACAATCATTTTAAACACTTCGAATTTATTAATGACAGTTATTTTAATTTCGCCCTTATTATCAACGCAATTCCAAATCAAACATATACGTGTTTAATATTCTAAAACAATTATTAATAAAAACACAATTTCCACATCGAAATCGTTCACTTTCCGATTTGAAATTGTGTTCACAACAGTTATGTTTTGAACACGATTTCAAAATCGGGATTATTCGCCTTTAATTTTCAAATAAAATTTCATGGTTATCGGCTTAAAACACTCTCGCCCCCTACTGGTTTGTAAGTCGCTCTCAGTTAACATACGCCCTCCCTGGGTGGGAGCAACCTCAGTTCTCCGAGTCTTTGCATTTGAAGCGTCTTGGCGCATCACGTCACTTTATTTTCTAATTCTTAGACTGCGACCTGTGAATTAAGTACACCGCTACAATTTGGGGTAAAATATCCGCAAATTTGAAAGCTCCCTCCCAAACCCCCATGCTTTTTCTTTCATTTTCCTTATTGTGTCGAGGTAGTGCAGAGCGTGGTTTTACTGTCTCTTCTCAGTCGTGTCTTTACAGTCACGCAGTGGGGCTTGTTGCGGTTACAGCGAACTGCACTTAACGACACCTGCTACCATATTTATATCTTACCTCACTTTGTTTAGGTCAGTTGTGTGAGTCTGCATTACATCCTAACTGCATTCAAATCATAATTCGTCCAGTTACTACCGCACTTACCCCCAGAATAACCGAGAATTTTCCCTTGGTATCCTCTTGATTTACCGTGATTTTTTACTGTTCACCGCTACGTGTGCACTAAAAACACCCCCCTTTTTTTTTGTTTGCTTGCGACCTTTCACTCTCCTCCTTCGGATTACATTCGACAATATCTGTGTCCGTCTGAGCACTCATTTCCAACTTATTCAATTACCATCTAACAAACATTACACTCCCCCAATCGACTGCATCACATTATCACTTCTCTATGTTCACCTTCTCTTCTCTTCAACACTGAAACACAATCTTTATTTACTTCACATAACAAGCAACAACTAAACGGAAACCTCTTTTAAATTCCAAATATTGATATATCATTAAAAACAAAATTAACCACAAAACAAAATTTGTGACACCAAATCCCCCCTCCCGTAAAAAAAGCAAAAAACACTCCGTGATTATATTGTCAAACCCCCATCTCTTTAATTTTCCTTATTGCTCATGACAAAGAAAACAGAATGCCGCTCTATACTCGTCCTCCACAGAAGCATTTATCTAGCTCGCGCCTCTGATTTTGATAAGACTGTACAATCTCTCTTGGTTCACGTATTGCACACTATATAAGCTGTTAATTCCTAGCAGACGAAAAGCGACATATTTCGCCTCCCTCTATGCTCTCTTTTTTCAGCCTTTCCCTTTATTCATCTTTCTATTCTCAAAAATGCAACGATTACGACTAATGACGGAAACTCAACATTTTCTCTGTTTTCTTTATCGTAAGAAAATAACACAATACTTCCACTCCCTCTCTTTTTCAATACACGTTCAATTCTCGAGTCAACCCGACCGATAACTGAAGAAAATACAGCTCAAGCAAAAACAAAAAAAAATAAAATAAAAATATTAACTCATCATCCTGTAAGGGTCACGATCTCTCGAAACAAATCCTGCGTGACTGGTCTAGCTGCAATAATTTCACGTTATGTATCTCAGCAGGGCTAAAAGATTCTGTGTGTAGGTCAAGCAAACGCGACCAAAAACGTTCGTAAAAATTCAAAGAAAACAAAATTGTTGTGCTGAGGATTTTTTTTTCCGAATATTTCTTACGCGATTTTCCTTCTCCTTAAAGCTTTTCTAGAATAGATATTTCCCTGCTTCGAACGCTTGTTGTGGGGACCAATATAACCAGATGTGACAGACAAAACTCAAGACTCAACTCAGTTACAGGTGTAGTACTCGGTTGTTTAGCTAGATTATTAACCGAAGTCCTGCTCCGAATCTCAGTTGCTTTCACGGAGAAAGGGTTGATTTGACTTTGGATGCAGCAGTGGATGATATCTTCTATCTTCTTCCTGTCGGAGAAAACGATCTTTTAACTCGGTTGCTATCCATAAATTAACTAGCAATTTATTATTATTATTATCATTATTATTATTATTATTATTATTATTATTATTATTATTATTATTAATAATAATAATAATAATAATAATAATAATAATAATAATAATAATAATTCTCGTTTCGTTTATCAACGTATCTCTGTAAAGGAATGGGATGCATTTTCAGAGGAGTTCCCTTAACCCCAGCTTCAAATCAGGTTCTTCAAAGATCAAGGGTTTTCCTAAGGATGCTGATGGTACCTATAATTGCAGAGGTCTGAAAGCCGCCTAAAACATCAGGGATTTGTATTTTTTTCAATGGTCATTCCAGACGACTTGGTGCTACTCCTAGTGTACCAACTACGAGCTGGATTATTTGTGTTTTAACCCCGTGTATACACCTTATCTCCAAGCTCAATGAAGCATAATTGTTCCACTTCTCATTCTCCTTCTTTCTCACATTCCTGTCCCAGGGTACTGAAAAGTCAAAAATCTTCCAGGTTTTTGAAACTTTATCAATGACGACCAAATCCGGATGATTATATTCAAATTGGTTGCTCGTTATGACCCTTTTTCCCCACCATACCTCTACCTTGCCATCCTCACTTGTTTTCACTTCATCATGCACCTTTTCAAACCATTTTTCAGCACACTTCCCCCTACCCTCTTACACACCTCCCAATATATCCGGAGTGCCATGCGATCGTGTCTTTTGCGGTACTCTCTCTGGGTCTGTCCACTACACCCTGCTGCAAGGTGTGCAATTGACTTTGAGGTCTTACCACAAATCCGGCATTCTGTAGCAACTTTCTCCCCTATGAATAGTCGCTGTCGTCGTCGTCGTCGTCGTCGTCGTCGCCACCGTCGTCGTCCTCGTCCTTGTATCTACAGTTTTTTTCTAATATTTACGATAGTTAATATTTACGATACTTAATATTTACGATAGTTAATATTTACGATAGTGTTTAAACAAAGCTGCTTTCTAGTTTTTACTGGTGATTTCTGTCTTATCGGACTAATTCTTCGTTGCGTAGTAGTCTGGATGTAGACAGTCTGTGTTTGGTTTCAAAACTTACTCCAGACTGTTCTTTGCTTTGCAGCGCCTTATGTATTCAGCGTGCGTCAGTCGGAGCTGACATGGTTTTTCCATCTAACCAATCATTGTCCAATCCGTTACATTTACATGCGTACGTATTCGATAAAAAGTCACCTCTCTCATAAATCACGATCAGGTACCTTTCCAACAAACAATGGTGCTTACTGACAATGGTCTCATGTAGCTTGGCGACTTCAGTTGTTGGGTCCCCGTGTCATGACTCTAGCACAAAGCAGTCTCTAGATATTTCAAAATAATTATTTGTACGGCAATATAATTTCATATTTTCGACTTTTTCCCCCCGTTACAGAGAAAATGTATTTCTACATCGGCAACCACCCCATACCATCTCTCTTTCTAACTGGCAGGTTTATCTGCTGTCATTCATGACCTGTCGTTTAAATAAATAGGATATGATTTTTCTTTCGCTGCCTCCCTTTTTAGTGCAATTTTGCGCCATAGCTGTAATTCAGAACTCCTTAACATCTCCTCTGCGGTAGGCTTTTACCATCGTTGCATATTTATTTTTACGTTATTTTCATTAATCTTCGATAAAATTGCATTTAGACAGTTTTGCTTTTAAAAGTTGTTTTTCTCATAAAAATACAAGCCTAAGACTTATTCAAAACACTTCCTAAAATTACATCGAGCTGTTGTATGATTCGAACACCCACATGGTTCATAAACATATTTTTCATAATTTACTTTGTTCGTTTTTAATACATGATTTGCACTTTTTTCTTCCATTCTACAAACATTTGATATATTACGAGGGGCTTGCAATAAGTAATGCCCCTGACCTACTTCCCATAGCAGTAGAGCAACGAAACTTGACACAGTTATTTATATTTCTCTACATAGGAACCACCCAGAGTTATGCATTTCTCCCATCGTTTGATTCAGCTCTGGAGACCGTTTTTGTAGAACACCCCAGGTTGGTCAGGCAGCCACGACGTGACTTCAGAAATCAAGGCTGCATCATCTGGGAAACGCTTTCCTTTCAAAAACAACTTCATGGTTGGAAAGAGGTGAAAGTCAGAGGGTGCAAGGTCAGGAGAGCAGGGAGAATAGGGGGGATTTCAAACCACACGCCCTTGCATCTGATCTGGCGACATGCGAGTTGTTGACCGGAGCATTGTACTGCAGGAGGAGGGTATCTTTGCTAATCTTGCCCCGCCTTTTGATTTTGATAGTTTTCCTTAATGTCCTCAAAAGTGATGCTTAATAGCTCCTGTAATTGTGGTAACCTTTGCCAGGAAATCTGGCATCACTGCTCCGTCTCAGAAGACTGTGAGCATGACCTGGGAGGCCAAGTGCTTCCACTGCATAATTGGGCTTTGGTCTCTGGATCCTAGTGATGGACCCAGATTTCTTCCTGTGTAATCAGTCTTTTGTAAAAACTTTGACTCATTTTCTTGGCAAATCTCAAAACTCATCATCGAGCACTCGACGGGTTCTCGCGTCTGGAATGGTGTGAGCAACCTGTGAATCCATCTGGCAGACACCTTATGAATATGCAAATGGTCATGACTGATAGATTAAACAGACCATCTACTAATCTTGACACTTGGGCTATTTGGCGAATAGTAATGCGCCGATCTTCCAAAATGGCAGCCTCAACTTGGCAGAAGGAGGCGACAAGGTCTGGGAGCTGTCTCCAAAAACTTCCGGCCATGTTTGAATTCACGATGCGAGCGTTTTACAAGTTCATATGATGGAGCATTATCACCATAACTTTCTTTCATTTCATCAAAAGTCTCCTGTGGTGTGCGTCCTTTCAAATACAAAAACAGGATCACTGCTCGACATTAAATAGGCTCTATTACACAGCTGACTCATGTCAAACACCTGTAAAACAGAAACCACAATTAGTTCAGAGCTGTAATTTTCCACATTACCGGACGAGATATCAATCATTGCACATGCAAAATTTCAGCTAGATAATATGAATGAAAATGGGCCAGGGGCGTTACTTACCTCGTAATTCGGTAACATTTTTGTCGTAAATACTTATTTTATCAAGTCTGATTTTATTTCATTTCTGGTATTTCTCCGATCTTTTTGTATTTTTTTTCCGTATGTTGTTCTAAAATTGCCAATCAGTTAATCTCTTTTATGTCAATCGCTGTAAAATGTTAAACACTTAAACGTGTATTCATTCAGGATATCCTAACTGTAATCTCTGAACGTATATACCGTTCACTGGACAAAACAGGGGAGGCTAGAGCGGTAGCCCACGTATAATTTTGACAGGGTATGGCACGATGGTCTTCTAAAGAAAATTAGATCATATGGAATCACCGGAAGAATGCATAAAGTAATTAAATCCTTCTTAAGTTATAGAAGACTAAAGGGAGTCTTCGACGGTCGTACAGCAAAACAATATGACATAAATGCGGGAGTACCTCAGAGGTCTATCCTTGGACTCTTATTTTTCTTGATATCCATAAATGACCTCCCTGATAAAATTGTTTGTGAGATAGGTATATTTGCTGATGATACCACTCTTTATAACAGGCACGAGGGGAAAAATGAACACATATCTAAGGAAATGGCAGAAACACTAGAGGATGACCTCCAATCTGTAGTGGAAATGGGACACAAATGGATGGTAACATTCTATGCTGCCAAGACTAAGCTTGTTTCCTTCAATAATTACAAGAAACCTTCTCTCCCACCAATAGCAATCACATTACCCAAAACTACTTCTTTAAATTCCTCGGCCTTACAATTGCACGTAACATGAACTGGAATAGTTACACTGAGAGTATCGCGAAGACTGCGGCGAAGAAGGTGGGTCTGTCTACTGTACTAGAAAACCATGTACCTCTATAAGGCCACCATTCGCCCATGTATGGAGTACTATTGTCACATTTGAACTGGTATATCTGAGACTTCTCTGTAACTGCATGACAGGGTTCAAAAGAGAGTCGGCAACTTGATAGGTCCTAAACTGCCATCTAAGCTTCAGCCTCTCTCCCATCAATGAAATTTTGCATTCCTCTGGTTGTTCTACAAGTATTTTAATGGTGAAGTCTTTAACGAACTACAAGCACTTGTATCCCCTCGACATGAATATCCTGACAAACCCGATAAGCAGCTAAATCCCACCCCTTCACAGTAGAGATCTGTAGTTGTATGGAAGCCTTTTACACCAATATTTTCTTCTGCCAGACTATTGAACTTCCTTCCGGGATTCTGCTTTCCCAACTATACTGATATGCTAAAGTTCAAGTGTAATGTGAACAAACATCTTGCTACCCATCTCCCTACATAATATCCCTGCAAATTACGTCCCCGATAGTAGCTCCCTACTTCAAAGTGACACTGTGCCTTGTTTGGGGTGAAAACTGAATAAAAAAAACAAGTTTACTCAATCAGCATCTGTTCTTATTTATTCCTCAAAATGTTTGCATATTTGCTGTTTTTCTTGAGCGCTTGATATTGTTGTAACAACATATTCCTTTCCTCATCGGACCATGACTGCATCCTTTTGCAAAAAAATGTATCGTATATTTTGCAGTAGGCAGAAAAGTAATTATTTTCTCAAGTCTATATAAAGATTCAGACAGTGAGCTCTCTATAATGTCGGCAGACAAATTGTTCGATTATTGTTCTCGATTGCCTTGTATATTTTGCGACAGGTTTTGCTATTTTACTCATTATGTTTTTTCTTGTATATTGTGTGCCTACCTGAAATCTGATGTTGCAATTGTTATACCGCAGTAACATACGTACTTGTCAATTCCGTTATTTTTATTCATATTTAGGATAAAACAAACATATGTAACAGAAAATCCAACCAGTTGCCTTATAATTGATAAGTTTTGGTAAGACAACGTATTTGTAGTTTTTAGTTTCAAAGAGATAAGAGGAAACAAAAAAAACGTCTTCTACTTTACCATTTTATTTTATTATCCATTGGTTTAAATTTCTTTTTAACAATTCAGAGTTTTGTTATATATACGTGTGTTAAAATATTTATTGTATGTGAAATTTATTTTATGATTGACTTAATACCAATAGTTTGAATAGATTTTAATTGTTTATGGTGTTTATTAATTTATTTATTGATAAATAATAATGTAAATATATATACTTTATTTAATAGTTTTAAATAGGTATTAGTTTTTACTTCGTGAACCACCTTATTATGCAATAACCCTTATCCCTGAGTGGCTTCCGGGCCTTGATAAGTGGTGATTACTGTGTAATATATAGATATATATATATACATATATATACATATATATATACATATATATATATATATATATATATATATATATACGCGATTTCTTAACTGAATCCTACATCTCTATGTCATATTGATTGGATATGAGTTCTTTCTCGAATTCTTCATCGTCAATTACAAAGATAGTATGTGACTTTTTCTGGAATCATTTGTCGTCGATCTGATAAAGATCGAATTTTAGTTTTCTTTCGAATTCTGCATCTGTCATATGATATATGACTGAGGACGATAATGAGTTTAAAACAATTAGATTAAAGCACCGGCAAATTATAACAAGTGCATTGTACAATGGGAAGTTTTTTTCTTCATTACCAAATCCTGAACTGAACAGAACCTAATACCATCACACAAAAAACATGAAATGCAAGGTACACTCGCATGCACACCCATACACATACACATAAACGCACCCACACATAAATCAGAACCGACACATTAAAACACACACACGTGCGCGCATACAACCACACACAGACATAAACCCCTATCTTTAATACAACACACTTAACAATACCAACCCTACTTAACCTCGAAACCAACAACACTAGGAGACACCTAGAACCGTAGTATAATATCTGTTCCAACATCTCGCTCCCTCCTCAGTCAGGGGAGGAGAACCCTCTCATGACTGAAACGACTATCTTCCCTTCTATCATCCCCCTCCCATACCTACACGCCCCAATGCCCCCCTCTGGGGAACAAAATCTTCCCCACACTAGGAACCGATCCTGGGTCTAGCCATTTCCACATGGGGAGCCAAATAAATAAAAACATTAAAAAATCCCCTATTTTTAATACACCCCTCTTTCTAAACGAACATAATATAATACTAAAACGAAAAAAATCACAATATTAAAATCCAAGAATCCAAAAAATAAATATCAAAATAGAATGAAAGCACCCCTACCATTACTTCAGAAAGGCAAGTCCCCCTGCCCACACATACACATTAGTAATGACCTCAGACCACAGCCGCCTTCCTAAGAAAGCAAATAACCCCAAAATATACACATTCCCAAACCAATAAAAGCAAACACACACACGCACACACACACACACGCACACACACACACACATACACACCCTACCCCACCCTAAAGGAAAAGAAAAAACACATTAGCAGAAAGAAATAGCGACTGACTGACTACAGCCAGGTCAAAATCTCCCTGGACAAACCAAATAAAAAGCAATAAAAAAAACATACCAATGTATAATAAACACTTACAAGCCTCCACCCCTTGGAAAAACTTCAAACTAACGAAAATCGCCATTTTTACACATTTGAAAATAACTTCTGACGAGGACGCATCAGACCGTCTGAAACGTACGTAAACGATTTCAATGACTTGACAACATTATTACAATGATCCAAACATAATTCTCAATGAAAAACTAAGACACGGAATAATAAAATAATGTTAAAAATACACATTGTTGGTGACTACTCCCTTATTTAAATATACATCTTTCTTAGATATATATATATATATATATATATATATATATATATATATATATATATATATATATACATGTAAACCTGGGGAATTAGTAATCTACGTTTTGTCTTTTGGCATGCATCGAACACTTCTTTGTGGTCCTGAGTGTATTAATTTGCAATCAAATTTTACAATTCTTCAGGAACATTCTTCTCACCTAAAGTACGTACGTTCCAAGCAAGAATCAAAACCAGAATATTTATCTTACGATTTACTTTTTCCATCAATGCTCGTGCGAGATCTATGAAGACATGTTTGCGTCAATGTTAAAAATTAAAACAGGAATCAATAGTCCAATGGCTATTCCGTTACGCATGCATATTTGTAATGTTGTACGTCCACCATTTCCTGGCAATTTAATTTTTATATTATTTTCGTATTTTAGTTTCGATTCTACCCGGCTTAAACTAAAAATAGTGTTAGGTGTTGGTTCGAGTATCCTATATATTAATTTTTATGTCTGTTCTCAATTAATTTATACTAAAAGATTATAAAACACGTTTAAAACAATTGTAATCTAACCAACAAAACGATGGAAATATGAGAGTAGTAAACGGTATAATATATATATATATATATATATATATATATATATATATATATATATATATATATATATATGTATTAAATCCCCAAAACAGTTTTTCATGGTAAACAGCTGATGATCCCTTGAAAAATAAATTATTGGTACTATAGTAAATTCGAGAGCGAGTTGATGCAGTGATTGCAAGTGATTAAATTACTTACTGACTAGATAGTTTTCTAACGAATGATAAAAAATACTTTTTGTATAGTTTTAAAGGTTAAAAACTTCAAAGACTATATATAATCTAAAGAACTTGGAGTAAAAAACAAAAATATACAAATATATAAAGAATGAAGTATAAATACCAGCAAAAAAACTAAATTTAACCTATCGCAGACTAAGCACTTACATTTAATAATTACCGATGAAAATTCAATTATAGGAGGATGCAATAATTAACAAAGAAAGCTTAACTAAAATTGTTAATTACAAATATGCTTCATAAGCCGATTTATCAATGATTTTTATTATAAAATATAATTTAATTATGTGAGTATGAACCAACAATATATATATATATATATATATATATATATAAAAAATAATGCAGTGCCGGCAAAAAGAAAGTCCGCAGTTCTTTATTTCCAAAAAAGTGTAATTTTTAGCTATATCCAATGTAACTATTTAAACAACCTATACATCATTTTATTCCTCTATAATTTTACATGTTTATATTTGAGTTTTAATTGAAATATTCTTGTGTACACTTCAATTTAAAAACTAACTTCAAATTTAGAATACAAAAAATAAGTCAGCAGCAACAAATTCGCTTAAATCAGCTTAAATTATCGTCCCTAAATCAGTGTAAAATATCCACCATTGGGCAATAAAGCATCTATAATCGTAAATATACTTGTGCCAGGTTATACATCGCAACATATGTCACGACATTCTCTTAGAAATCGACAGGAGCTCATTAATCTACAACTGTCTAGTTTATTAAATAGAGAAATCGGCCGCTCATTAAAATAGTATAAGAAAACGGTACGAAAAACTGCGTAAAAGAACCAAAACACCGGCAGTATTCGTGATGCCCCTTAATCTGGTCCTAATAGAGTTACTTCTAACAGGGGAGACAATGCTATCAAATCCGTAGCCCAAGAAAAAAGGTTTGAAACAGCTTCACATATCCAACATCAGTTCAATCTTGTTAAAAATGCTCCCTTTCTACTGTCAAGAACAGATTAAATTAAGACGCAAGCCAATGATTTCTGTAAAGAACAGAAAGATCCGTCTGGACTTCGTCAAATTCAATGGAGGTACTGACGCTACATATTGGTCAAAAGTACTTATTAGGGAAGAAAGTAAGTTTAATATGCTAGGCAATGATGGTAGGCAGTACATCCGTCTGAGGAAAGACGAAGAATTTATCCTAGGTGTTCAATTTCAATGCTGCAAGATGGTGTAGGAGCAGGTTTTCTGTGGGTCATTATCAGTACTAATTGTCTATGGCCTATAGTTTGCTTGCAAAGTCGAATTAATTGGACTAAGTACATTAATATATTGACTGAGAATTTTCTACCAAACTTTAGTCGGAATTTGGATGATAATACCATCTTCATGCAGGATAATGCTCCCATTGACACAGCTGGCATAGTCAAGAGGTGTTTGAATTGGCCTGCACAATCTCCAGACCTCAATTCTGTCGAAAACTTATGACCACCAGCTACGCAATGAGAAAATTTAATTTGACCAACAGCTACGCAATGAGAGAATTTAAAATTGTAAAGAATGTGGAACAAAATCTTCAGAAAGGGGGGATGCCCTTTCCTCAGAATATTTTTGCAGTCTAATTTAAGGAATTCTCAAAAGATTAAAAGCTGTCAAATTGCAGAAGGGGGATGCTACGAAATATTGGCTAGTTCATTGTGATCCTCTTGTATTTGTGTTGGACTAATGCCTTAAAGTTACATTTAAATAATAATTTTCTATTGTGCGGACTTTCTTTTGCCTCCTCAATTTGAATTTATTTTTTTAAATTGACGTGACGTGAATATTTCAATAAAAAAGTCAAACTTATAGAAGAATAAAAGGCCAATCAAATAGGGTATAGTTTGTTTAATGTGTTACATTAAATTTAGCTTAAATTTGCAGTTTTGGGAAAAAAAAATTAGAAGAGTGGACTTTCTTTTTACCGCCTCCGTGTATATATATATATATATATATATATATATATATATATATATATATATATATATATATATATATATATATATATATATATGAATGTAAATATATATATTTATATATATGCATACATACATACATACATACATACATACATACATACATGTAATACGCCATCGATTTTTCAATAGCAACGAATATTGCTAAGTAGGGAAGTTTCCTCATTATATCTACTCAAAGTAAATGCTGACGGCTTTCTTTATAATTTAATTATGTGATATATGTTTTGGCTTATAGCAGATTATCGTTATATGTTTAGAAGGTAAGGACACACGATGTGCAAAAATAATGACATTTTTGATGCCGTGTTTATCATTACTTGTTCTTAAATAAACTGTATTAATCTGAATATGATCTACTAGAACGGATACATTTTTTTACCAACGGGGAACAATTTATTTATCGCATCAGCATAGACATCCGGAGTATTGGAAGCGATGCATTCATTGAAGGTTGTCGCTCTCGTGGTAACCGTTGCTTTGCTGATAGAACTCTCTATTTCCTCTTCTGTTCTGTCTCTCTTTCTCTTTTACTCTTCCCATACGAGACATAAAGCTTAGAACACGTGTTTTCTTTTGATTGGAACCTCCAATATGAGTTGCCCCCGAACCATGTCAACGCCTCGACAGAGCGTTATTTTAAGGTAAATACTTCCACCCAAAAGGAAATTAAAACGGACACTACGAACTGTCACAAGACGATGGAATGACAACAGCCAATTATCCGCACCAAAAACGCCAATATTTACAATAAAAACACTTTATTTAACTAATATCATATCACATTCATACGTATATATATATATATATATATATATATATATATATATATATATATATATATATATATATATATATATGTTCTGGTGTGACAAGTTGTAAATTTATTTTAACTATTAATATCGAACATGAAGAACTTTTCTTTTCTTGGGTACCTGATGATAAATATAATATGATGAAGTAAATTTAAACACCGAATACAACATCGTTAGAAATACACCATGCTATTAAAATATATTTACGTAAGACTATTGATAACTTGACTCAAATGAAGTGTTTGTGGTTAATGTGGTTAAGAATATGTAGTTTTGGCAAATCGATAAAATATGAACAACAGATGATGCGAAATTACTGGAACAAAGTGTACAGATAATTTACAAACTCATGAAAAATAAAACAAATTGTGTGTTTATTGTTCCATTAGAACTCCGTGTTAAAACCTGTAAGGATATTTTGTAGTGAATCACACTTTTAGTCTTTATCTGTTGTAAAGATATACAAATCGCTAAGCTCATGAAAACATATACGCCATAATATCCGGTCTTTTCAGGAATAAAAGAATGAAGTGATATTTAGATAAGTATATTCGATTAATTGGCTTGCGTCATAGAAAGACATTTCCTTATTTGCAAGAATATGGAAAAGAAATTAACTTATCAAGAATTGCGTTTTGCAATTTTACTCCATGGATGCATATATATATATATATATATATATATATATATATATATATATATATATATATATATATATATATATATATATATATAAAGGGTGAGTGAGGGAGGGGTGCTGGACAAGTGGTTGTGCAGAATACCAGACATGCAATACAAATACATCATCAGCTGTCCTCACTCACAGGATTGTGCCTCAGGAAAGCCCGCCGGGGATGAGTGCAGGGTCCCTTTCTATGCGCGACATGGCACTACAAACCTCCCGATATTATACAACTGTTGATGAAGCAGCCGCTCTACGCGCTACCAAAGGGTTAGGGCTCCCGTACTATCAGTCGGAAACAGCAGCCAGGAACTGTCAATCATGTACCTTCAATCCATTAGGCGAAGCTAGCCCAGTCCAACTGCACCGACATATATGGCACTGAAGCATCCCACTGTGTCCAGTTTAGGGAGATAGGATGTGGCGGGAGCAGGGAAAAGCGGCGTTAATTACCCTAGTCTAGAAACAAGGTCAATCACTGGGTGATTCAGACGAGTCCCTGTGATAGTACCTCTACGCCTTGCTAATAGGCAAAGAAGGAGTACGAAAGCCGGGCGATAAACCGAGCCTATCTCCTCTTTAAGCAGTTTAGGTTTGCCAACCGGTGATTTGTTTGCGTCACCAGCTCTAGGGAGATTGTTGTCCAGGACTGAAAAGGCCTCCCTCCCCTAGTTTTGCCTTCAGAGTCTTCCTTCTCGTAGATGGATGACCTGGGAAAATCTACGGGTCCATCAGCTCCGAGAGGGTTCGCCCCGCGGCTGGGTCCTAATCCAGGTATTTCTAAGCCCCGTTTTCCTAAAATCGAAATACTGATGCCGTTGCCAGTGTAATTTGTACATAAAAGACGTTTCTTAGGATACCACAAAAATGTAAATTTGAAAAAAAGGGTAATAAAATATTAACAAAATGAATAATGCGTTTATCAACTGAAAATGGCTAATGGTACGCATATGAATTGAGACTGTAATATATATTTATATATAAAGATTATACTATCAACGGAAAAAGGAAACTTATAAAAACACGCACATATGCGTATACATGTCGTAAAATAAAAAAGAGCAGGACACATATTTTCTATACACCCCTGTGAGACTAACCGTAGCCCTTGGCGCAAGAGGGTCCGTGTGTGCCTGGCGTGTGGGGTGGTGGCTGATCCTGGGGTCGGGGCAGCGGAAGAAAGAGTTCCAAGATGGCGTCTGCCTGCTTTTATTAGAGACGGAATCTCGCAGGATCGCGCGAGATCTCGCGGGGATGCAAATTAGCTAGGCCATCTTGAGGAATAAAAATCGGTCCATTGGAGGTGCGAGGCAGTCGGGTTCTGACGTTCGTGGCGATCAGTACAGTGACCGTTGGGTTCCGTTAGTGACCGTTGGGTTCCGTTTCTATTCGTGCAGTCAGCTGAGCTTTGTTAATTACCTTCGCGCCGTGGCTGTCATTGTTTGTTGGTTCGCTGTGTGTTGCAGTAGTTCTTCAGTGAAACGCTTCGTCGCCCACGACGAGACTCCCCGTCTCCTACACGTCGGAAACTACACAAGATACTCTTACAAGCTATTTCGGCCCCCCACTCCGAACTTGGTTTTCTTTTCTTTAATGGCGGATAGGTTCGATCTAAAGTTGATACCGGAATTCGACGGATCCGACCCGGTACTCAGCTGGGTTGAGAAGGTCGAGTTACATTGTCAGTTGTCCTGCGTGAAAAATATCGAGCGCGTGATTCGTCTGCGGCTGACCGGCGGGGCCTTCGCTGTATATTAGCAACTCAGCGCTGAGGAGAAGTGTGACTACTCGAGTATCAAGGCGGCGTTGTACAGGGCGTTCGCCACTGACCCCGCCACTGCATGGGAGCAGTTAGAGACGAGGTCTATACGCTTGGGCGAAACTGTGGACGTGTATCTCGCCGAGCTTAAGAAGCTGACGGTGTTGTTCGGCGGTCTTCCCGAGAGGGCCCTAGCCTACAAATTCCTGTCAGGACTCCCCGCTGGAGCAAAGCAGCTCCTGCGAGCAACCTCTACCATGTCCTCACTACCGCTGAGTGACCTAGTGGACAGAGCCAGGAAAATAATGAAGGATGACTCGACGGTGCAGGAACCGGTAGTCGCCGTCGCACAGGCCCAACCAAGTGGCGAAGGACTGTCTCAGGGACCCAGCCCGCAAGGTGATGTCATCTGCTACAGATGCAACGGGCGGGGCCACATGGCAAGAAATTGTAGAAGGCGGTCGACGGCTGTTCGCTGCTACCGCTGTAACAAGACTGGCCACATGGCCCGAGACTGTGCGGGGAAACAGGGACGGGGACAAGGTGCCAGTGCCGACCTCTTCCCCGAACAGAAAATAAACAAGGCGCTCCCTGTCATTCAGGTCCGAGTTAATGACACGTTATGTTTAGCCCTCCTTGATTCCGGTTGCTCCCGCACTATAGTGTGTGCGGACTTCTGTCGGGCGTGGAAAAAGAAGAACGTCAGGATAACAACCATTACTGGAAAAATACGAATGTGTTGCGGCGTAGGTGTGGTACACATTCGCACAAGAACTGGAAACTCGGCCAACGTCGAAGAGCTGGTGACACGCGAAAAGCCGCTGAGTTTCGACCTGTTGCTAGGCTACGATGCCATCAAAACCCTGGGCGGCGTGCGCATAACACGCGCTGGCGTTGTAGAGTTTCAGGATAGGCCCCCGGTGTGCGCAGCACTAAGAGTCGACCAGCCGGACTTCAGTGCGGAGTTCCACGACCAACAGAAGGCGTGGACCGCAACTTGGAGGTGGTCTGAAGACAAGGAACCGGCCAAACTACAAAACAAAGTGGCAGAGTACCGTATGCCCGACCAGATAAGGCCTGCATACGAAAGCGAGCTCCGTGAATGGATTAAGAACGGTTGGCTTATTCCATACCCCTACGACAAACTTGGACCCCCCAAGGGCCTGATACCGCTGATGGCAGTTGCCCAACCTAACAAGTCAAAGGTGAAGCCGGTAATGGACTACCGCGAATTGAATGCGCACGTTGATGCGTTCACAGCGGACGCCGACGTCTGTGCCAGCAAGCTGCGAGAGTGGCGCCGGCAGGGGTCCAATGTGTCCCTACTGGATTTGAGAAAAGCATACTTGCAGGTCCGGATCGGCGAGGCGATGTGGCCTTTCCAGACAGTGATGTTTTCCGGGAAGGGATACTGTCTCACGCGACTCAGATTTGGGCTAAACGTAGCACCCCAGATAATGAAGGCTATCGTCAATGCCGTGTTGTCACAAGAAGAATGGATCAGAAAGGGAACATCGGCGTACATTGACGATATATACGTGAACGAAGATATCGTGTCATCTTCGCGCGTAAGATCCAAACTTGCCGAGTTTGGTCTAAACTGCAAGGACTCTGAGCGGCTTGAGGATTGCGCCCGCGTATTGGGCTTGAGCGTTCAAGAGGAGCGAGGGATCCTGAAGTGGAGGCTTAGAACCGCAGTTCCCGACGTACCCGACGTTTACACAAGACGTGCCGTGTTCTCCCTGTGCGGCAAACTTGTGGGGCACCTTCCAGTATGCGGATGGGTTCGTGCGGCGACAGGCATCATAAAAAGGAGGGTAAATGCGGTCACCAAAGGCTGGGACGATGAGATAACCGATGAACTATTGGTTCGAATGTTAAAGGAGACCGTCGCTAGTGTGAAAAAGAATGACCTCGCCACAGGGGACTGGTGCGTGCAGGGATACGAACTGTGCGTGTGGGTGGACGCAAGTTCTCTAGGGATCGGTGTAGTTTTGGAGAAAGATGGGGCCGTAGTTGAGGATGTCTGCTGGCTGCGACAAGCGAATGATGCTGCCCATATCAACCTGCCAGAACTCGACGCTGTAATAAAGGGCATTAACCTGGCACTTCAATGGGAAGTGAAGAAACTGCGTGTGCACACTGACTCACTTTGCGTGCACCAGTGAGTGTCGGACACACTCACGAGCAAGGCCAGGGCACGCACCAAGGCAGCCAGCGAAATGCTGATAAGACGGAGGCTGGAGACTGTGAAAAAACTGGTTACGGAGTACAACCTGTCCGTAGACGTAGTGCTCGTCACCTCGGACTACAACCTCACCGACTAGCTCACTCGGGTACCACGGAGATGGTATGAGGCTATGAAGAAAGAAGCTAAGCCATTGCCTCTGTGTGCTGCCTCCGTCGAGGAGGACGAAATCAGGAAGATACATCACAACAGTGGGCACTCCGGAGTACAACGGACCTACTACTTTGTGAAGTTGGCTAGACCATCAATACCAAAAAGCGCAGTAAGAGCAGTGGTCAGGAAGTGCCAAACGTGCCAGTCCATCGACCCCGCCCCAGCCATATGGCGGCAAGGACAGCTGGGAGTCGAGGCGACCTGGAGTCGGTTGGGTATGGATATAACCCACTACGGCAGCCAACACTTCCTCACGCTGATAGATTGCGGGCCAACGAGGTTCGCGATTTGGCGCCAATTAGCGAGGCAGGATTCCACCAGTGTCATCCACGAATTGGAATCCATATTCTACGAAAGGGGGCCACCTGAGCAGATCCTCACGGATAACGACACGGCGTTCTGCAGCAGGGAATTCAGGCATTTTATGGACAACTGGGGGGTCCGCCTTCGACACCGATGTTCGTATGTGCCGAGCGGCACCGGCATAGCGGAGCGGTGCCACTGAACCATGAAGAGGATCGCGGCCAGGAAGAAGTGTACGATCGCGGAGGCGGTTTACAGATACAACACAACGCCTAAGGACGCCGTGACTGGCGGCAGTGCGCCCGCTGATACGATTCATCACTACCACGTGCGCGTCAAGGACGTTGAAGTATGTCTACCCGACCAACCAGAACCCCAGGGGACGTACCAAGTGGGAGACACCGTCTAGGTGAAGCCACCCGGCGGCCGGTACACCAGCAGCTTTTGGAGGGGGCGGGTCACCGGCGTCATCAATGAACAGGCCATACTAGTCGATGATACTCCGCGCCACGTAAGGGATGTCCGGCCCGCTCTAAGCGCTGACCAATCGGCGAGCAGTGGGAGTAGCGAGTCATCCGACGATGAGCGATGGATCCAACCCGTGCCCCACGAACCTGGTGACTCAACTGCGAGTAGTGGAAGGAGCGAGTCATCCGACGATGAGCGATGGATCCAACCTGTGCCGCACGAACCTGATGACTCAACTGCGAGCTCTAATGCTGATGCTGATGCTTCCGATGCCACTTATGAGAGCTCCGATGAGGAAGTCCCGGCAATATCCCTCCGCAGGAGTGCTCGAATCAAACGGCCACGTCCGCCGTGTCACGTATGTGATCTGGAGACAAGGGGGGAGTGTGAGACTAATCGTAGCCCTCGGGCGCAAGAGGGTCCGTGTGTTCCTAGCGTGCGGGGTGGTGGCTGATCCTGTGGTCGGGGCAGCGGAAGAAAGAGTTCCAAGATGGCGCCTGCCTGCTTTTATTAGAGACGGAATCTCGCAGGATCACGCGAGATCTCGCGGGGATACAAATTAGCTAGGCCATCTTGAGGAATAAAAATCGGTCCATTGGAGGTGCGAGGCAGTCGGGTTCTGACGTTCGTGGCGATCAGTACAGTGACCGTTGGGTTCCGTTAGTGACCGTTGGGTTCCGTTTCTATTCGTGCAGTCAGCTGAGCTTTGTAAATTACCTTCGCGCCGTGGCTGTCATTGTTTGTTGGTTCGCTGTGTGTTGCCGTGGTTCTTCAGTGAAACGCTTCGTCGACCACGACGAGACTCCCCGTCTCCTACACGTCGGAAACTACACAATATACTCTTACAACCCCCCCGCCATATTCTGAAATATGTAAAAATTACAAAAAGTAACAAAACAACATCTTGGATCAACTACAAAATTTATACAACACGATGCTTCTATCATTGAAGTTAGAATTTTTGACCATGTACAAAGTATTAGATAAGTATATAAATCTAACAGGAAAACGAATGAGAGCATAGATATCTGAATTTACAGCTGATGCACAATAAAATTTAATTCGCAATGGAAAGGTAATAATTGTTAGCTTTAAAAACTGAAAACTGGAGATAGCATAAGATGTGCAGCTACCCACATAAATAATATTAGAACACTAAACAGACATGACAGCTTCAAATATATGGACGTTCTGGAAGCAGACAGCAAATATGACGAATAAATTGTAAAACTAAAGTATATAGTAAACTTATAATAAAACTACAAACCCAGAAGCATTATCACCATTACCATACCCAACCTATTAATAGGTTTGACCAACTAAGTACTACTGTCCGTTTACCAGAAGACAAGTAAAATTATTACTATGCTGAATGCATTAGAGCCAAAGATTGATTAAAATGACTCCAGCCGAAATGGAAATATTGTAAAATAAAGAGGATTGTGTGAATAACACAATAAATAATTTTAATAAGTATATAAGTGGAACTCAGACAGTTTAAGTTCTGTAGCTAGGAACACCGTATAAATGAGACAGGCAGAAAATGATGATACAATTTGTTAGACTAAAATAGACAAACAGACATACGAACTATCTCTGAGAATAATATGAGAAGTAAAGCTCGGATAAACGATAATAAAAATACAGCTATAACAAATCCACAAAATAACATGATCAAACCAATTATATCACAGCAAATATTGATTAGAGAGAAGAAAATCATAATGCAAACTATGGAAAAATGGGGAACGATCAACCACATAAAGCTAACGGCTGACAATCCAATAAAGAACATAGAACTAGACATGATCAGGTTTAAAAAGCAATACACCGGAGACTATGCAAATAATTGTATCTTTAACATTCACATAAATTGTACTAGTATGAGTAAATAAAGGAAAGAATAAACTCTTATTAGGTATAAACGTACTATCCTATGCATACATCCAAGCAGAAAGACAAGATAATATACTAGTTACTAAAAAATAAAAGTCCTGTGAGGTCAAAATTTTCAATATATCAGTGTAAATATCTACGAGACGGAAAAGGAAAACACTGGCCAAAGAGCTAAATGTGATACTGAGATAAATAAATAAAATACTAATACGTGTGACAGCACTAACAATAATCATGAAACACTTCGGAAGAATAATGGAAAAAAGTTGTATCAGAGGGCTGACTAAGATGATACAACGGATAACAATAATGCAAACGGTCGATCTCTTTAGGAACACACGTGCATCTGGAAAATAATCCACATGAGCCAGCAACGCCATCCTGCAATATAGAATCTCCAACAGAAGCAAAACAAAATAAAGAACCAATAGATAGTGTAGCTTTACTTACAGATTTACTGAGAAAACGGACATCTTTTGAGACTTCTTGCCCTAGACACGTCAGTATTGACTAATCCTCAGTGCCAGATAAAGATTAATTGTAAACGACTGCTACAATATTTACAGTTTAGTAGCATATGCTCTCAGGATATTGGAAACACACAGGAGATGTGATAAAGATTATTGTTACTCAGACGCAAGGGGTAGAGCCAGTTTTTGTCAGTAAACATTTCTTATGATGACCTCTGTGCGAACTTCCGTGTGACTAATAATAATTCTGAGTTCGTTTATCAACGTCTTCATGGAAATTGATGGGATTCATTTCCAGGGGATTCCCCTCAATCCCGGCTCCAACCCAGAAGTTTCAAAGGCCAAAGGTTTTCCTAAGGATATTGGTGGCAACTACAATATCAGAAGTTTGATGGCCGCAGAACATCGGGGATGTGTAGGTTTCTTTTCAATTTTCCTTTTAGACGAATTGATACTACTCCTAACGTACGAACTACGACCGGGATTATTTGTATTTTAACCCCATATTTACGCCTTATCTCCAAGGACAATAGAGCGTAATTGCTCTGCTTCTCGTTCTATTTTTCTCTCACATTCCTATCCCAGGGTCCTGAGATGTCTAAACTTTTCCATTTTTTTAGACGAATATTTTCCAATTGCTTGGTCGTTATGACACTTCTGTATCCCCATATCTCTACCTTGCCATCCTCGTTGTTATCACTTCATCAAGCACCTCCTCAAAGATTTTTCAAGCGCACTTCACCCCAACCTTCTGACACACCTCCCAATATATCGCGAGTCCCATGAGATCGTGTTTTTTGCGGCACTTTCTCTCTCTCTCTCTCTCTCTCTCTGTCTATCCGCCTGTCTCTCTCTCTCTCTCTCTCTCTCTCTGGGCCAGTAACCTACACCCTGCTGCAAGGTGCGCAATCGACACCGACGTCTTACCACAAATTCAGCATTCTGCAGACACATCCTCTCCTCGAACCATTTTTTTAACAATCGTGTTTCTAATGCTTGCTCTTGTGCTATACGAACAAACGCTTCAGTAGTCTTAGCCAGATACCCAGCTCTAATTCATCAGCCACTTCTGCTATATCCTGGAAGAACCTTCCGTTCAATTTCTCTCCAGCTAGTTCCTCTGACTTTTCTCTAGCCAGACGATTTACATAATCAGCCTTGGTTTCATACACTTCCACTTCATTTGCCACAACCTGAAGCATCCACTCCTCAGTTCTATCCACATGCTCTTTCAACATCTCCTCGCTTCTAACACACTCTTTTACACTTTTCAATCCTCTCCCACCGTCTTTCCTCTTTTGATACAGCCTCGCTACGCTACTTCGAATGTGAAATATACCAAAGATCGCTAAAACTGTTCTTGTTTTGATATACATGGAATGAAAATCCTTGTCAGACCATTCCAAAATTCCCGCAGTGTATCTCAAAAAGACTGGCTGCCTATGCATACCACCTATTCATTAGGTTCCATCCATACAGTTTCTACTTTGCAAGTTGTTTCACTCTTCTAAGATACTCATTCCTGACTTTCTCCTTTATTTCTCTGTTTATAATGTCTACACTCTCAAGCACTCACAAATACTTATACCCTGTATCTTCTATTTCTTTTGTGATTTCTCCATTAGGCAGCACTATTCCATTCGAATGAACCTTTTCTCCTCTTTTCATCAGCAGCACCGCACATTTACTAATCCTAGACTCGATCCTAATATCTTCTGAGTAGGTCCCTACAAGTTCTACCAGTCTCTCCATTTTCTTTTCATTTCTACCGAATATTTTTAAATCATCCAGAAACAGTAAAGTGTTAAGGCGTCTGCCACCAGATCCAAAGTTATACCCCAGTTTTTCTCTCTTCAAGAGGATGCTCAGTGGCATCATTATCATTACAAAAAATGTGGGGATAACGAATTTCCTGGGAATATCCTACGTTTAATGCCAACCTGCCCCGTCACCTCTCTGTTTGCTGTCAGCACCGTTTTCCATTGAGCCATACTTGTCTCCAAAAAGCCCTACCACATTCTCAGCTACCTTCATCATCAATAGGTTTTTTCACGTATCCATGAATGATGAACCATGTCGTAATCCTTTCTGTAATCGATTCATGCTACATTCAGATTCGTCTTAATGTTCTTTGCATTTATGCTTTATCAATCAGTAGTTGTTCTTTGCTAAATCTCGAGCCTTTCCGACATTCCTTCTATTCTTCCGGAAAACACCATTACTCTCAAGATTCTCATAATTTTTTTCTGCAAAGATTCTAGTTTACAGTTTCCACATTAGTGGTAGACATTTAATTGGTATATAGTTATTGGAATCTGTTCCCTTTGAAGTATCTTCCTTAATTAGCGTCCTGTCTCCTTTAATAAGCCAATCAGGGACATCTCCCGATTCTACGTCCCTTTGAAGGGTAGCAGCTATTGGTGAATTAAGGCATTCAAACTGTTTAAACCAGAAATCCATCTCTCCATCTGGACCAGGTGCCTTCCAGTATATCATCTTTCGTATTCTAGCCTTCACGTCATCAATAGTTATCTCAACGTACTTCGTCTGCTGCATTCCTGATTGCCTTTCTTTTGGAGGACAGGTATTTTTAAACAATACCACTTTTGCAGGGTTTTACATCAAACTGTAAATTGAGAAAACGCTAAATAAGACTATGAGATCGGCCTGCTTCTTTATGTATTCTCGCATTCGAACAACATTTTAATTATAAACTATCGTCGTTTTAATGGTGTGAGAAAAGTGTTCTTACTAATATTACGTACAGCGGTTCTTCATCGATGAGGGAAGTCAGTAAAAGTTTACTTAAACCAATAAACACGAGTATTATTCAAGGCACATAAGACATTAGATGTCAGGATGTGATGAACTAAACAGTAAATTAAAGCTCTGTTTTTATAATATATTTTTGTTTTTATTTAACTGTGACACGCAATAAAGTTTGGTACGTTTCGGCGTACCACCATTTTCCTTGACCGATTCGGCATAGCCGATTATGTTTGAAATGAGAGCTTCGTTGTCGTATGCCAAACTTCGGTTAGATTTAAAAAATCTATTAAATATATTATTATTTTTGATTTGAATATGATTGACATAAAAATTATTAAGAGACATATCTCTCTGAATTAAATCATAAAATTTACATGCAGAAATTTAGAAAATTATTTAAAATTTGTAGTCGTAAAAGTAAAAATCCCAAAAGAACTCGTTATCTTTTAAAATATTTTTAAATAAATTATTTATAAAGTAAAAAAAAAATTATATCAATTTTACTTTGGCAATTTATAACTTTTTTTTTTATTCTAATTAAGCATGCATGGTAGTTATATATCCAGGAAGAGAGAATCACACAAAATTACAAAATTTATTTCTCAGTCCATTTACAAAGACGTTAAACTAGAGCGATTTTTAACCTAAACTGGTAATACTGGTTTTTTTTCCACTTTTTATTAAGGCTTAGTTTATTATTTATTTCTTAGTTTTTTTTTAACTGCCTTAACTTTATTAATATGCAATAACAAAACTACCATTCTCTTTATTTATCTGTTCATCAGCATCCTTATATTTTTTATGTTCATATTTAGTGTGGACGAAGATATGCAGCGATTAATTTTTTAGTAAATTCATCGCGTCTTTCCGCAACCTTCTTAAAGACAATATATGTATTTCAAGACGATCTGGCGATGCATTCTTAGTTTTCACTTTATCTCTTAATTAGTAGCTTAGACGTGATTGTAATTAACAATTGTTTCGTAAAACATAACTTTTTCTTTCAAACACTGTACATGATACAAACATTAAAGACTTCGACGTGCGTTTATTCCAAACACAAAACAAAAACATACGACAAAGACAAGTCGTCACTAGAGAAATCATATTCTCATAATGTGTTTCTTATTGAACAAAAAATCACATCAAAATAATTGCGCTTATATAAAATAAAATATAAAAAAGAATACAATACTCAGTTGTCAACCACGAGATTACATTTTCGTATTGCTTTTCTTAATAAAAGAACAAAAAAAAACTACCGTGTCCATTTAAAACACAACTCAAAAACAGAGAACAGCACTCAGTCGTCAACAATGAGAACATATGCTCATATTATTTTAATTAAAATAAACTTGAAACTAATGAAAAGTTTTTCAATCTAAAAGCATTTTTAATTAAAGTAATTAAATTAAATATAACTATTATTACAATCATTTAATGAACGCATATAAATTCTCAAATTAATAATGAACAAATTGTATTCTATAGACTAAATCACTTGCGTGCAAATATGAAACCGCTACATATAATTACGTTTTAATACATGATGTATACACACATACACCTCCCTAACATCAATATATATCATATTTATTTATATAGGTGTTAATAGACAAACATTAGCATAAAATATTCTTTGTATTATCAACTTGAAACGGTTGCATGTTTACACTAATAACGACGGGAACATGTATGCACATATACTAGAAAATGTTTTTTTGTATAATACTACTCCGGTAGTAATTCATAGATAAATTTATGTAAAGTAATCGATACATTACATTTTTTTACTTCTTTCAACCTCCTTTCACAGGAAACATGAATTGGAACAAACACACTGTGAGCACTGCCAAGGACGCTACGAGGAAATTTAGCTCTTTCTACCCTGATGGAAGCTTACTTACACCTGAAATTACTCTGTACCTTTCCAAGGCCACCATTCGCCCATGTATAGAGAATTGTTGACACATTTTGGCCAGTGCATTTGTAACCCGTCTCTCGCTCCTGGACAGGGTTCAATTTAGAGTTGCCAACCTGATAGGTCCTGAACTGTCATCTAGGCTTCAACCTCGGTTCCATCGACAAAATGATGCATCCTTCTGCCTGTTCTACAACTATTTGAATGTTGGATATCTGACTAACTAGAAATCCTTGTACCCTCTGTACAATTAATATCCCCAGCGAATCCGGCAAGCAGAAAAATCCCACCAGGATACCAGAATTGTTTTTTTTCTCTCCAGAACTGCTAAGCCTTAGAAATCCCTTTCGGAATCCTGATTTACAATGTAATGTGAACAGACATCTTGCTGCTAAACTCCCTACATAGTATTCCTCCTACAAGTCCCACGTTGTAGCCCCCTACATTAAGGTGGCACTATGTCTTCTTTGGAGTAAAAATAAAATAGAAAAAATAATAAAGGTCTTAACACTTCATTCAAATATAAGACATTAATATATATATATATATATATATATATATATATATATATATACTCGCAAATGTACCCGTCGTTGACTGGGCTAAAAACAGCTTACAGAAAATGGACTCTGATTATGAAAGGATGATAGGTTATGAAAAGGGTTGGAAAGAGACCTTCGAATTTGGGGGTGTCAAAACCCAAGCAAAATATGATGAAAGTAAAAATAAAATAGATAAACCCCATAATTTATTATACCATACCTGTTCACACTGAAACACTTATCACAATATTATGTGAATCTCTATTAAACAAACCTTGTAAAACTTTGTGGCATATTTTCATTCAATATAGGTCAAGGGCGTACGAACACCTCATAATTGTATTATACCATATTTCTTCAAACTGAAACAAAATTATCAAAGTATACTTACGCAGATTTATATGAAAAATCTTTATTAATGTTTGTGCCTATTTCCATTCTATGGAGGCCAGGCGCGAACGCAGACCCGACAATTTTATTATAACATCCCTACTTAAGTTAAAACATACTTATCAAATTATAATTATGTACATCTATATGAAAAAAAAACTTGTAAATTTTTAATTTTTTTGTTCCATACTTAATAGCAATTGTGATGAATCATCATTATGTCAGATCAAACATACCCATTCCTGTGTCTCGATACATCTTCTATCATTATATATGATCAGTTATGTGTTCTTTTTGTATTCAACGAGGCTGTGCCGTCCCATTTGCTACACTCGTACCCACACGTTGTCCCATACCGTTGCAAAGAATAGATAAATAAGAACAGGAAACGAATAAATATTCGACCTGGCATCTTTTTAAAGCGCAAATGAAATGAATATATTCGTTGTCTACCAAAGAAAAAAAATCATTATCTTTCAAAAGACTTTTCACATCCACATGGGTTTCACAATGTTGTGGCATATAATATGCACATTTTAAAGTATATTTCCTCGTTATCTAACGCGAGTTACTTGCTCGACTCACATGCCCATCTTTCCATGCGCGAACTTTGTTATTTATGCTTGGCGAATTTTTTCCTATGTTCTTTCACTTTTTTCTCTACAACTGATTTACTTGACGTTAGCGCGCGTATGCTTACCAATTAGAACATCTGCGTATTCGGCTTCTTCTGTTGCTAATATTGTCTCGAACACCTCCGCATTGGCTTATTTTTTTTATCTCACACACTTCCATATTCTATATTATATACCTTCCATTTCAAAAAAAGAAAAAATACCGTAAAACAATTTAATAAAACGCGCTTGAAGTAATAAAAGTAAACAAGAAGACAACATTCAAAAGTTTCACATCAAATATTAAATTCAAATAAAACTATCTCCGTGTTGAGTCCGGTTAATATTATCATAATTTATTTTTGTTATATTTTTCTAAAATTTATCCCCTTATATATATATATATATATATATATATATATATATATATATATATATATATATATATATATGTGTGTGTGTGTGTGTGTGTGTGTGTGTGTGTATTTAATCTTTCGTTTGTAAACATTAATGAAAAGCAACGCATTTTTCTAAAGATTTAAAGGAATCATTTTAGTACGTTGATACGAAGAAGGTCAGTAGATTTTCTTAATAATGATTTTATGTTCTTGTTTTTTTTCTTTCAAAGATTTTATAGAATCAGTGTTGAAATGATTTTTAAAAATTATACAAGAAAAAAAAATTATAATAAATAAAAGAAAAATCAAACTGGATATTTGTAAAAAAAAAATAAAAGTACAAATGAAATACAGTTTCTTCCTATAAATGCATTACTTATCCTTCCAAAATTATTTAGAATAATCGTTATTAAAGAATCGATTTACACTGACAGGTATTCTTTCGCACGCACTGTGGCAGTTCATTTTACAGCGCAGATACGTCATTTTATCTGTTTCCAGTCCCATTTTATCGATATGTTCATTATTGTACGTAATTACATCCTCTACTGGCCGTCTACATCCTCTACCAACACGAGCCTTAAAATATATTTAATACTCATACGAGCGATCACGCGATAATTGCTATGATTCTGATGTAGGGGATATTCATAAGTTTGTACTTACACAGGTTCTAAATAAAAGTACGTATAGAAGCTAGTGAAATATCTAGCGAATGTCTAATTGTAGCAACAGAAATTGTGCCATTTCTTTTTAACGTTAAGAAACGTTTTTATATATTTTCTGAAGTAAATTAAATAATTTGGTTGCGTGTATCTTTCCTGTAGGCGCCAGGCACTGTATGAAAGGCCAAATCTTTAAGAGAAACTATTTTTCTAGATTGCCTATAATCATATAATCTTAGAAAGCTGCGGTTTTACAGTTCATGTGTTGTAATATATACAGCGAGTCTTACATACTATTGTGCATAAATTATATTATTGACCACAAATTTCATTTTCCCATTAAACGTCCTATTACAATAGACCAGAAACTGAAAAGATCAGTTTAAAATTCAAACCATTATTAATTATCACATTCAATATACATAAACTTAATCAGTGGATAATAGAGCTGAAGCAATTAGCTACCTTAAGATGTAAGGATAAATATTCAGTTTGACATTGTAAACTATTATCTATATTTTACCAAAGGCCTGTGTAATCCTAACATTCACTGTGCATTTTACTGTCATATATTATGATGAAATAAATATTTAAGAAATATTTTCATGGGGTCGCTTTTTCTGTCAACATTAATGAGTAAGTTTGCTTTTCATAATGCAAAATCTCCCTAGGCATACTGTAGAATAAACTATAGGATTTTAGGGGAAGATGGACTCGTTGTAGTAAATAATGTTGATAAATCTTATATAATAACATTAATATCGATATATCGTAGCATAAAAATAGCTAGCTTCTTTGGTGTTATATATATATATATATATATATATATATATATATATATATATATATATATATATATATATGGTGTTATATATATATATTATTTTTTAAATCACACATTTATAAGAATCAAATTGACTCTATAATAATATATGCAAACTATATATATATATATATATATATGTATATGAATATATATATTATTTCTTTAATCGCAATTTTATAAGAATCAAATTGACTCTATAATAATATATACAAACTATATATATATATATATATATATATTATTTTTTAAATCACACTTTTATAAGAATATAATTGACTCTATAATAATATATACAAACTATATATATATGTATATATATATTATTTTTTAAATCACACTTTTATAAGAATCAAATTGACTCTATAATAATATATACAAACTATATAAATGTATATATATTATTTTTTTAATCACAATTTTATAAGAATCAAATTGACTCTATAATAATATATACAAACTATATATATATATATATATATATATATATATATATATATATATATATATATTATTCCTTAAATCACAATTTTATAAGAATCAAATTGACTCTATAATAATATATACAAACATATTTAAGCGTACTTTACGACCGGGCGTCCTTGCTAGCTTAGATAAATACGTTTGAAGTTTTAACAAAAAAGCTATAATAATACCAGGGCGTCTCGATTTACGGTGAACACCGAGAGAATCAACATATAAAAGTGCCCGCTGTGGAATTTCCACAGGTCCCGCTTGTTATTATTATTATTATGCTTAAATGTATGTTTTATAATGTCTTTTTCTTTTACTTTTTCGATTTTCTATACTTAATATATCGTGATTATATCGTCCTCTTCCTATTTCCTCTTTTTTATTTTAACATATTTTAATGACATTAAATTACCTTATTTTAAAGTATAACGTGATTGATCCCATGATTTTTACTAACTGCGAGTTTCCTGTTTTCAATAGAGATCAATTTCATATTAGCAGTAATACCTAAATAAGTTTTCAGTAACTTGTATATGGCTGAAGGAATGTTCCCATAAATGCGACATGATATACAAATATTTATGTAAAAAAAATTTATAGTGTGTATAATATATCTATATATATATATATATATATATATATATATATATATATATATATATAGTCCTTGTCAAAATCATAAGACCACTTAAGAAAGTAAGCATTTACGCATAATATCGAATTTTTAATCAAACAAATGGTTGAAACCATTGCCAAAATGGAAAATATGATGGAAAAAAAATGAAATCTGTTTCATTCCAAACCTTACCCCTGATCTTATAATTTTTTTCTTAAAAAAAACATTTTTACCTGGTCAAAATGATAAAACCACTTTAATAAAATCGGCTAGTTTTGAAAAAAATGAATACGAAAAGCTTTCTATGGTACTAAAAGAAACTTGTAAGTGGATAAAACATATCTTACTAAATTATAAATTTTATTTATTTACTCAGATAAAATTAATATAGGAAAGTATAGATTTATGCGTACACTTTGTGTATTTACTTCAAAAGCGCTCAATACGTAGGTAGAGCTAGGTAGAGCAGGCGCATAAGCCTGATGAATCCTAGAGTGGATGAAACTCGGAATATTCAGTGTAACTTAATCGCCACATACATTTTATAACTTATTATATATATATATATATATATATATATATATATATATATATATATATATATATATAACTACTTCATTTACTCACATAAATTAATATACGGAAGCATAAATTTATGCGTAAACTTGAAGTATTTACTTCAACAGTGCTAAATACGTAGGAAGAGCTAGGTAGTAAGTTATAAAAAATATATATGACAATTAATAGAAGGTGCGTATATAAAAACGCGAGACAACCACACAACTCTCGCATAAGCCTGATGAATCCTAGCATGGATGCAACGCGGAATATTATATATACAGCCCCGGTCAAAATTATAAGACCACTTAAGAAAGTAAACATTTCCGCATATTATCGAATTTTTAATCAAACAAATGGTTTAAACCATTGCAAAAAATTAAATCTGCTTTATTCGAAACCTTTACCCTGATCTTATAATTATTTTTTTTAAAACAAACACTTTCATCTGGTCAAAATGATAAGACCACTATAATTTATTTAACAAAAGGCAATTATAAATTACTAAAAAGGGTTTCAGTATCTAGTATAGCCTTCATTATTACGAATTACTTCAAAAATTCTCTTCGGCATGTTTGCGACTAAGTTTTTTATCAGTTTCGAAAGAATTTTATCTCATGCACTGAAAACTGAATCAGAAACTTCCTTTATCGAATCATACTGGGTCCCATCCTTAAACACTTCTTTCGCCATCCATCCCTAAAGATGTTCAATGGGATTTAGGTCCGGAGAACATGCTGGATGATCTAACAATTCTATATTATTTGCAGAAAAGTATTCTCGTGCTTGTCGAGAAGTGTGTATCGCAGCGTTGTCTTGCCGGAAAATCCAATTTCTTCCACAAAGACGTGGACCTTCAGTTCCGATAGAAACATTTTCAAGCATTAAAATGTACTTCAATGATGTTTGCCGGCCTTTCGCTACTTGCAACTTTAGGGTCTCAGGTGACAAGAACGCACCCCAGATCATTAAAAACCCTCCTCCACTATGCCGAGTTGAAAAAGTCTCTTTGGGCAAATTTTTATCATGCAAAGAGTGTTGAAATCAATCTGGACCATCTAGATTAAACTTTTTCTCATAGGAGAAAATTACATTTTCCCACTTCTCTTCATCCCAAGTCTGGTATTTAGCGGCATATTTAAGTCGGTTAGTTTTGTGCTGCTCAAGAAGACGTGGTTTCTGCAGTCGCTTTAAATTATTGAAACCCTTCATTTTCAGATGCATTCTGATGGTTTTAGGACTACATTCTGCTGCTGTTTGGCTTTTCAATCGACTTGAGCTCACACTGGAGTCTCTTTTTTAAATTCTTCTGATACTGCGATCCAGTGATGGGGTTATTTTTTTCGGTGTACCTAGATTCTTTTTGTGCCCATATTGATCTGGATTTCTTTAAAAAATTGTGATGACCGTTTTGCTACGATTCACATCGTTTGCAATGGATCTATGGGAGAGTAAACTCCTGTTAAGATCAAAGATCCTTCCTCTCTCAAACTCTGATAATGGGTTCTCTTTTGCAATTTATAATTTAGTAAGGTATCTTTTATCCACTAACAAGTTTCTTTTAGTAACATAGAAAGCTTTTCGTATTTTTTTTCAAAACTAGCCGATTTAAGTAAGTGGTTTTATCAGTTTGACCAGGTAAAATTTTTTTTTTACTAAGAAAATAATTATAAGATCAGGGATAAGGTTTGGAATGAAGCAGATTTTATTTTTTTCCATCATATTTTCCATTTTGGCAATGGTTTCAACCATTTGTTTGATTAAAAATTCGATATTATTCGTAAATGCTTACTTTCTTAAGTGTTCTTATGATTTTGACAAGGACTATATATATATATATATATATATATATATATATATATATATATATATATATATATTATACACACTATGATTTTTTTTACATAAATATTTGTATATCATGTCGCATTTATGGGAACATTCCCTTCAGCCATATACAAGTTACTGAAGACTTATTAAGGTATTACTGCTAATATGAAATTGATCTCTATTGAAAATAGGAAACTCGCAGTTAGTAAAAATCATGGGATCAATCACGTTATACTTTAAAATAAGGTAATTTAATGCCATTAAAATATGTTAAAATAAAAAAAGAGGAAATAGGAAGAGGACGATATAATCACGATATATTAAGTATAGAAAATCGAAAAAGTAAAAGAAAAAGACATTATAAAATATACATTTAAACATAATAATAATAATAATAAAACAAGCGGGACCTGTAGAAATTCCACAGCGGACACTTTTATATATCAGACAGGTACTATGAATAATCCTACTTCAAATTTTTACTAAAGAACATTAAAATTATTGTAATTGGGTAAAAGAAATGAGTGTTTGTATCGCACTAGTACAACATGGCAGCAAAACAACGTCGTCCCATTTCTGTCGAAGACAAACAGCTCATTATTCATCTTCATAGTAATGGCAAGAAAACTTCTGAGATTGTTGACACCGTAGGAAGGTCTCCTAGTGTAGTAAAGCGTATTGTGGCACATTTCAATCAGTCAGGATCAGTGGCAGCTGCCCCAAAATCTGGTAGACTTCGAATCACAACTGCTCGACAGGATCCTCTTATTTTCAAAATGTCACTTAAAGACAGATTTAACACTGCTGCTAAAATATCTCGAGAACTAAAGCGAAGGTCTATTGTTCAAGCAACTTGGCAAAGTGTTACACGCCGGTTGCACGCTTCTGGATTGCAATCTCGAGTGCTAGCAAGGAAGCCTCATATCTCCAAAAAGAATCAGAAACTCCGCCTCGCTTTTGCCCAAGAACACGTTGTGTAGACAACCGAAAACTGGTCCCGTGTGCCCTTTAGTGATGAATCGAAGTTTAACGTTATCGGATCTGATGGCGACACGTATGTCCGGCGAAGAACTGGTGAGAGATTGGAGGTTAAGTGCGTGAAAAAAACTGTGAAATTTGGAGGAGGAAGTGTAATGGTTTGGGGCGTCTTCCTGTACATTCTCGCATAGAAATCCTGATGATGTCCCCTGAAATAGGGACGAAACGTTGATTTTATTTTTGTTTTTTCTCTTTTAGGTTTTTCATTTTTATTCATATATATATATATATATATATATATATATATATATATATATATATATATATATATATATCGGTAAAACGTATTCATGACTAGCAGTTATTACTTCAAGCATGGGCTGAATGCTGCCAGCAATTCGACCCGCGTAGTCTACTAATCAAGCACGAAACTTCCACTGTTTTTTGCACTAATGGGATGCTTGGAAATTGGCATCAGTAGGTATGATATAATCGGTTTCAAGCTCGTTTTTTGGCAGTGAAAACCAACAAAATTCTAGTTGACAAATGGTAAAAGACATTGACACGGAAGTGGAGCATGTCCCGATAAGAAATCACAGCGTACAGCTACACTTAGTGTCGACCCAGATGGAAGCTCAGACTAGTTACAAAACACCATCCTCTTCCCACGTTAAGAATGGGTTTTGAAATAATTACGTTATTTCCACACGGTAGCAAAGAGCATAAGTACGATAAAAATAATGGACACTAATTCCTTTGCGTGTTTACAAAATTTGGGAGCGATTTACGTTGTAACTAAAAAGTGCGCATCCATGTTAAATATCGAAGTAATGCATTTTTCAATTTGTTGTTTTAGATAATCTGGTATTATAGAGTCCAATTAATAATAATTCACTGAAAAAAATTGGGGGAAAAAGACGAACAGTAAAAAAAGATATTGGAGTGTGGGGCTTTTGCCGAGAAAACTAAATTTCAAAATGACAAAAATATCTCAGCGAACAACAAAAACTTAGCACGAATTTGACAACTACGTAGTTTAAGCAACGCCTGCATGCAATAAAGACGAACGACAAATACATATGTTAAATACACGGCGATAAGATTTGACTAAAAATTGAAACACTGTAGACAGGCTTGTGACCGACGAATGAACAGTTTTAAAACTGACAGCCCAGAAGAATGCGTGACACTTTTCTGGAATTGCGCATTATGAGATGAAGATGTAAAATAATGTGCCGCGCATAAGCCTGATGAATCCTATCGTAGATGGAACAGGGAATATTCTGTGTAGCTTAATTGCCATATATATTTATACCTTTATATATATATATATATTGATATATATATATATATATATTGATATATATTGAGAGAGATACTAAAGCATTAAATTGTAAATATTTTTATTCTATAAACATATCAGTTAACAGCACTCAAAGATTATATATTTGTTTGTTTACGGTGTTTTGTTGGGAACAATCTTAGCACGCGCAAATAGAACAGGCGTATGGACATAAGATAATATTTCACAACATAGCAACAGATAATTTCGTATTCTTATTTGATAATTCGATAAAATAACTCCATTAAAACTCCAGAATGGCACATTTGATTGCGCAATTAGCCTATGTGTTATTTTTTTGTGTCACGCTTACATCCGGGTCGTTTTCTAGTATGCACTTCTATTTCTGGGCACAAAGTTTTCACCAAAAATTTATTCAAAGATTTTGGTTTCAGTTTCGATTATAGCGGATGGCGCTTAAGTATATTATTATGACTTATGAAGAAGAACCTGAAGTCCTACCTAACTAATATTCCTGGTGAACCAAGTGCGAAAGAGATCTAGACAATTACACTTAAGGGAACAGCGAGGATACTAAAAAGAGCTCTCGATTGGTTTCAATAAAATGCAGTGCAATCTTAAAAGGAAGAAAATAATAAAAAAATGCAAATACATTGAAATATTTGTTGCTTAAACAATACCAATTGAATAGACACATCTAATATATAAAAGTCTATATGTCGGTCTGTCTGTCCCCAAATTTTCAAACCATCTCTTAAGAAATCATCATAAGGTTTTTTTTGGTTTCAAGTAATCTATATTTTTTTATAAATAATTTTATCTGGAACTCATCATAAGTATTGCTTTCATTTCAGTTATAGCCGATTGAATTCAAGTTATATATATTGTTTCAGTTTTCTTGCTACTATGGATCTTTTTCTGTATCATTTTTATTTACTTCTGTTTGAGATACTATATGTCAAGTTAGCGTTCTTATATGTATAAGACTCTGGATATATTAATTTTTCTGACGATTACCCTCATTTTCTTATTACTCCTTTGGTTGAAATTCTTCCATAAAATTTTCGAAAATTATCAGGATTTTTTTCATTGTTCTACGATTATTGGTGTTATTTATCTTTCGTTATCCTTTATATCAATTCTAAATCTCTAGTAAGTGTATTTTTCTCTCTTCATTCTCTCATTTAAGCTTACTGGGAATTCTAAATCTACGATCATGCAGTTTTTCCTTTTTACTTACTAGTATCTTTGTGTTGATGGTTTTATGTGTTTAAACTTCCATGACGCATAAGGTGTTATTATTGCGTATTTTAAGTATTGCTATCGGTGTGAGATTTTACGAATTTTCAGTTAAAGGAACAGCTGTTTTCATGATCTCAAGTGCTCTGCCTATCGCACTTGACCGTGTCTATTCTTATAGTTTCTTTGGGGCATGATTTCTGCATTAACGTCATACGTGTTTTTTCGTTCCGTCTATTTGCCCACATAATCTGCATTTGTAATTTCATGTGTATTACCGATGTTAGCTTAAATATCATATTTATGTACAAAAGCGCACAGTAATTTAGATTCTCTGTTAAGCTGTTATATTAGAATCGGTTTCCAAGAGTTTTCGTGCGTCTCATTATGAATCGATCATGTCACTGTTTATCTCCGCATTATTGTTGCGTCTTATCCCTTTTCACTGTTTTCTGTCTTGTTCAATTTTACGATACGTTTTGATTCAGTGAATAGTCTTTTTTTTCTATACTTCATGTACTTTTAATAATATATGTTATGTCATTAAAACAGTATTTAAGTATTCAATAATAACCAGTCCTTTTCTCACATTCTTTCACGTAGTTGGTGGGCATTATTTCTTGGGTTAATTGGTTTGTGTATTGACATAAATTTCCCTGACTTTTAGTAAATATCCCCAGTTTTTATTGCCCCAGTTACTAAACGGTCCAGGTATCTCACTAGTCATAATGTCTATGCGATTATACCTATATACACGTTGGGACAATAAGAGGTGTCACCCTAAAGTAATGAACACGACATATTTACTTTAAAAATTTACTAGGAGCTTCAATTCAGGAAAGTTGATTATATAGTAGAGTTGTCATATGTTCAATGTAGCTGACTTCAGTTTACGTCACCGCTTCGATAGGGAAATGGGAGCATACCTATTTCACAAGCGTCCGCGTGAACTCGACGAATGTTTGGCGGATAGCGGCTATCTGGCTGACTTTAATGTTGTTTGAGGTCATGTTAGTAATGTTCTCAACGTATGAACAAACGAGGTAGTCTCTCGGGATTAGGTCGAGGAAAGTAAGGTGCAGTTAGTTAAGGGTAAAAGTTGTAGTACTCCTTTAGGATCTCTGAAGATTTGGGCCGGCACAGAGTCCTGCTGACACACCATGGTCTACCAGCGACCACCTGATTGCACAATGGGACCACCAACTTCTTCAGAACATTCAGGTACACTTTGGTGTTGATTTTAAACCGTCTTCAAAGATAAGAAGTGGCCTGATACGGCTCTCACTTAAAACCCTGCCAAAAACTAAAACATTGACAGCAAACGTATTGAAGAAGTGCCTTCAAGCGTAGAAGTGTTCGACTTTGCATTTTAAGGATGCTGGCACTTATTACCATCTTATTTCGTTTATAGAAAAAAATCCGTTCGTCTAATTTATTTTCCCAATTTTCTCTTTATTGCTTTTGGGCTGATGATGTCTGTTTCAGAACACGCAGATATTTTCTAGTGTAATCATCACTCCATAATGTGGTCGTTCTATGTCCAATGTTGTCTCAAGCTTTATGTTTTATATCGCTAGCTGTACTCATTCTTCTATTCTGTATTCTATTTGGATATCCTGCCCGCATCTCATTGTTTGTTTTTTTTATATAAAAATCTAGAATGGTTTTTAGTTTCATGCACAAATATTCATGTTATTGATTTATAACGTAGTTGTTTATTTCAGGATTTTTATCTATAATGTTGTTTATCTTTCCTCTATATTAGTAAACTTGTATCCGGTCTGGGAATTTAATTGTATACGGCTAAGAGTTACCATCGCAAGATTTATTGTAGCATTGATCTGGAATCTTGTCGAATATATTACGTTATACTTTTATTTTAGTTATGTATTGTATTTCAGCTGCCAGTAGTTGCAATTAAATTGATAGGCTTATCTGGCATGTTCCCATCCTATAGCACACTATAATATATGCATTTCGAATGCCTTGTTAAAATCCATCATGGCATGTCTATGCTGTATTTACTACGTTTTATTTAACCCAGAATCGTTTGACGTTTCTTCTTTTAATTTGGTGCAAACTTTCTTCAGTGTCTTTCAACCATTCAATTTCTTCCTTTTCTCGTTTTTTTTTTACTTCGATCACCTTATCATTTTTTATTTGAAGTTTTTGATTTCCATGTGCACTTTGATTCCCCATTCAAGTTTTGTAAACACATTTTCTTTATTAAATTATTTACACGATGGCTGTTATCTTCATCCTCATAATTGCTCTTTGACTACGTTTCTGCACACTATTCATCTGGATTTTGTCAAGATATTAACCGCGGCAGGGTAAAATGTTGACTATTTAAGTTATATCCTCAGAAATTGATGCTTTCCGTAGGTCTTGTCTTACAACATTTTGACCAACTAATCCTCTAGTAGGCTTTGGGTAGGATTAACACCGCTGTGATTAGCCAACCGTGGAGCTTCAACATGTCTATCCACTGTGCCAGGAGCCCCAAAGGCGGTCAAGGTTAGATAATTGGCTTATAAATAAAGTGTTTCGTATTTATCTGAGCTTCCATTGTCCACTTTTTTCCGGCGTAGTTCTCTCAGTACTTACCATATTAGTACTTGCTCAAATCCATACTTTTGAGCATTATAATATTTACTAATATTTTAGATATGAAATTGTTTCTTAATGAAGAGATTACGCGCCCTTGATTATTATATATTGATCCCGCGTAAAATAATATTTTGCTAATTCAATTGTTATTCTTTATCAATTATATAAACTGGTCCGAAAGTTTTGTTTGTTAATATGTTCCAACGCGTATCACGAATTTCCAATCCTAATCGGCAATCTCTAAGATTGTAACATAAAGTAAAAACTTCAGCAAATCTCCTCACTAACTTAATGTACTTGCAATAACCCTTATCCCTCAGTGACTTCCGGGCCTTGATAAGTGGTGATCACTGTGTAAAAAAAAAATGTTTTGCTAATGTTTTATTTGATTTTTTTTACAATTATATACATTTTTTACACTATTGCAGCTGTTTATTATAGATCTATTCATATGACGACCATTTTATTTTTCTAGGAATTTCCTGATACAATCGTACTCGGGTGTACCATAATCTCTGTATCCTGCCGGCGAAATTGTGGGTCGATTTATTCACTCTTGATTCCGTTATTCCCAACAATTAAAATAATGTATTTCTAGTCGCTCTTTATGAAAAACGACCGACGGAATCTTATGTGCGTCTGTTTATTTTCATGTTACGTATGAATTTACAATTGTTTTGGTATTCTTGAAGTTTTGAAAATGTAAACATTCCGACAGTTCTATTTAGCTTCAGTTTTAAATAAACCTAATAATCTATATTTTCTAATTTTCTATCAATACAAATCCCCCGTTCTCACTGTATGATTTTAAATATTTTATAATATCTTTCACTCTCGCGCCAGCTACTGTAAATCAAGCACACCTTTTCCTCTGTCATGTTCTTTGTGTGTTGCTGTTTTAAGATAACAAAATATTAAAGAAAGAAAAATGGTAGATTGTAATAATCTGTCGAGAGAAAGTGAGAATATTACTAGATGTAATCATATTATTTTCAATATCTAGTGAAAGAAGATAAAAGTTCCATTGTTTTGTATATACGTTTCTATTTAACCAAATTTCAGTTTCATGCTGAAAGTTGCTTGCTAGTTTGTTTATTTTTTCTTCAACACCAGTACATAAACATATTACGTAACCTATAAAATCAAGTTGTCGTACAGAAATATTGACAGCATAAATTAAGCACGTCCTCTTTAATCCTATATCTGTCGAAGTGCAAAAAATTTACATATCCAAGATAGAGATAAGTTGGAAAAGATAATGTATTATATTTCACTAAAAATATATCTAGATTACGTAAGACGAGTCTATCCACGTACAGATTCTTTAGAAATTACTAAAGACTTGGTATAAAAACCGTCTAATGAAGGAAAATATATTACTTTTTGGTAGGCCGACTAGCGGTATATGGATAGACTACTACTCGAAATCGTCAATGTTTTTCTCTTTGTGAATTATGTGACTAATTAGCGGCTGCGACACGTCGGCACGCACAACGTGAGTCAAACACAGAATCGAGTACACTCAGCATCAAGTAGATTCAACATCGTCTTACTATTAATGCTTATCTTGTGAATTTGGAGTATGGGAAACTCCCTATATGCACAAAACAAAATCACTGAAAAAAGAAAAATACCCTAAGGGTAATGAATAAACGTTTGATAAATTATTGTTAAAATTTCTACTTGCAATGATTCGAACTTGGAAACATCTGATCCATAGTCAGACGTGTTATTCATTGCACTACAAGTCCTCTCCGTTTACCGAAAGATGTTCCGCGACTGTATATAGACAGTGCTAAATTCTGTTGAGATGGGCAGGAAACTTTTTCGATATTGCACGAAACGGCCCCAAACCCTAATTTCGGGCGTTTTGTGTGACTCGGCGTCGTTCGTTACGAATAATATATAGATGAGTTCACTCTAGGAACTCCCACTTGTCAGGGGAAAAAATTCAATTCCTTTCATCCCTTAGAAAGTTTTACTGGTATATGTATAATCACATAAATAGACAATAATTAAGCATGTAGAATTGTACTGATAGTATAGAATAGAATAGACACACATCGCCGAAGCAAACACAAAATCGAGTACACTTTGCATCAATTACACTCAACACCGCTTTACCATCAACCCTTTCCTTTTGAACTCGAACTATGGGAAATTCCCTTATGCACAAAGCAAAATCACTGAAAAATACAAAAATACCATAAGGGTAAAGATAATAAGCAAACGATGAATATAACGAGTGTTAAAATTATTACGAACCTACCAAAATTCGAATCCGAGATCTTCTGATCCGACATCAGCCGCGTTATCCATTGCGCCACAAGGCCTGTCCGTATGCCAGAATGTGTGAACGCGACTCTATGCAGACAGTGCTAAATTCCGTTGACATGGGCAGAAAAAATTTTGGACATTGCTTGAAACGGCCCCAAAACACTTATTTCGGGCTTTTTGTGTGACTTTACGGTAAAAGAATGTGTTAATTCAGTGCATCTATCCAAGAATGGGTAAACACGTAGAATGTTATTAATTGTTTATATGAAATTGTAGAATAAATATTTACAAAAGAAAATTTACAAAATTTAACCGGAAGTAATAGAAGATAGAAACTATTTTTAATAATTGAGAAATATACACACATCTTTTCAAATGCTTTGAAGACCAACGTGTAACTAAATACAAACATGGAGGGAACAGCATCTCTTCTTTAAAGAGTAATTGTATATAAATTTAAATCATAGCCTAATAAAGTGTTATTTCCAGGAGGGAGCCATTGATCTTTCAGAACTAAAAGTAAAATAAATAACGGAAAAGCAATATTCTCGCACAATATGTGAATATTCTTGTCCTCATTAATGAAGTTTACTGATAAAAAAGACACACCATTAGAAAATGGCATATTTTTGTCAAATATTTTCTAAGAGTTCGGATTTATTCATATAAGAACTTCAAGTAAAACAATATTACTTAAAATAAACAGGAAACGACTCATGATTGATGAAACTATCCTTATTAAATATTTTTTATAATAGATCTAAATCTTAGACTACAAAACAATATGAGGAAGTAATGAATTGTTTAAAAATAAGCTTGCAAGAAAGTAATATAATTGTTGTGGTGAGGGAAACTGTGTTTAGGAAAAATATTATTGTTGCTCACTTTTCTTATGAATGTTGCATTATCAATTTCAAAAGATAATGTCGCTTGAATTTATGTACACCGTGGAAAAAGGTGTTCATTCTTTCTCAGGTAAAGTGTTGTAAATTTAAATTTCGTGATGTCAGAATACAATTCATACCGTAAAAACGTATTACGTTTATAATTTTTAAATAGTATTATTGTATCAAAAGGATAATTATTAATTGGAGTGTGTTGAATTTTTATAAAGACGCCTTAAATTATTCAGTTTTCAAATGTTGTCTTTTTTAATCGAAATATATTTTAAATCGACTTTTTACCAACTCTTAATAAATAATGATTTAACTCACGACCTAACGCCGTTTACTGTATATTTTAGTGGGCTAAATCCAAAATAGCGAAATGTAGTACCTGCTACTCCATATAAAAACATTTTGATATTTCACAGTATGGTCATGTTTGATATCTTTGTAAAGCTATTTTAATGGTGATTTATATATACATAAAACCATAGTCAAGAAATCCGTTAAAAAAATATTGATAAAACTGAATTTCCTCATTTTTTTAATGCAACACAGATTTTGTTATGCCAAAAACTGACAGTTAATCGTAATCTGGAAATCGAAACTTTTTGAGGTATTAGAATCAGAACACCTTTAGACTATTATGTCATTCCCCCCAAAAATGTTACTCTTTTCTATTACTGATACTAAAAGATAAAATGAAGAATATTTATTTTTAAACTACCAGTAAAAGTAAAACCAAATAACATAAAAATGTGATGTGGATTTATTTTAGCTGTGTGAAAAATCTCCATCAAATATGATCTTTCGTTTTTTCTAGTCCTTCAGCATTGACAAATGTGACAAGAAAGTGCTAAAATGTATTAAAATACTTCGGTTTTTCAAGAAGTTAGTGGACTAAGTGAAAGTTTTATCACCTCTATGCCAGACAAGCTTTTGTGACAACGTTCCTTTGATTTTTGAAGTCTCTGATTGTTTATTAGTTGAGGATGCTGCCTATTTACTAGTTATAAAAATAACTTCTAAATATATAGTAAGGGATGTGTATCGATAAAAAGTAATAAAAGATTATAAAAAATAATATTATTGAAGCCACTTTCTCATTTCTTTCTTAGAACGGATGAGATACACAAATTAAAGATTGAACTTTTTCCAGGTATCATATACATGTAAGTTATATTTTCATGTAAATGTAAAATTTAAGTAGATATTTTTACTATATAAAACTACTGCTACTACTACTAATATTACTACTACTACGATTACTTCTACTATTATTATTATATGTATTATTATATGCATTATTATTATTATTATTATTAGTATTATTATTATTATTATTATTATATTTTTAAAAGAAGCCTTCAGCAAAATTCTACTAAATAAAGTGGTATTCTACATTTTGTGGTACTCCTTGAGCATTGAGTTTCACGGTGATCCGGCCTAGTTGTTTATGAGTCGCTCCTTTACAAGGGCCTAAGTATGCGTTGATATCATTTTTTTTATTCATATGATAGGATACAAATTACCATATATGATAGGATAAAAGTTACAAAATATGATAGGATAGAAATTACAAAATATGATAGGTATAATAAATCGTATTATTTACATTGTCTAGATAATTGTTCTCAACTCGATTCTTACATTCACAATTTTTTAACCGATGTTGTTTCAACTTTTATACTTTTTGTTTTGTCGCAGGCGAAAATAATTCTATCGCTCTGGGAATCTCAGAGGGTTCCGTTTTGTAATGCACGAGAGTTGCATATGTATGTTACAACAGGCATGAGTAGAGGAAACTTTTGAGAAATTTGTAATTATATTACATGTATATTTTCTAAATTCGACAGAAAGAATTAAGAGATTGATAGAGTGGATTTAGAGAAGGTCGAATGCGATATCGGCCAAAGTTTATTTAAATAACACTTAAGACTGGAATAGCAATTAAAAAGAAATTGTCTGTAAAATTGCATGATTTTAAGAAAATAAGATTTGTTGCAATTGCAGATATTGTGAACGTTTATTTTGTTAAGAGCCAGACATTATTATCGCCTCCCTTGTTGGCATATTACTTTCCTGAAGTGAAACAATTAATTCATTTCTAGAATTGATGGAGCGAGATTGTAAAAGCAAATTACTTTTTACACTTTTTATATCTTACATTAAATCAAACTTTGTCGCTTATTCCCTTTCTCGTTTCATATATATTCGCTTTTTTCCTATTTATCTATCATTTTCTCTATACTGTTGGGTTATTTTAAAAAAACGAACGAGTCACCAAGGGTAATTTTCTATATCTAATTAAATAATTTTCATTTCGCATATTTTCTCCGGTTCGAACTTAATAAAATTTTACTGTTTTTGTATTTACTGTTGTCATGGATTAAAGCACGTAATCAATTAATATATACAGATATATATATATATATATATATATATATATATATATATATATATATATATATATATATATATATATATCGGTTTGACAAGAACGTTTCTGCAGTTTTTAACTTAAATTAATATATACAGATATATATGGGTTTGACAAGAACGTTTCTGCAGTTTTTAACTTTCATTTAGATGAATATATCCTGTCTCAAGCAAAAATGTCATGATTGTAAATGGTACCATGTGAATTATCACACTTTTGCCAACGTATAACAAGTGTATTCATGCCAAACACGTAACAATCTTTCGGGTTTGTGAAAACAAAGCCGCTTATTGCGGTTTTTGAAGTACTTTTTACGCAGGAAGTTTTCGAGATGCTTGAAAATGTGGTAGTGTGTCTGGGGAGTGTGACGGAAATGAAATATCAGTAGACCAATTTGTTTAACTGCTTCGGGTTAGGTTTCATGACATGCTGTCGGACATTTTCATGATGAGGAGTTTGGATTTTTTTTTTAAATAATTGATGCTAGGTGTTCTTTTCAAAGTTGCTGGTGCACTTTTTCTCTTTGTTGGCAGTACTTCTTCGTTGTAATATTTCACCTGCAGTAAACAGGCTATAAGTAATAATTAATAAAACGCACCCATTTATCAATATTTTTATCATTCCAATCAATCTCAGGATATTCGAAATCACATACGTTACGTCTAATTAAGGTGCTTAGTTTACAGTGGCATCATTCCAAGTCCAACCATTACGCTCATCATCTTTATAGCTTATGTCGACGTCACGAAATTTCTAAAATAAACGTTTATGCTATGCTTTCACTTGAGCGAATATTATCGCGAGTTGTTTCAGCAGTTTTTCTGGCCTAGCTTGAATTGAAATAAGAAAATTGTGCTAATTTGAGTTTTTAACTTGTATTCAACGTTCTGGAAACAAACACAAGTATTATACAACGATAGTGCCGTTTAATGGACTGGTAAACGGTAAAACAAAATAAAATAAATACGATGAGAAAAAGTTCAGTTAGAATTCGTCACTGTCAACTTCCAGCACGTGTTCTCCCCACTGCCTCTGCCGACAGCCATTTTATTAGAAAAAATACCCTATCTCATTTGCATACGTTTGTAGTGGAGCATTAGATCTCGTAAGATTCCACGAGACTACACCTTACAACCCATTTTCTGCCATCTTTAATTTCTCTGTCTCAGATCCCAACCGAAGGTAAATGTATAACCGCACAATACATACACACGCGGGCGCTTTCTTATTAGATTATTACATTAAATTCTACCCCCGGTCTCCAGACCACACATGTGGCATGAAAGGCGTGATCGTTTTTGCGGGCATTCCTACGAAGGGGGACTGGCAGGACTACTTCATCTTCATTGGAGCTCTCAGAAGAGGTGTCGGAACCGTTGGCATCAGCGTTATGGAGTACAGTCATACCATCAGGCTGGACTGCTTCATCTTCATCAGAGCTATCAGAAGGGGTGCTGAGACTATCGGTATCAGCGTTGGGGTTCGCAGTTGTACCATCACGGGAATAGGTCAGATCCACAGGTCATCGTTAGATGATTCATCATTACTGCGAATCGCCAACTGGTTCATATTCAGAGCAGGCCGGATATCCTTTACATGGCGTGGGGTACCATAGACTAGCACGGATTGATCACTGATGATGCTAGTGATTCGCCCTCTTGAAAGCTATTGGTGTATCGATTATTGGGAGGCTTCACCCAGACAGTGTCCCCTAACTCATACGGCCCTCTGGTTTCCTGAAGATAAGGCAGGCGGGTGTCAATGTTCTTGATGCGCATTCGATAGTAATGGATCGCATTGGTGGGTGCGCTTGCAGCAATCATGCCATCCGTTGAAGTTGCATTATACCCACGGACCGCCTCTGCGATCGTGCATTGTTTTCTTGATGGGATCCTCTTCACGCTTCAATGGCACCGCTCTGCTATGCCGGTGTCACTCGGTACACATGCACATCTGTGTCAGAGCAGGACCCCCCCACTTGTCTACGAAACGTCTGAACTCTCCACTGCAGAAGGTCGTGTCATTGTCTGTGGGCATGGCTACAGGCGACCCCCTTTCATAAAATATGGACTCCAATTAACGGATTACACTGGAGAAATCCTGTCTTATTAAAGGGTGCCAGATTTCGAACCTTGTCGGTCCACAATCGATCAGGGTGAGAAAGTGATGGCTGCCGTAGTGTGTTTTGTGCATGCCTAGTCGGTTCCATGTCGCGATACTCCTAGCTGACCTTTCCACCATCTGTCCGAGGCGGGGTCGATTGACTGGCATGTTTGGCATTCCTTGACTACCGCTTTCACTGCACTTTTGGACAACGACGGATTGGACAACTTGTTCGTCTCACTCCGGGCTGTCCACTGAGGTGGTGTATCTTCCTGATTTCATCCGCCACCTTAATAGAGGGGACATATAATGGTACTGGCTCGGCTTTCTCCTTCATGGTGTCATACCATCTCTGTGGCACCTCAGTGAGTCTATCAGCAAGGTTGCAATTTGAAGTGACCAGGACCGCATTCACAGACAGGTTGCACTCTGTTACCAGCTTTTTCACGATCTTCAACCAACATGAGTCCTCAATCGCAGCCCATTCTTTTCCAACAGCACACCAATTGCCAGAGAGCTCGCATCCACCCACACGGTCAGTTTGTCATCCTGCACGTACCAGTCTCCTTTGGCGAGTTCATCCTGCTTTACCCTTGCGATGATCTCTTTCACCATGCAAACCAACAGATCGTCGGCTGTTTGGTAATCCCAGACTTTCCTGACTGCGCTTTTTATAATGCCTGTTGCCACCCGAATCCATCCACACACTGGTAGGTGCCCCACAAGTTTTCCACACATGGAGAATACTGCTTGCCTCGTGAAGACATCGGCCACTTCACGAACTGCAGTTCAACGCCTCTATTTCAAAGTCCCTCGCTCCCGTCGAAGGTTCAGGCCTAAGACGCGAATGGCATTCTCCAAACGTACTGGGTACTTGCACGTCAAACCAAACTCAGCCAATTTGGACCTTACACGTGATAATAACACAATGTCTTCTTTCACATATATATCATCAAGGTACGCCGATGTCCTATCTTTTATTGTTTCTTCCTGTGACAACACAGCGTTAATGATGGTCTTCATTATTTGGGGTGACACGTTCAGCCGAAGCCTAGTCTGGTAATGCAGTACTCCCTGCCAGGAAACACCACCGTCTGAAATGGACACATTGATTCTGACCTGCAGGTATGCTTTTTTAGATCCTGAAGGGCAACATTGGAACCATGCTGGTGCCACTCTCGTAACTTGATGGCACAAACTACAGCATCTGTCGTGAACGCATCAACATGCGCGTTAAGTTAACGGTAGTCAATTACTGTCCTCACCTTTGCTTTGTTGTGCTGAGCGACCGCAATCAGCGGAATCAGGCCTCTGGGAGGTCCAAGTTTCTTATAAGTGTAGGGAATTAACCAGCCATCCTTGATCCAATCACTAACTTGCTCTTTGTATGCAGGCCTCATTTGGTCGGGCACATGGTACTCTGTTACCTCATTTCGCAGTTTGGCTGGTCCCTGATTTTCCGATCACTTCCACGCGGCTGCTCAAGCCTTCAGCTGCTGGTTAAATTCGACAATAAAGTCTGGCTGATCACTCTTCAATGTAGCGCACACTGGAACCTTCTCCTGAAACTGTACTGCCCCCGTCTGCGTTACGTGAGCACCATAGCCTAGAAGCACGTCAAAGCTCAGCGGTTTCTCGAGTACTACCAGCGCTTCGACGTTAGCCGAATTTCCAGTTCTAGCGCTAATGTTCACAGCGCCCACTCCGCAACATGTCCGCGTCGTTCCACTGGGGGTGGTTACTCTAGTAGTTTTCTTCATCCAAGTGCTGCAGAAGTCCGCACTCACTATGGTGAGAGAGAGCCCAGAGTCCAGGAGTGCTGAGCACCATGTCTCAGTGACATAGACCTGAATTAGAAGTTCCTCGCCTAATTTCGGTTTGGGGAAGAGGTCGACGCTGGCACCTTGTCCCCGACCACATTTCCCGAACAATCTAGTATTATTACAATGGTAGTAGCAAATAGCTGTCAGGCGCCGCCGGCAGTTCCTCGCAATGTGGCCCTGGCCATTGCACCTATAACACATGATTCACCACGCAGGCCGGGTCCCTGAGAAGGTCTATCATCACTTGAAGCGGGCTATGCAGCAGCAGCTAGCGGTTCTCTCATCTCAGAAGTATTCTTCATCACGGCCGTGGCCCGGTCTACCAGGTCATTAAAGGACAATGAACAAATGCTTGAGCCAGCCCGCGGGAGTGGTTTTGCTCCGGTTAGGATTCCTGCCACATAGTTGCATGCCAAGGCCCGCTCAGGCAGCCCACCAAACAAGACCGTCAACTTCGCCAGCTCGGTCAAATAAACGTCGACAGTTTCGCCGGGATGCAAGGTTATTGCCTCAAATTGCTTCCAAGCAATGGCTGGGTACATAGCAAACGCCTTGTATAATGCCGCCTTGATTCTTCCATAATCCTGTTTTTCCTCAGAATAAGCTGTCGATATACCGCGAAAGCCCCGCTGAACAGACGTAAAGGAACCACGTGTTCAATGCTCTTCACACTAGACAACATGCAATGCAGTTCCATCTTCTCCAACCAGTCAAGTACCGGGGTTGGGCCGTCGAATTCCGGTATTAATTTAAGATCCAACTTGCCCCCCCCCCCATTACGCCGAAATAGCTTGCAGTTAAATGGGCTGGTAAACAGCAAAACAAAATAAAATAAATATGATAAGCAAAACCTCAGCTAGAATTCGTCACTGTCAACTGACTTTCTACACTCCTAGCGCATGCTCTCCCCACTGTCTCTGGCAACAGACATTTTATTAGAAAACTGACCTTATTCCATTTTTATACGTGCGCATTGGAAGATGAGATCTCGTGAAATTCCACGAGACTACACCTTATAAATCGATTGCTGCCATCTTTAATTTCTCTCTCTCAGATCCCATCCGAAGGTAAATGTATAACCGCACAATAACACACACGCGGGTGCTTTTTTCTTTGATTATAACATTCAACTCTACAGATAGTAATTTGAACAATTAGATAGAGCGAAAAACGCTCTTTAAAATGATATATAAAGTTAAAAGTCTTACGGCGAAAACTTAAAAGATTATATATCATTTGAAATCAATTTTTTTCAATTATGCAAGAGCAATCATTTTCTACCTAATAAACTCGTCTAAAACTTAAACCTCACAGAAAAAAGGTTAGGGTGAGTTCAGTTAAATATGCGTTATATTATTTATCATTAATATTTAGGTCACAGTGATATCATACATGAAAATTGATATATTCAGCAATTAGCGTGTGTTCATGCTGTCCTCGATTATAATGCAATGCTAAACGTCGCTAAAATCTTACCCACCGGTTTTACGAGGCTATTCGATCTATTATCTTGAAGCTGAAAAATAATTTTAGCCTAATCTATAGTGTAAGATAAAATCCGTTCTGTTTTTCCTCCATTGCCATTAAAAGTTTGCCAAAGTAGATACAGAGAAAAACATCATTTATTCAGAGATGAATCATATGTAAAACTATACTTAATAAGACAATTATATGAATAGATATTAAATGTCGTTTATCACTACAAGAGCTCCAACTGGTTCTTTTTGGATTTACATAACTTTTAAGTCTGCGTCTTCCGCTTATCCAAACACTTTCTACTTTTGGCTCAAGGTGTCGTTATATGTACGAATGGGAATACACACACACACACACACACACACACACACACGCACACATATATATATATATATATATTAATATATATATATATATTAATATATATATTAATATATATATATATTAATATATATATATTAATATATATATATATTAATATATATATATTAATATATATATATATATATATATATATATATATATATATAAAGGGTTTTTTTTTTTTAATTTTAAATATTTTTGATAAATTCACAAAATAGATGAAAAAAATTTTTGAATCAGAAATTTGGAGGGTGGACTCAAAAAAGAGATACAATAAGATAATGTCTAAAAATGTAACATCTATCATATAGCGTATCATTTTAGCAGTTTTTTGTGTCCCTGGTTACATGCTGGGAAGAGAATAAACTATTGTTATTAGGAACATAGGTGTCAGTCCCTATCTAATTTCCTTATATCAACTTAAAAAAATATCATATATATATATATTTTAATATAACTTTTTTCATTTACAAAAGAAAATAGCTTCCAGCAAACAATGCGGACAGGGAATATATTAAAAAATGAGACAGAATAAAACCTGGGGTGTTCCTTACTCAAAGAGTTATTACTAACGACCAAAATGGACTTACGATAAATTGGGAATACAATGTTGATATATTCAACAAACTCGGACTATGAGCACATTATACCACCTCATCTACAAGGATTACCACGACATCCGGATACCATGAATTCATATCCTTTCATTGCGTTAGCTCTCTTTATCTATGCCTCTCCAAAAAGGTGTAATTAATTTTTAAATATATTTTCTTTGTATGTGCTTAATAGCAAAATTATTTCGAATTAGATCTTATATTTTCTCATGACTTTTCGTCCGAAGAAATGAGTCTACATCGAACATTCATGGGTTAAATAAAAAAAATTAAATACTTGTAGACCAGGCAGAATGATATAACAGTTCATCGATGGGACAACGGTTGAAGCCTACATTACAGTTTATGACTTTTTTCGGTTGAACCCTTTCTACTAGTGAAAGACTAGTAGCAGATGCATTAGCGCAAATGTGACAACAATACTACATACATGGGCGAATAGTGTCCTTGTTGAAGAACAGTATACTATCAGGTGTAAGTAAGTTTCTATTTCCTAAAACCCACCTTCCTCGCACTGGCTCTGGTAATGCTGCCAATGTATCTGTTCAAACTCATATTCCCTGCGTATCTTCAACTGAGGAATTCGAAAAAAAGTAAGTTCAGGTAATGTTTCATCAACCATAGCTACTATTAGTTGTTGATTACGTTTCGTATAATCATTGAAGGAAGCAGCATTGAATGTGATTATCTCATGTTGTCCCCATTCCATTATATATTGGAGGTATTCCTCTAGTTTTCTGCCACTTCCTTAGATATGTGTTTGTTTGTTTTCCTCTCGTGCCTGTTATAGAGAGTGGTGTCATAAGCAAATGTACCCACATCAGAGACAATTAATGCAGGGATGTCATTTACGAACATTAGGAATAATAAAGGTCCGAAGAAAGGCGCCTGAGATATACCCGGAACATACCATATTGCTTGGATGTAGGACCGTCGATGAAAACCTGCATTCTTCTCTTATTTAAGAAAGATTTAATCATGCTACGTATTTGTCTAGTGATACCGCCTGATTGGTTTTTCTTGTTGAGACCATCGGGCCATATCCTGTCAAAAGCTTTAGATATATCTAGGGCTACTGCTCTACTTTCCCCAATTTTGTCTAGTGTACGGTATATACGTTCAGATATTAAAGTAAGGATATCTGCTGAATAGGGGCTTTCCTGAATCCATATAAACAATTTTTTCTGTTCTTACTGAACTTTTGTTGGTTAAATGTGTGGTATGCATGCAGCCTTAGAGCAAGGTTAGCTGCACAAGTAGAAGTTAACCATTGAGAAAAGTGGGTTTCCGATAGAATTTCACCGTGAGAACATGTGCTTCAATCCTCATATAGAACATTTCAGTGGTATGATTTGCCGATTTACCAACAAGAACTTAAATTATAGTTTCCCATATGGCATCCCTGATGGCTTCCAGGTCAGCACTCTTATAATATTATTTCGTTTTGGGCAATTGCTCTTTAGGTTATTGACTAGAATAAAAGCCGATTTCAGTCATTATCACAGCATGATCAGCATTCCCGAATGGGCTCTGAGCGTTTGTTACACACACATGGGGAACTGTGGTCAGCAATAGATCTAGAAATGAGGTATATATAACGAAGTGATCTGGGAAACGTGTCAGAAACGTAACCGTTCGTGATAAAGAAGGAGATATAAAGGATCTATGCATTATGCCACTAATTGCACCTGGGTAAGTAAGGAAATCAAGCCAGTTACTGTGGTAGGCAATGGAGTCTCAAATACATGTACGTGTGCGTTAGTATCGAGGAGAGTGCTATATTTCTACTGTCATAGACTTGGTTAATTGGCGCACACACCTGGGTTGAGGGAGAGCAGTAGGGGAAAAAAGTAACTAATGTTATGTTGCATGTTAGAGCTAGCGCATATATGGGCCTCGTCATTAGATTTTTGTTTGGTTTCTCTAGTCAAGGCGACGGTGTTTTGAGTATAGACTCCAATTCGTGCATATATATTGCTGGGTTCTACTGGTAAATTGTGAGAAATCAAGTATATTTAAGTAGTTATGGAGGGTTGTAGGGGTGTAGGTTATTTTTCCATTCCCCCCAAAAGGGGGTTGTCTATTTCGAATACCGTTCTTTACATGGGGAATTTAGGCATGTCTATCTGAACGCTATTCGTAAGATGGGGATGTTAATGGGGTCTATTCTGGATGCCGTTATTTACAGGAGGAGTTGGTAATGTCTATTATTAACGTCGTTCTTTACATTACAATACTCAAGGTAGTGAACTGAAAAAAGGCGTAATTGTTTTGTTTAAACGGTAGAAAAGACGTAATAAAACTTGAATTTTATTTACGTCTATTCGTGCATGAGTTGAAACGAAGAGGATGACTTGACCAACAAATGAAAACAGCTAGGACTGCTATCAATGGTTTCGATTACTCTAAACAGTCCATATACAGTGTAGAGTCGAAGAAAATGAAGGGAGGAAGCGCCCACGTGTCTGCGCGTCATGCCTTACCCTGGAACGCTCCTACGGTGTGCGTACGTGCATGGCCGAAACATGAAAGAAATTCCAAAATGGCGCCGTCCTCATCTTGTAGATTATGCGATCATCACTGGGCCCCACGTGACCGTTCTTTGGCTGCTGATTTGCCGAGGATGAACGCCGGAAAGATAAAGGGAATGTGTTTGGAACATGGGGGTGTCTTTTACTAAGATCGACGTCAGTGTGATCGTATCGGTGAACTGCTGCAGATTTAAAAGTACTTTAGTGTGTGTGATTTTTTGGGACTTGCTCGTCTGCTGACTTTACAGGACTTTCTTTTCTGCTGATTCTACAGGACCTGCACTTTTGCAGAACTTGGAACAAAACTTCAAGCCTTTTCTTTCTTTTCACACGTAGTCGCCTTAAAAGGTAGAATCCGACTTACTTGTGAAACGGCTTTAAGCTATTTCGCCAAAATGGGGGAAAAAATTGACCTCAAATTAATACCTAAGTTCGATGGATCAACCCCGGTACTTGACTGGGTGGAAAAGTTGGAATTACATTGTGTTGTCCCTCTGCGCTTGTCCGGCGGCGCCTTTGCCGTGTATCAACAGCTCAGCCATGAGGGCAAACAGGACTACGAGACAATTAAGGCGGCGCTGTTCAAGGCGTTTGCGATTGACCCCGCCACTGCTTGGGAGCAACTTGAGGCAAGGACCCTACGTCCGGGCGAAACGGTCGATGTATACTTGACAGAACTAGCCAAGTTAACTGTCTTGTTTGGTGGACTGCCCGAGCGGGCCTTAGCATGCAAATTCCTACCAGGACTCCCGACAGAAGCAAAGCGACTATTACGAGCCAGCTCAAGCGCGGATTCGTTGCCCCTTAATGACCTAGTGGATCGGGCCAGGACTGTAATGAAGAATTATTCCGAGATGAGGGAACCGGTAATTGCTGCTTCCCGGTCCACGCCGAATGATAAGAAACCGTATCAGGGACCCGGTCCACGTGGCGGAATCATATGCTACAAATGCAATGGACAGTGCCATATTGCAAGGAACTGCCGGCAGCAACCAACGGCCGTTCGCTGCTACCGGTGTAAGGAAGCCGGCCATATAGCTCAAGAGTGTCCGGGAAACGGAACCGGGGACAAGGTGTCAGCGTCAACCTCTTCCCCACGCAGAAATTAAATAGGACGCTGCCGATCGTTTCGATATATGTCAACGAAACACTGCGCTCAGCACTCATCGACTCCGGTTGCTCCCGCACTATCATATGTGCAGATCTCTGCCACACTTGGAGAAAGAAGAACGTCCGAGTGACTACCATCAGTGGAGAGACGCGCACATGTTGCGGGGTGGGCAGCGTAAACATTCGGACGAAAAATGGAATCTCCGCTAACCTAGAGGCGCTGGTGGTACCAGAAACACCCCTGAGTGTTGACCTGCTCCTAGGATATGATGCCATCAGAGCTCTTGGTGGCGTCTACATAACGGCGACGGGGGCGGTACATTTTCAGGAGAAAGCCCCAGTGTGTGCTGCACTAAAGATTTACCAACCAGACTTCAGCGTCGAATTTGACGAGCAAAAGAGGGCCTGGACTGCCTCATGGAAGTGGTCGGAAGACCGAGAACCGGCCAAACTGCAAAATGGCATAACGGAATACCATGTGCCCGACCACATGATGCCTGGGTACGAAGAAGAACTTCGCAGATGGATCGAGGATGGCTGGTTGATTCCCTACCCCTACAAAAAACTGCTTTTCATACGTAGTCGCCTAAAAAGGTAGAATCCGACTTACTTGTGAAACGGCTTTAGAATCGCTTACATCTTAAACTTCTATTTCTTATTATTTTAATGGATCATTTTGCACCCTTTTATTGATTCATTCTGATTTACTTATTCCGTTAATTGTTTCCTTTCCAAATTCAAACAATGTCTTCTTGTTATCGACCCAAACCATTAATACTAGCCAGTGCCCGCCAGATTATTTCATTTCGGCCCCGGACGTAATTTTCTGTTTATTTCATTTCGCCAACAACCGTAGTTTACTGTTTAGAGGCTTTCACTGAGTAACGCATGGGTCCTGCTAATATCTGCTTATTTTTTTAGGTGAGTATTCTGTCGAATACTCAATATACTCGTATTTTTTTTTAAATTTATAGCCATAGTTTCTTTTGATTATCACAAGCTCTTCTTTCTTTGTGGTTTTATTGAGCTTTTAATTTGGTTAAAATTAATATTTAAATTTACACTTGCTTTTGTCTGGTACACATTTTAATCTCATTGCTTGACTTGGTACTTAAAACAAAGGTATATATGAGATTATCAGTAAATCACTTACTCAAATGCTGTTGCAACAGATGAGAATGTTAGATCCTATGAGGTTTCTGTTTCCTTTCTAATTAGAACATTCGTCACGTCTCGAGTAAATATGTATCAGCTGTGTCTTAAGTTCTGATTATTTCTATATGGAAATATGCATTTCCAAAATTATAAATGTATATGTTTGAACAAGGAAAACACATTTCTTTACACATTGCATTAATTTGACCACATTTAAAGTACTCATTAGCGAGCATGTAATAACATTTGATAATCTTTGCAAATTAGAAATACTCAACAATTATGTTTCCATAAAGCAAATGCATAGTTGATTAGTTTATAATAAATCGTTTTATTAGACTAGTAGGAACAATAACCCGACGTTGCCCGGTAGAGGCACAACGCTCCATTTTGAAAACTAAAAAGATTACGGTTTTTGTTGATGGCACCTGTCTTCCATGGAAAATTGCGGAAACTGGCGGCCATGGCTAAAATGAAATAATCGTGTTTCCGTTGCCGGCCATTGTTTTCCAGTGGAATTAAGTGAACGCCACTGTCTGTGATTGCCAACACTGTTCATTACCGGCGATAAGGGTTTGTTTGGGGCGATAACCTTCAAGTACTAGCAGATTCTAAAAAAATATATTTAAGGGAAAAACATAATTACGTGCGTATGCCAAAATCAGTATAACTTCCAATATCTACGAAACACTGTATATTTTTAACTTGTTAGGTGAAACTACATAATAATTACAAAATATCCTTTCTTCTGCATGTAAAGGAGGTGTTCTCAAAATAATACCATCAAAATCCAAGCCTCGGAAATCAGTGAAAAAGATAAAATTAAACAAAGTTTCTGAAGGCATAGAAAATAACTATACAGCAACAAATATAGCCTTATTAAATGTTCGAGAAAGAAAGAAAAAAGTCATCTAAAAGATATGTATTGCACACGCACACACATACATACACACACATTTATATATATATGACTACATAATTTAGTCACATAAAATGAATATACGAAAGTATAAATTTATGCGTAAACTTAAACTATTTACTTCAAAAGTTCTCAATGCGTAAGTAGAGATAGGTAGTAAGTTATAAAATATATATGGCGATTAAGCTACAATGAATATTCCGCGTTTCATCCACTCTATATACGTGGTGTCATTATTATTATTATTATTATTATTATTATTATTATTATTATTATTATTATTATTTTCCTTGTTGTTATTGTTCGTTGTTAGGAAGTCTTATTAAAAGTGAGTCTTAGAGAGTCTTATTAAGAGAGATGTTGCGTCCTGTGTTCGTGTTATTAAGAGATTCATATATATAAAATGTTCATACTTAGAAGTGTAATAGAAGCTCTTAGAGTGAGGAGACAGTGTTACCACAGTCTTAGTGTTCATATTGTAGTCAAGAATTCAAAGTTTTACATTCTATGTTTCAAAGGTGACCGTCCCGCTTCCAGACGTTCGACTGTCCATCTCTGGACTCCAGACTGTCGTCTGTCCTCCCCAGACTCTCTCTGCTTAACTCTAAAGTTTTTAACTATATTGAGAACGTCCCATTTTCCATGACGTCATACATATGATAAAACATGTGTCTTCCTCCACGTGTTCTGGAAATGCGTGTCCAATACATTTTCCTTTGTTTACAAAAGGAATTTTAACCTATATTTCCAGTAACCTAAATTTCCAATATGTTAAAAACATGTTTATCAAATTATCTTATAGTTGCATTCTTCAATTCAATTTCATAACAGAATTGACAAATGCACATTCCTTTTCTTAAAACTATTTTATCTCTAAGCTAAACAATGGTTTGTTTTTACATTTCATTTTTTAATTCTCTCTCGTAATCTATTTCTAAACCTAAATTACGAGGTTCGAATTTCGTCTATGCTTTTTCATTTTCATTTTAACTAAATCTCCTTGTTTTTTTACTTATATGACAAGAGGACATCCCTTATAATGTAACATCCCTTCCTCTGATTTTTCCAAAAAAATTCTCGCATTTATTAATTTTAGTACATGTTTTTCTATACAACCACAACCAGATCAGGCTAAAAAAAATCTATTTCGGTCAGCCTTCCTCGGCCGACTTCACAATTATTATATTTTTATAAGATCAGAACCTTTCTGATTGTATGAGTATCTTGTGTAGGAGACGGGGAGTCTCGTCGTGGGCGACGAAGCGTTTCACTGAAGAACCACGGCAACACACAGCAAACCAACAAACAATAACAGCCACGGCGCGAAGGTAACTAACAAAGCTCAGCTGACTGCACGAATAGAAACGGAACCCAACGGTCACTAATGGAACCCAACGGTCACTGTACTGATCGCCACGAACGTCAGACCCCGACTGCCTCGCACCTCCAATGGACCGATTTTTATTCCTCAAGATGGCCTAGCTAATTTGCATCCCCGCGAGATCCCGCGCGATCCTGCGAGATTCCGTCTCTAATAAAAGCAGGCAGGCGCCATCTTGAAACTCTTTCTTCCGCTGCCCCGACCACAAGATCAGCCACCACCCCACACGCCAGGCACACACGGACCCTCTTGCGCCGAGGGCTACGGTTAGTCTCACACTGATCTTCTTGGCATTTACTTTTTGGATGTAGGGTCTTTACCTATGATTCGCATCAGCTACTTTCCAGCCTCCCATATGCCGCAAACAAGAGTTTTCCACCTCCCTCGAAATGGACGACTCCCTTCGTTCAAAAAATGTCCTGATCGTCTATTTTCGCATGGCCAGTCTTATCAAGTATGGCTTTGTTTTTTTATTCTATAACTATCTTATACGAGACATACAAAAGCTCATAACTAATCTTCTTGGTTGGCTTTAACTACTAAGATATACCTTTTTTTCTCTCATACGGATTCACTCGGATTTCCTTGCTTGGATTCTTGAAACTTCGACGAGGATTTAGAAATATCACCCCTAACTAACTAACACCTTTTGCGCAACAACACCTTAATTGCGCACATAATTCTATCTAATAGCCCGATTTTTTGTGATTTTTCTATTCTCTCACCAGAGCTTCACAGGACCCAGCAGATATATCCCACATTTATCCCTCTCTAAAAAAATACAAGGTTATATCTTTCTTACGTAATCTACGGATTATTTTGCCTGTCTCTCACCTCATTCAGCTATATGTGATTGCCTCGGGACTACCTATCATCGGTTTACTTGTCCCCTTAAGAATTTTTGAATTCTTTCCAACGTCTGTTTATTAATTAAGCCAAGTCTTAGTACTTGCTTGGAGTCGTTACGTGCGACCAGCTTATTTTAAGCACTTAATTAACACAGGTTCCCAAATTTTTCGAATAGGGGCACATCTTGTGCTTAGCAATCCCTACCAAGTCACTTTTCTTGGGAAAAAAATTATAGGATCTCTAAAAAAATAATAAACAAAAAGCAAATGCTAAAAACAACATTTTTCTTACGGCTTATCACATCCCAAAACTCTCTAAATACCCAGTTACGTAATTTATTTTTCCCATCTCTAAAATTCTAAATGATTTCTAAGCCAACCATTCGTCTTAGTCTTTTTTTCTTCTAGATAATTTTATTTCTAATGTATATTTACAAATGACTTTGAATTCCTGCTGTGAAAATCAATAACATTTACATTAAGTACAAATTCATAACAGAATTGACAAATGCACATTCCTTTTCTTAAAACTATTTTATCTCTAAGCTAAACAATAGTTTGTTTTTACATTCCATTTTCTAATTCTCTCTCGTAATCTATTTCTAAACCTAAATTACAAGGTTCGAATTTCGTCTATACTTTTTCATTTTCATTTTAACTAAATCTCTCTATTTTTATACTTACATGACAAGGGGACAGCCCTTATTATGTAACACTAGGACTCTTCAAGTTTATGCGCGATTTTTGATTGTTTGTCGTTTATATATACGCATCTTCTATTGGCTAACTAAGATCTCAATAGAATATGCGTATATGAAAGCGACAAACAACCACAAAATTCGCGCATAAGCCTGAAGAGTCCTAAAGTGGATGAAACGCGGAATATTCAGTGTAGCTTAATCGCCATATATATTTTAAAACTTACTATATATATATATATATATATATATATTATTGCACACACATTATATTATATATATATATATATATATTGTAAATGTATGTTTAAAACAGTTATGAGTTACTTAAAAGGAGTAGACGTGTCGTACTCTGTTATATGTGTAAAAGAGTAAATGTCTGATAACTGAAATTGACGCTGTGCGAATCAATATTTGTTTTAGCGACAACACAATGTAATGTTCTGAACTGTTCGTTAAGATGGTCTAATTCCGGAAAAAGAGAAATAGAGGGAAAATAATCATAGACAGCTGACGTTCCTGAGAAGGAATTTTATATATATATATATATATATATATATATATATATATATATATATATTAATTCTACTACAGGAAGGATAATGGTACATATGTGTATGTATGAGCTAGTGTCGTGCAGTGTACGCGTAGAATCTGTAGAAGGTGTAGACTTCCAGAATGTGTCGCATGGTTGCTCTTGTAGGACTAAATATTTTAGAGGAACAATAGAAACTTCTACTTCTAACAACGTTTTATTGTGATCATGTTGCTCCTAGGATGAAATATATTATTTTATTATATTGCTGATTGTGTCTACAAAGTACTCCAAAGCTACACAAGCTAGTAGCTATTAAACGAGCTGTTTTGAATTTGTATCTGTCATCAGCTGTTACAAACCTACGATTCTGTGGTCCCAATTATGAATTTCACCAGTCAGTTTGTTATATCTGGAAGAAAATCATCGTTGAATGTAAGGACACTGAACTGTGTTACATTGTAAACCTGTTCGCACTAACCCTTATATATATTTTTTTTATTTCATTGAAAATTATTCTTCATATCCGTAATTATGCTTTATCATGCAAGATCATGTCTATAATTATGCTTGTCAGTAGGTGTGTTTAGTAGTAAGTCTAAAACTATACCCGTATGTTGTTTAATTCTTATAAATAACTAGCTGTACCCGGCCCCGTGTTGCTGTGGCTCAGTTTGTTAAAATGGAACACATGTGAAAGTAGAGAAAAGTGTAATTTTTTTCAAGAGAATGTATAAATTATTTTTTTGTAACAGATGTTAAGAAAATAAACAGAAAAATACTTCCATCATTAATTATGCAACAAAATAAATAAAATGTTGATTTAGTGTTTCAATATGCTTATAAATTACGATAAAACTTGCTGAGTATGCACTGTTTTACGGTTGTTGTAAAAATGGAACGGAAACTTAAATTTTGCTTCATTTTAATCTTTCTTAATTTTTTAATTGTGCCCCCCAAACGAAGATAATCAAAACAGTAACATTCAACAATTGTACTTTATGTATATAAAACACAAAATATTTATTAAAAAAGAAATTTTTAAGTTAATAACGAAAGGGAAATGATTCCATTTTTAAACGAAAAAGTCAGTTTACCTGACTTGCTGTATTAATGCTATTTTTTTAAGCAAGAAAAAAAAAGTAAATATCCAGATACGCTACTACAGAAAACCGATCACTCTAATTTGTTTTTATAGGTAATTGAGGTCGCTGACAACGAATCTGATAGTCAAACTTGGGGAAAATTTTCCGTTGCATGGTATTTACCCCTGAACCCACGAACTTCTTTCCACCATTTTGCAGCATCCGTTTATGCTAAGCGCATGCACCCTGTAGCATAAACGACGGCTTCACCAAGCAAACAATGTTGGGGAGAGGTGATTTTTTTTCCAGGACATAGAATTTTCTAATTTTCAAAAATACATGATAGCGCTTTTAGGGTGGAAAATTTAAAATTAGCTGAAAAAGAAATAAAATAAGAAAAGGAAAGCACACCAAGTTGGAGTAGGGGGGTAATTTATCTGTTTTTTTTTTTTACCTGGAACATCGAATTTTCAAATTTTCCGTAAGTAACGCACCGACATTTACCAATGAGAACACCATTTAACATTTTCCGAAGATTTTACTTTGTACATTGGGGGCGCGCGCCCCAACATCACATCCCCCCAAACAAATTAGAGTGGTCGGTGTTCTGTAGTAGCGTATCTGGATATTTACAAAAAAACATATTTAGGTTTGGCTATAAATTCTTAAACTCATTTCACCCTAAATAATTTAGGTGACTGAAATAGGAATCTAATTGAATCTTTAATTTCCTGAATAGTATCCGATAATTCATTTTTCTTCGAGTTATATCGAATACATTAATACGGACTTTAGGGGCTTTTTTCGTAATGTTACTGTAAAAATTATTTTTTTATTGTTACAAATTACGATGCTTTAAAAAAAGCAAAAATAAATTCTTGCATTTTTTATTTACTACTAAAAACAATACCTTTAGTAAAGGTATTTTTTGTTTAAACAAAATAAAACATTTTCACTAAGACTTAAGTAAAAATAATTACTGCATTATATTCCGCGATCATTATTTGAAAAATACTGCAATTTTCATTAAAATTCGTTAATTTCCTGATTTTTGGTGAATTTTTAAGTAAAGGGAGGAGTATAAAATGTCTATACGCTTTGTGCGTCGGCATTCATTTTGAGACCACGTGTGGTTAATTTAAATTAAAGTTCAATCACATGGTTACATTATCAATAATCATGTAATTAAACCCATTGAAAATTTACCGATATTGTAAACACATTCTGTTTACATTAAGCCTGTGGTGTTTTTTTAGTGATGCAATGTTGTCAACTGAGATTTAAAAAAAAACCGCGAGATCAAGAGAAAGAAATGTCCAGAAAATTGCTAGCCAGTTTGGCAGAAAAGTAACTTATCTTGCCTTTGATAACATTTATTTGTTATATATTTGTTTTTTGATAACTTTTTCGAATATATGTGTACAGTAATACAAACCCGTGTACAGTAATACAAACCCCTTCGGGGAGATTTGAATGCCCCCCACCTAAAATGTACTTGGAAAAATCGATTTTATAGTGAGATTTAAGAATGGTTAGTCGAAAAAAATGTGAAAAACAAAACAAATCATCAATAAATAATTGTTACCAAAGGCAATAAATGCTACTTTTTTTTACTTACATGAATGAGTTTTTTTTATGTTTTATAGTATTTTCAAGCAATCTAATGCGGGTGTCTGGGTGCCAAATATCTCCAGATTTTCTAAAATTCCCGCTAGATTGTAAACGAAATCTCCAGATCTAGCAGGAAAACCGCTAAATTGTAACACTGGTCACGTGACAGGAAGCGGTAATAAATAATTGTCCCTAAATAAAAAAATGGCCTCTCGGTACAAAGAAATCCACCTATTTATCATAGAAAAATTAAGTATAATGTTATAATTAAAAAGGAATATATAAAAACACACATGGATATAGTAAACATATTATACCAAAACGTGGGAGCCATCCGTCCAGTGGCTTTTTAGACAATTAAATCCGAACGAACCAACAGTTACATTTTTATATATATAGATTGCGTTATTATTTCAGCACAGATCAATAAGTGCATGAGTACAATATTTACTGTTTGCATGTCGACGACCGGATTAATCTATTACAGTTTTTGAATGCTAGCAAAATTATTACGTTAACGAAGTACTATCAACGAATGGATGAACAACGTTAGATACTTCGGCAACAACAATCAGCATTAGTAAAAAAAAAAAATACCAAATTCTTCTCCACGACAATGTCTGATCTCACTTTGCTAAAGTTACCCTGCAGAAGTTGAACAAATTTGGCTGGTCAACTCTACCTTTTCCGGCATGCTCTCTAAAATGTTCACCTTCCGTCTACCACGTTTCAAGCATGTCAACACCTTACTACGTGAGAAATGCTATAAAAAAACAAGCGATATCAAACGCCTTTCGCGACTTCATCGCCATTAGAACGTACGACTTACGTTAGTGGCATTTGTATTATAGTGCTTGTTTTGATAAATAATTTGTTATTTGAACTGAAACATGCTAATCTGAATTAAAAAAAAGATACATACGACAAGAACTTTCTTGTTCACCTAATAAGATCAATAGAGTTGTATATATTATCTACCCAAAATTACCATAGATTAAATGGTTACTTTATTATTTACTTCATAATTTTCTATGTTTAATATACTTTATATATATTCTAACGCTTTTTATATTCCAGTGCATGATATACAATCTATTTTTTAAGAATGCATTGCATAAAAGTATTAAAAAAAATTCATAACTATAGTGAAAATATTGTGAATATAAATAAAAAATATTTATCTGAACAAAATAGGCATTGATAATCTTTTTAATACATTTACATGGAAGAAATATCATATCTATTCGAGTATATTCAAGCTGTCAATAAACTGCCAGATTTTATTCTAGATCAAATTAAACGGCGTACGTGATACAATTGCAGCCAGCATTTGTATATTAGCTTATGACGCCACGCTCTATTCCCAGCGACAAATCGCAAATGCAAATATTTAATACAATAGCTGGCTCCACAACAGAATAGACCTCTGAATGGATTGTTACATTCAATGCAACCAAAAAAATACTGCTATAAATGTCAATCCTTAGAACGCTTTCGAAACGGATCGGCATAGCTGAACAACACTAAGCTCGGAATCCAAACGGTTCGGCATTCAATATTTTCACAGTCAACAAGAAATCGTATAAATGCGTAGGAAATGCTACACATGTGGTAAACAAATCTTTCTCTGCTGCATGTAGAAAATTTATTACATCAGTTATGTTTTTATATATTTTATATAGAAAGTCGAACATGTTTTCTGGTTATGTTTTCAATTTCATAACACCGATACAAACAACTTGTGCTTAATTCTATTTTTGTGTGATAACATTTTTAACAAAGATGAATGAAATAATTCCTCTAATTGATAGTTGATGACGGTATCCTGTATTTTTATATCAATTTAGTAATTCACTCTTTCCTTTCTTATTACCAAGTCACGAATACAGTATATAGTGAAGAATTTTTTTGTTTGACTTGCGTTATTCGCATTTTATTGGAAGGAAGCTAACACCCAATGTGATATTCGATCAAAAGGTCTATTATGACGATGCTGCTTGTTGTCCTTTCGTGAATTGAAGTCTTGCCAAGGCTTTATCGTGGAAACCCCCCATGCAATAAACTGCTACGCCCACGCGTTCTAGTAATTAAAGGTAGAAATATGGTGTTCAAATGAAATACTGCAGTTTCTAACATACGCTCTAATTTTATATTTTGATCCCGTGGTCAAATTGAAATGATTTTATGTTACTTTAAACACATGTAAACCAAAGAGTAATATTTCGCGGCAATCCTCTTCTTTGACCTCGTACACAGGACTTCATGTTAAACTTGAAATAGAAGACTCAGATCATACAAATATATATATATATATATATATATATATATATATATATATATATATATATATCATCCATTACCATGGGCATATATATAACTAGACAAAGCACCCGCCGTTGACTGGGTTCAAAAACAGCCTACAGAAAATCGACTCTGATTTAGTAAAGTATGATAGGTTATGAAAAGGAAGGTTTGTAAAGAGATAGCTTCGAATTTGCGGGTATCAAAACCAAAGCAAAATATGATGAAAGTAAAAATAAAATAGATAAACTCAATAATTTATTATACCATACCTGTTCACACTGAAACACTTATCACAATATTCTTTGGATCTATATTAAAAGACCTTGTTAAACCTTGTGACATATTTCCATTCTATGGAGGTCAGGTGCGAACGAACACGCCATAATTTTACATACCATATTTCTTCAAACTGAAACGTAATTATTAAAGTATACTTACACAGATAGATATGAAAAGTCTTTATTAAAGTGTGTGCCTATTTCCATTCTATGAAGGCCATGCGCGAACACGGATTCCACAATTTTATTATACCATCCCTATTTAAGTTAAAACATATTTATCAAAGTATTATTATGTAAATCTATATCAAAAACGCTTGTAAACGCTATTTTCTTAATTTGTAATTTTTTTATTTCCATACTTAGTGGGCCAGGCGCGAAGGCAGACCCCAGAATTTTAAGTAACCACCGTTCTGCCAGATGAAACATACCCATTCCTGTGTCTTGATACATCTTATATCATTATATGCAATCAATTTTTTTAATAGTCAACCATAAAGGAGCCTATTCGTGACGAGACACACACACAACCTTATATTATAGATATAAAGCTGAACGTCCGTGTGTCTGGTCACGAATAGGCTCCTATATGTGATGACTATTATAGAAAACTGATCATATATTATGATAGAAGATGTATCAAGACACAGGAATGGTATTTTTGATCTGGCATAATGATGATTCATTAAAATTGGGGGTCATGCGTACGCGCCTGGTCCACGAAGTATGGAAATAAAAAATATAAAAATTACAAAATCCGTTTACAACGGTGTTTGATATAGATGTACATAATAATACTTTGATATGTGTGTTTTTACTTAAATAGGGATGGTATGATAAAATTGTGGGGTCTACGTTCGCGCTTGGCTTCCATAGAATGGAAATAGGCACACACCTTAATAAAGACTTTTCATATCTATCTGCGTGAGTATACTTTGATAATTATGTTTCAGTTTGAAGAAATATGGTATAAGAAAATTATGGGGTCTTTGTTCGCGCCTGACCATCATAGAATGGAAATATGTCACACAGTTTAACAATTTTTTCTTTTAATATAGATCCACAGAAGATTGTGATAAGTGTTTCAATGTAAACAAGTTTGGTATAATAAATTGCGGGGTGTATCTATTTCATTTTTACTTTCATCATATTTTGCTTTGGTTTTGATATCCCCAAATTCGAAGCTATCTCTTTACAACCCGTCCTTTTCATAACCGACCATACTTTAATAAATCAAAGTCCATTTTCTGTAAGCTGTTTTTAACCCAGTCAACGGCGGGTACTTTTGCTAGTATATATATACATATATATACATATATAATATAATATATATATATATATATATATATATATATATATATATATATACATATATTTATAAGATTGATGTAAAACAGGCAAATCAGTGAGTCTGTATTTGTATAAAAGCATATGTCTTTATACGGATTATTGATATCAGATATAGACCTATACATTTAGAGAATTAAACAGAATACAAACCGTATTATTAGCTGGTTAATCATTTCTCAAGTTACATCTTTCGTCTAGAATATATCATCTATACATTGGCAATCTTTTCATATTGTTCGTAATATTTACATTTATTTTATTTTTCCAAGCCAAGCTGTCAAGGCGAAAACGTATTAAAACATATTTATTATTTAACAACATTAATAAAAATGTGTGCGACACAAGACCTTATGATCGTTTTAGTAACCGTCAGAATTGAAAAACATACTCAACCATAAATAGCTGGAGACAGACAATATGTTTTTATTTTTCTTTGCCAAAATAAAGTTGCATTCACTCACTTCACAGGTCCTATATACTTCCACATCGATGAACTATTTTTGATTAAGTTCAATTGTAAAGAAAACAAATATTTTATACGATTAATTTTTTTATATTTTTAATATAATCAATATATTATGAATATAAGTAGAGTATACATTGTAAAGAAAATTTATAAATAATTTAATCATCTAGTTTTTAATTTTTCTGCATCAGAATTTTCTATCTAATAAATAAAAGGCAAAATGTATGTTTGTATGTGTGTATATCTCGCCCAAAAACAACACGAAATACTCGATTGTTTGTACAATATCTATTGTCCGGCTATTTGTAAGCATTTAGTAAATCGCCGTGTGTTTTCCTAAAACTCCAATGTCTATTTGTTCTTCGTTTATAGTATGCCATACTCTCCTTCCCAGTTTTAATTTTTAGAGACTGTCTATATAAGGTCCTGGAAACTTTCTTTTGGAAAACAAAAATGGCTTTTTTAAGAACTGTTGAAGTATCTATCGGATTTTGTCCTTTATTCCTCTCCGCCATATATTCATCACATATATTTTAATTCTTATCGTTATTAATTTGAGGTTTACTTTGTTGAGCGAGGTTCGAAAGCGGTCAACAATTTAAAAAAAATTATAATTAATACTCATTAATAACTTCGATGTGTACTAGCTTATATATACATATATATATATACATATACATATATATATATATATATATATATATATATATATATATATATACTAGAGGCGGTGCCTGCCGGTGTCCGCTAGTAACTGGGTCTGTGTAGGTTGTGTAGTAAGGTAGTACGGTGGGATGGGAGCCAAATTAAAAAAAAAACAGTAGGCAGCCTGGGTGGAACTATTTTTTGTTAAAAACATAAAAGTCGTAGTAGGCAGGCTGGCGCGAAAGGGGGGCTGCGCGTGTCCTGGCTGTGGATAGGTGGTGTAGTAAAAAAGCATTGGGAGTGAGCTGTTACAAAGTAGATGGTGTAATAAGGAACCCCGGGAGGGAATAAAACGTGCTAGTAGTGATGGAACAAAACAACAGTATGCAGTGTGGGTGAAAAGATGTGCTTAAAAAAAGTGGTAGGAGGCAGGCAGACTCCAGCCCGTTACGCAAAGGAAAAAAAGTGACGTCCTAGCCGATGTATCCATCGCGAGACAGACAGTAACGAGCGTGGAAATTAAGCGTAGTCAATGCAACGGTGAAGATGACTTGCGAAAATGTCGACGAAAAAGCGACCCCATCTTGTACAAAACTTCCTAGTCGAGGGTGAAGTAATGGATGTTTTGGGCCAATATTCTGATATTTTTCATCCGAAATATCGTGCTCACAAACAATACCGATCTCTTGAGGGTGTGTCGCATGTGTGGAAATTTTTCCGTATCATACAAACACACACACACACATGCACGTTTTCTTTTTAGACATTGGATGACGGATGCTTCTTGTTAACAGAAGTTTGAAATCACTTCAGTTATATATTGTGCGATGTTATGCACGTAGTTTATTTTAAAATCTAGCTCTAGTTTTAGTTGAAAATACACGTCTGTGAAACAAAAACTTTCCTTGTTATAGGATTTCGCATGCTAATATTATGAATGCTCTAATGTCGCGTCAGCTCAATTTTGGATTGGCGGATTAGACCACAAATATGAAAACTTAGTGTAGTTAAATGTGCTGTAAAACCATCCTCATGGGACTGGCATTCCCGGCTTTGATTGTGTGATTTTAGATGATCTGCAAAACCAGCATTAGGCACAAATATTTGCCGCCTACAGGAAGATCCAGTTCCTGTTGTAATTTTCCTGATATTATACTTTCATCGTGCTTTCTAAACACACGTTTTCTACCAATACCACGCGATTGATCTTCTTAAGTTTTCCGAAATGGGAACTACCTTGAATTATACTTGCGTGCTGGTGGACACCACGGTCTTACCGGTGTTATATTTTTTGCCGAGATAAGATTTCTCCCTGCGTTGAAAACGTTTCAAATTTTGCATATACCTAGTGACCGCATCCATCAAACAAAACAAAATTTCGGGCTGTTACATTCTTTAAACGATCACGCATTTTTAATCACACTTGGTGAAATCTACACAGAATTTCGATTTGATTATATCTATTGAAGTACACGGCTTGAACTTTTTCTGGTTGGCGTAATCACTCAAGATTTCGTAGGCGAATAGTGTTTCAATGTGAAGAGTATTTTACTCTTGTTAAACGATCGGTTTACACAAATTGCGCTTTAATGAGGAGAATAGTCACCGCTTTGTTAAGCGATCGGTTTAGATGGATTGAATTTTAAAGTGAAGAATAGTTAATGTGTTTTTAATGATCAATTGGCACGGATAATTTCAAAGTTAAAACGATCGGTTGAAACGAATTGTGTTATATGTTAAGAATGGTTGATGCCTTTACATTCTTTACTCATACCAGTCGTGTATTAAAGAAATAAAATCAATGCTTTTAGTTATCTTTTATAGTTTAACTCGTATTTTGAAAAAATGGAAACTGTTGAATTTGCCGAATGAACTGCTGTAATTGGATAATTTAAGAAGGGAGTTCAGCCGGAAACAGATCTTGTCGAGGGTGACCCGAGAGAAGCGGCTGAATTGTTACAAAAGGTTACCTAGATGTGGATTGTTTTGGGGAGTGTGCAGCAGTGAACGAACTAGTGTCATGCTTTATCAGGCGGAAAATTAAGGAGAGCCCTCGATTGTCTTGGGCTCATCTGCGGTCATCACGAGTGAATGAGAACTCAGCGCAAAATAATAAATGTGGACATTGTTAGAGGGTGACCTGGCTCCAGAGAATGTTGTAGAAGGTCGCCAGCATGTTCAAACGTCCCTCCCGAGAATGGTTGGTAAAATCACGCTTCGCCTACTGTTGAAACCAGAAGAAAATCGGAAGCGTAAGTCTTGTAGGATTGGATTGATCCATTCAAATTGTGATCAGTTTGGCCACTAATCTAAGTGCAGCAAATCGCAGAATTAGGATTAAACATAAGATGATATGATGCTCCGTGATTCCAAAAATTGAAGGCTCGAAGCAATGAGACCTTCCCTGCTCAAGAACAGAGATATGATACTTGGGGCAAATGCTTGGGAGAGCGGAGAGGGGCGTGAATTAGTGTAACCGCCGATCCTATGAAATACGCTTGATAAAACCTTGTAAGCATTTAAAACGATTAATACTGATTGCATATTTTGTGCTTATTGATAACATGATTTTGAGAAAAAAATATGTGCACATTATTGTAAGGATGAAAACAATGATGACGTACACGATATTGTAATGATAATACTTCCGCCTGAGAGTATCATGTAATTTTACAAGGCGACCATTCGCCCATGAATGGAGTATCGTTGCCACATCTGTGCTAGTGCATCTACCACTCGTCTCTCCCTCTTAGATAAAGTCTAAAAAATAATGGTCAATTTAATCGGTCCCACTTTATTAACTATGCTTCAGCCCCTGTCCCAGCGCCGCAATGTTTCATTTTAATTGAATGTGTTCTGATGAACTCGTTTCACTTGCTGCCCCTCAGCGTACATATCCCCGACAAAACCGTTTAGCAATAAGATCTCACCCTTCACTGTTGATGTCCCTCAAATGTCAGTGCTGCCAACTTCATGGCTGTACTGATATGCAGAGTGGAAATGTTACATAAACAAATATCTTGTTAATCTTTCCTAGACATGGCCCCAAATAGTAGACCCTTCCGTCCAAGTGGCGATATACTTTGTAAGGGCTGACCACGATTTTAAAAGAATAATAATAATAATAATAATAATAATAATAATAATAATAATAATAATAATAATAATAATAATGATAATAATAACAATAATGACTATGATAATGTGCGTATTTTTGTAATGATTATGGCAATGACGACGACGACGATGACAGTGATGATGATGATGATGGTGATGGTGGTGATGATGATGATGATGATGATGATGATGATGATGATGGTGACGATGATGACGATGACGATGATGATGATGATGATGATGATGATGATGATGATGATGATGATGATGATGATGTGCTCAATAAAAGAATTTTAACACATTTCAACTGATATTTTTCTGGATTAAATTGAAAAGACAATTTTCAGGCATTTAAACTGATACGTCGAAAGCTACATAGAAAATTATGTACTTAAGCATGTGAAGATGTTTTTGTAACACCCCCTCTTATGATGTTACGTAAGGACCAACTTATCGTCGAAAACTTGGCTCGTGCCGTCTTCGCACGTCTGGGGGCATCACATTGAATCTGGTATGCTGAAAACAAACAACAAAAATCGCGCAGGTAAGAAAGACAACAGACGATTGAGTTCCATTCTATGAAAGGTTAATTTTACAAAGTTTACATACTTTTTACATATATGAACACGTTAAGTTTTTAGTAAGTTTTTAAAAGTCTCAAATCTCTCTTCTCTTCGGAGGCAGGCTCAGACGGGTTGGAGGAGGGGCGTGTTCGTCACGTCTTCAGGGAACGACAGGTCTCCACACAAGCTTTGCACCTTGGAATCAAATGGGAATCTTTTTAATTTCTGACCGGTTTAGCATTATATAAGAGGGGGTGGAGGTGAGAGGCTCTAAAGCCAATCCAAGTACGCCACGCACTTACAGAAAACCCTATACTGCGGATGTGCGATCAAGCCATATTGCTAGCTTGCAATCTGAGATTCAAATCCAAATAAAAATCCCATGACCCATGGATCATCGGCTCTCAGTCAAAACACCTGGCATTGAGTTCGTCCAGGCCAGACAATGCCAATTTATTGTTCCAAGATTTCTGTCGTCAAATTTGAATAACAAATATATATCTCTGACTTCCAAGCAATAAGCAAATATATCTATTTTGACAATGAAATAGAATATATATTTATATCCTCTATTTTAAATATTCGGGATATTTTCTTTTTCTCGGAAGCGATTAAAGCTATCCTAGCATTACTGGCTCCCCAGTGAGGGGCAATTCGCTCCCTTAGGTCGATCACGTTACATTTTACTGATAGTTGGAAAATTAAAATTTAAAATAATTTCTTAAACGTTTTACTTGCACTTAAGCAGTAACATGTTAACGAATGTAGAAAGAAATTAGAAAGCAAACAAACGAATAATTTTGAGAATTAAATTGCAAATAATCTTGAAAAGAAACTGAAAGCATTGAAACTGTTACTATTAAAATTTAAAAAAAATGTATTAATAAGTCTTGGCGCTATTTGCGTTGTAAATTCCTAAAAGCTGTGTTCGTTTGGAAAGCAAATAAGCCAAACATTTTTCACTGGTCACCAACATCCAATGTGAATGCACCTGAAGATGGTTGGAGGTTACATCGGCCAATACGTTGTGAGAAAACAAGTAAGATGAGAATAACAATCCAAATAATACAAAAAATAATTATACATCATTATCTAAAAAATATAGATTCATCATAAATGAAAGTAGGTTGGAAAGAATTGGAAAGCATTTAAAGTGATACTTTTGAGAATGAAATTGAAACTGCTATTCTCAAAGATAAAATTGAAAACAAAATGTTGAAAAGAAAGTGCAGGCTTCTAAATTATGAAATAGAAGTAATTTTGTAACTTAAAAGTACACTATAATAAGATCCGATAATATATGAGAATAAAATAGAGGAACTCTATTGATGTCGGCTGTCATGTACACTGTTTAAAATTGTAGTATATTGTATTTCTATCAGTGATAGATGAGCCTTACTTATTAATGTATATCGTAAGATGTAATAATGTTGAAGCAGATCGCTGTAATTTAAACTGTCGAAATCCTTATATGTTTTCTATGGTTTCGTTTCATGTACAAGCTCATATCATAAATGTTGAAGACAGGTAACCGATCCTCGGATTTCAATATAATTATTACTAATTCCCCACATTGTGAAATAACCACTCACATAAGAAATTGTCAGAGATGATCGTTTAAGTAAATTGATCTTATAAAAACTCATTCATAAACAGTAAAATACTTTTATTTATTTTAAAATATAAAATGCGTCATATTATATATGAGAATATACTTTAAACAAAATTCTTTATGAAAACATATAATTTCTGTTTAAAAAACAGAGATGATTTCTAAAGACGTAATGCCTTGGTTATGGTGGACATATGTGTTATATGACCTAGTTCGGAAAGACAGAATTCCTTAATCTGAAATATGTAATAAATCGACACTTTGTTTAAATTGCATTATTTACGAAAAGCTAAGGCATCGAATTCTTTCTCTACACTATGAGAAATTTATTTCGTTTAATTAACTAAAAGCTAAGATATGTAATGTGTTAATCACAGAAATACATTCCGTTTAACTCGATAGAGGATAAGGTGTAAGGTCCGTTTCATTCACTAAAAGCAATAAATAGAATTCCTTCACCGCAAGATGCAGAAATAAACTTAGTTCATTTGCGACAAGCTAAGAAATGCATATACATTCATCCTCTACGAGCTGTGAAATAATGCTTTGCACGTTGAGTAATAGTGTTTTATTTCCTATAAGCTGAGCAATAATTTTAGATTTATTTGCCACAAACTACAGAAATAAATGTATTTTCATTCGCTAAGAGTTGATATAAGAGGGTGTATCATTCGCTATATTTGAAGAATTATACCAACAAAAAGCAAATAACACACTTCTTCCGATTTGCTGCAAGCTGAGAAATAGATTCGGTATCAACTGTAACAAGTACGGAAATAAAATTTCTGTCATTTAATACAGGAAGAAAACTGAATTTCGTTTATTTTGTTCCATGCTAGAGAATATATTTCTTTTAATATGCTCAAAGCTGATGAAATATGCTTTCTTTCACGCGATAAATACTAGATATAGATTCCGTTTAATATGCTTATAGGAGAAAATATATTTTGTTTCAGACGTTTAGATTTAGAAAACAGTTCACCCAGCCAATTTAGTACCCTTTTATAATTAGAAACAATAATATTAGGCTTTAATTGAATATAATCCCTATTTATAATAAAAGAGGCGTCATGTTTCCCCTCTACACCAAAATACCGTGGGCTTACAACAGATGGCACACACATATTTATTAGATTTACTTTATTAGGCATTTCCTTATTTTATTATAGAATGACATTTTAGAAACATTAATTCGTAAAATTAAAACATTATACTTACTCCTAGGTGTGTCGTTATCACCATCGTCATTGGCTGCAGAGGAAGTAGTTTGCATGTTTATCCCTTTGCGCCGATTACTCCTATGGTCACACACTTAAACCGCGTATTTATACTCACAGGGGCATTTAATTTTGACCTCTATCTACGTAATTATCTATTCAATATTTGAAATGCCCTTAGCCTACACTAAAAATACTAATGCCGTCCCCAAAAGTTATCAACATATTCTGATTGGCTTACACGACCAATTCCATTATTCATGAATTATTTTAATAAGTACATTCCCTTTATTTAACGGACATCAGGCCGTCTCATTGTTAGCCATTATTAAAGCACGCATCGTTGTTTCCTCTCCATTTTTTTAAACTCATATGTTAGCAAACTAAAAAAGAAACACCCTAAACAAGGTTCTATCCACTGAAAGGTTGGTGTCTTAAACACATGCTAATTCTGCTATTGCATCTTCTCATATATGGAGTCAACATAATCATAGCATGCCATTGGCTACTCTTACAAATTATCTTTTTTGGCTAGACTAACGTATGTACATTGTAAACATTCAGGTCTCCGCTGACGTGAATGTAAGCCAATGGATATGTTGACAGGATGTAGCCAATTTTCTCATAGGCACTCTAAATCTTCGTAATTCACCTGTTATGGGGCAGTATAAGGTGAACGAAATGCTGTTAGAAAGTTCTTCTCTGAATCACATATGAGACAAAATATTACATATACTTTCCACATGGAATGACGTCTCTCATGTAGACACAATTTTTCTGCTAATTACAAGTTTGTGGGTCAGAAGTTTATGACAATTATAATCGCGAAATCATTTAGGGAAACAGTCGGTCGAATACCGGTTTCGGATAGGGACGATATGGTAGGTTTAGTCATCGGTCATTAGATTTCAACGTAGGTTTTAATTTAGATATCTACTGTTAGAAAAAGGAAACTGATAATTGGGGGTGGGAAATCTGGCTTATTCTTTTGTCTATTGAATTTTTGCATTGTCCAGGGGTGATATATTAAAAAAAGACAAACAAAACGCCATATAATTTCAGTTATGTGAGTACGTTTAAAATCATAATGTATGATAGATGTGTTCTCCTTGATCAAAACTGAAAAGTCTGTATTGTTTTGTTGTTTTTTTATGTTTTATAGTGCAAATGTAGACTAGTGATCAACTTATAAAAGCTGTTCTCCATCATTTGTATTCGATCAGAAATAAATTACGTAATACACAGTAGAGACATGACAGCACACTTTTCAATATTTCAACTTCTGGTCTTAGAGTGTTTATAAAGAGCATTAGTTTCCGAAGGAGTAATTTATCGTGGCAAGTATACTGATAAAGGTAATTCGATTCCTAAGCAATTCGAATGAAAATAAAATTCACAAGAATTTCACCACTTTGCTCGATGTATCAATCGAAAATGATAATTATTTTTATCTCGATGACTTTATCGTCTTCCAACTTTCTTCTTAATTTCATGTAATTCGGCTATGTTTCTAGACGGCAAAAAGTGCAGAGCACCCGAATATTGACGGCTTCGATTAAACTTGGTGTTTACTATGTCTACCCGATAAAGTAACAAGCCTAATTTATCTCGAAGTAACTAAATAATTACTCTCTTAGAAGAAAGGTAAAAGCTTGGGAAAATAGTACGATAATCCATTCAAAGATTTCAATCAGGTTAAACTCACAAACCGTTTATGATAGTCTGAAGACAACCAAGTTCTATCCACTGAAAGGTTGGTGTCTTCAACACATGCTAATTCTGCTATGGCTTCTTCAAATATACGGAGTCACTATAATTACAGCTTAGACAATAGGAGCAAAAATCAGTGGCTCTTCGAGAAGATGGCTGTTTCCATCCAGGATTATCGAACGTAGCCCTATATAGCAAAAAATCAAAAATAAAGTTACTGCTTAAGTCTATAGCAGAGAAGTTCAAAGCTGGAAAAATTGGACGAGAGAGTAGCAATTGTGAAATTACCAATCAGGTTTTCTTAGAAGGAAAGATATCAAAACCAAATTTATATGTACGATCGTTTCAGAAAGGACATCCTTTTATTCGTAAAATATTTCTAGATATCGTCTCCTCATGGTCATTAATAGATGTGAAGGAGAGAAAGACGCCAAATGTTAACCAACTTATTAAAGTAAATATGGATTGCGTATTTAAAATTAAAGAAAAACAATATCTGAGTTTCCGTTGAGAGTTCTTAGCTATGCTATGATACCTTATACAGGGTGACCCCCCCCCAAAAAAAAAGAAGCTTAATGGAGGTCATCTAGAACATATGATGTGGGACGGAGAAAAAAGGCCAAATACCCTTGTGTTTTTATGTGATGTTTTGAATATAACAAACTAGTTATGAACAAGGTTTAATTTAATTCGGACAAAACACTAAGAAACGGGGCCTAATTATAATTGGGGCCCGTTTTTTGGGAGTCACCCTGTACTATAGGAAAAGTACGAGATGAAAAAACGTGTCTTCCTGCCAATTCTCATAAAGTCATACTTTCTTCCTCCGTGTATTATACGTTTTCCTGTTGCACGGAGATCAATTATTGGTTGCAGTGTAATATGGCAACCTAAATATATTTGTAAGCTTGTATATTGTCATATTTTCAGCCTTTTTTTCTCCAGTGAAATATTCCATTTTTGCTTCTACTTAGATGCCAGGTGATCTATGGAGAATAGCATCCATTCAAAGCCTTCCTCTTTTAAGTTAATTTATTTATATAATCGTACATAATCGTGTTTATTGTTTTCTTTTGTGAATTATTACATTTCGTTCTCCAGGTAATGTCTAGTCATTCGGAGGGAATACTCACCGTTTTATAGACTATCGTTTTTCGTATAACGGCGATCGGCTCATGAACCTGTGGCTAAATTTTTCTGAATTGCATTTAAATTAAATATGAATGTAATTAGAAGTGGACGTTATATAACTTGGTTTTATTCGTCTAACATAGAATTAATAAAAATATATCGTTTTTTAAAACACTGTACGCATACATTTTAATGTGATATGTTTCCTCCTATAAAAGCTCGGTTTATAATTTCGCAATTCTAAATCTCTCACTCTTTCCATTTAAATAGCTCAGAGTAATTTTTTGAGTGAATAATAACTGAAAAACACTGAGAAAGGAACTTTTTAATATATTTTACTGAGATTTTGCTTAAAAACCCCTGTCTATTACACTCTAGACCGTATATATATATATATATATATATATATATATATATATATATATATATATATATATATACTCGGGGTTTTTTTATATTCAAAAGTAATGGACTAATGAATTCAACGAGGTTGTTAGATAGTGCTCAATAAAAAGAGCTGATAATACTTGTTTATTGTTATATAAACATGCTCACATCCCGCTGCTACAAATAGCCACTTGTTTCAATCAAACAACAGATATCATCAGGCAGCGACTTGACTATTCAAAAGTTCAATGAATAATCTTATTCATTATTATTCATTGAACTTTTGAATAGTCAAGTCGCTGCCTGATGATATCTGTTGTTTGATTGAAACAAGTGGCTATTTGTAGCAGCGGGATGTGAGCATGTTTATATAACAATAAACAAGTATATATATATATATATATACTTACCTCTTGTTAGAAATTAGTGAAAAATAATTTTATAAGTACGTCGAGAAAATGATGTACAAAAAATGTAACCATTATTATATTGTCTGTACCGAAACTGATAATAGTGTTTAAACTTTATAATGTAAAGTTATTTTCGATAATGGGGTTACAAACACCCAGCTAAAAATATAAAAATATACTTTAGTACATTAAACTTATTGGCAAATGAATATTGTTTGGGTAAGGTTAAAATTACCTTACACAAAACGAATACCTAGACATAATGGTTTCTGACACATGATATTGTTAGTAAATAGCTGGTGTGATACAGTGTTGTTTAAATTTAAATAGAATACAGTAAATATTGATCATTATATCAATATATAATTCATTAGAAATACTGATATTTTGCAATTCTAATTAAAATTCAACACATAGCACATCGATCCGGAGGCTAGATCTTATATGATTAATTTTAAATACAATTTTTAAATGTTTTACATATTAAATTAGGTTTTATTACGGAAATAGCATCTACAATGTTGTCATTAAAGTACTCTGTTTTGTCTGGTTTGTCGAAGTAAACAAGTAGCTATACAGATCACTAAGGAACATACTATAATTACTTTTAATCGCCTGAACAAAGAGGCACGATGAAGCTCGATTTCCTGAACATATATGTTCTTTAAATATATATGTCAAGAACTTGATTGTATCATCTACAATTTAAAAACGCTGCTGAGGTGTTTGTTTTGTTTTGTTTTTTTACAGGAAAGTCACCACTTATCAAATCCTGGAGGTCATTTAAGGACAAAGGTTAATGAGTGTACATTAGTCAATAACATAGTACTCCTAAATTAGTGGAAATTTGGTAAATGTGATTACTTAAGGAGACAGCTCATCAACAACTGATTTACATTTGAACTTGAAGACTAATTTTAGTATCTGGAAAACAGGCTAACTGAAGAAAGTTCAACAAGCGGGCAGTTCTTATAAAGAATTTTTTTCATTAAATCTACAGTTATGTTAAGTCACAAATAGAGAGGGGGATAAATAACTTATAGTGAGTTCAGGAAGAGAAGTGTTTCTCGTGAAAGTTTGGCGAGGATATCATAGATTGGAGCTCGAATTAGCACTTACCATGAACAAAACGATAAACAGAGACAGACTCTTATGTGGGAAAGACGTTGCAAGGAAAAGAGAAGGGCATCTCCCACAAGGCTAGGAAGTCAATTTTTACTCTGTCAAGGGATGATAAGGTCTTTCTAACAGCTACTGCCTAGTTGTAGCAACAGTATTCCATTCTTGGACGTACCTGGCTCCTATATAGTTAGAGAATTGCAGCAATAGAAGGATCCGACGATACCCCATGCGATCTTAGCAACGGATTTGATGTACGTCTTTCATTTAAGACGAGGAGTAACCGTTCTAGTCAGAATCTTGTCAGAGCATGCAGCCTCTCCAAGACGTGAGCCATTAATTCCAAGTGATGCTAGATGGTTATCAGAGCATTGATAATGGAAGGGAAAAGACTGAATTCGATACATTAAAAGTAAACGAGCCACCTCTTACTCCATTGTATCACGTACTCAAGATCATAAGGGGGAGACTTAGAGAGAACTTGGTCATTTACGACCTATAATGTGTTGGCTTAGATTGTAGTGCGGTCAGCATATATGCGTGAAAATTATCTTAGTATATAATTTGGATAATAATTGATGTAGATCAGGAAGAGAAATGGGCACAGAATGACGCGTGAGGGGCTCCAGCATTTCTGTTCATCAACCACTACTCTTATGAACCTATTAGTGAAAAATGATTTGATAATTGAGACTCCATGTCGATCCATACCGTAGCTGGAAATCTCGTGGAGTAGACGTTTATGTCATACCTTATTAAAAACCTTTTATATGTAAAAAGCAATTGATCTACAAAGGAAGCCTCCGATAGTATCTTTGAAATTCATTTCAACACAAAGCTGAACTTAAAATTAGAGATAGTTTACAAATCTGCAATTAAGAAAAATATCGATACAAAGTCAATGTTAGCCGCCTCTTACGTTATTCTATGTAGAAATTGTTGCTGTCTTATGTGTCATAAACTCTCACCTCATTCATTTTTGCTTTGGTTTTATTATATAAGAAGAGAATTCACAAAAAAGCATAAATGTAATAAATCATTCTGGTTTTCCTTAATTATATTTTTTAATTTATTGCTTTTTAATTTCTTAATTATTTTGAAACTAGTGTAATGTGATATACACATGCACGTTGTGAAAGTTAAAATAAACATAACGCATTACCACTAGTAACCATGTAACTTAAGATGCGCAATGTATTATTTTTATTTATGATTCAATTGTAAAAAAAAAACAGTTAGAAATTCTCTTAAAACTTTTCGCGTGGTAATTTCTCTTTTTCCCTAAAACTCATTAGGAGACTATTTCATCATTATCTTTATTTAAATTGGATGTGTTCGATTAAACATCAGACTTGAACTGCGAAATATTCCACGTATATACAGTTTAATTACATCAACTTTAATAAAGTAAACTTATGTCTAAAACTAAACTAAAATCTCATACGACATGTATTGTTCTTCATAGAACTGCCGACAATTAAAGATAATATTGTTGGGTTGTTTTCATACTAACTATACTATGTTCGTTCTAAACACTAATGCAAATATGTAGCTGTTGACTTATGCGCTTTAATAGTTATACCCTCAAAAATGTTACTAGTACAAACCACCATGGCATGGCTGCATGACATTTATCTTTGGGTTACCTTTCGTCTTTGAAAAGTCGAGACATTTTTATGATACCTATACACACACATACTCATATATATATATATATATATATATATATATATATATATATATATATATATATATATATATACCAATGGTTTGTGTGTATTGATATTCATGTTAAAAATATTTTCTATTCATTTAAAACATTACAACAGTTTTATATGTTAGTCTTTGAATTGACTTTATCTCAAAAGATATAGCTAATTTGCGTATACTTTTAAACATTCAGTTTAATTAATTTCCTACTATTTTATTTAAATCTGTTATGCAATGAGTAAGTAATTAATACTTGCGTAATATTTGCCTTAAAAGTTTATAGTAAAGAAAATATTCTATATATATTTATTTGTGTGTATATAGTTATATATATTTATTTATATATATATATATATATATATATACATATATATATATTTATATATTAGCATAGGTACCCAGCGTTGCCTGGGTTGACATGAAGTTCCGTTTTAAACACACCTGTATACTAATCATTTTCATCATGTGCAACGAGGATACCCCCACAACGAAATAAAACACTGATGAAAACATGTAAATGTACTCGCCCCAAAACAGAAGTATGTCATACCCTTTTCTCAAACATATAAAAAAGTTACTTAAAAATTAAGAACGACCGAAAAAAACCTTCCTCCGAATTACAAATAAAAATAATAATTTAGCTGAGAACAATATTTCGAAATGAAAACAAATCTATTACAGAAAATATTTAATACCGTGCTCCGTTTACACAATTTTTCAATTAAACTATCACAGTTGTTTCCCCTTTGGTATCTGGTTTGAAAAGTAATCGCTTTCAGATTTCAGATAAAATAAGTTAAATCAAATATAAATTGAAAATTAAATAAATTAAATAATTAAAAATAATAATAATTACTACAGTTTAAACTAAGCTATTATGTCGAATAAGTAATATTGAGCTAATTATTTAAAAATATTTAATTTAATGTGATATGCTAATGACGGTAACTAAATCAATGTAGATGTGGTTTGAAGAATGCTATATATGAAAATGATAACTTTTCCGTTGATCGAAGTATGTTATCATAGGCGTTAATATTCCTTGACCAGGAGAGTTGTACACCCATATGGCTTTATATTTTTTCGGTGATTGGGGGTTGTACACCCCGACACACACACGGACACTACTACTTTATATATATATATATATATATATATATATATATATACATACATATATATGTATATATGCAGCATATATATATATGCAGCATATATATATATGCAGCATATATATATATATATGCAGCATATATATATATGCAGCATATATATATGCAGCATATATATATATATATATATATATATATATATATATATATATATATATGCAGCATTATTAGGACGTCCAAATATTTTGTCAGGAAGAATATTTAGTTATATAATATTCATCAAAAATGTAAACTGGTTACGGTTTTATACAAGTGGACACCATGTTAGATTTATGAAAACAATAAACCAACTGTTTCTTTCTTTTAAGGGGAATAACTATTATAGCTGAAATAAACCATACTTGATTTTTTTAAATACATTAATGTCTGTTTTAGAAAATAATTTCAGACAAATTAAAATAAAATAAATTGTGAACTAAAAATAAATTTACTAAATAAAACAATGATAACAATTCTATAACTAAAAAACTTCTATACCATAGACGTAATTATTAAAAGTGTTCCTTTTATGTAATGCTAATGAGGGTACTTGGCGGTGCGCGGGTGTTGTGAGGTGTGTTGGAGGTAAATTAAAACAATAATAAAATAATAAGCGAACTAAAAATGGCAGATAATACCCTGATTAAAAAATTTGAAAAACAAAAACCAAAAAAACACCTACTTAATGGAAAATATATTATAAGTAAAAACGAACGAACAAATGCATAACCCCCTGTTTTAATATTTAAACTTTTAAAATCGCAGAAAATGTACAATAGATCCACGCGAACGTGCAAGCTTTAAACAACGAGGCTGTCACTATATATTCTGTTCCACGATCGCCTCAGCTAATAACCTCGTTTTTTTTTCTATTTAATCTAATTCAAGAAATGACGTTTTTTAGGCGCATGCGTGATTAGTTTAAGTGTTATGAAGGAACCTCCTTTTGCTACCCTCACTCATTGCGAAGGTGTATTTCTATAGGAAACAATTGGCTTTTTTTTTTACTTTTAACATATTATAGCGAGACATCGCTTTTAGACGATACCGATTTCCACTCGGTTCGCTAAGAGAAGTTTTAGGCAGACATGCAAATATATATGCACATATACTGGCATACAGACATACATATATACATAAAAAAACAGGTGTGACTTATAATATAGACGTATGTAAGCCCCTAAAAGTATATTTATTTGGAATGAATAGAATATATGTATATATATATATATATGTGTGTGTGTGTGTGTGTGTGTGTGTGTGTGTGTGTCTATGTGTTAATTAAGTAAAACTGAATACGGTTTAAATATAACACTCTATTCATGAAATATTGTATTTTATATATTAAATATATTCTGAAAAATTACACTGACAATTCTTCAAAGTCATTGTAATATCTATATTATTTTAATTGCTTGAATGACTATCTAGACAAAAGTACAATACGTGTCCAATAACCGATGCTATATTTTTTATGTGTCTAGATGTTTATACTACGATATATTGCGTAAGAACGACATTTTAGAAACCTTTAGTTGTTACAATGAAATCCTACATTATATCCTAAGAACAACACTATCGAAACCGCAAAAGTATTTCCTATTTACTTCCTTAATATTTAGCCATTTTAACACCCCTGGCGAAGACCGACAGGAAATAAACACATTATACAGATATTGTGCTTGCATCATTCGTAATTAGATCATAACCTCATAGATATAACATATAATCTTTCCACCTCCTGATCTGAAACATAATAACTTCCCCGTTTTCAAAATCCGCATATTTTTGTTGGTTCAGAGCTGGCAATTCGATTATTCTAAAATTATAATTAAACGCTCCAGAACTTTAAAAATATGACGACCACCTCTACAAAAAAAAAGCAACAAAATAAAAAATAATAACCGCTCATAAACAGAAAATTAAGCACTGATAACCTTACATATACTTATGCCCACGTAAACAACACTTAACCCCCCGGCAAAAAAGAAACAACCCCTTAAAATATATGTACAAGTAACGTTGGTAATTTTTTATGGCTCCAATTTCTTTGGTGGTGTTTAATATTTGCTGGTTGCTATCCTCACAACAAGTATCAACGTTTAATTTGGGTCAAATGCTTTTAAAACACCTCACAAAAAAACGGGGTGACTATTCCGATATCCGTTATGTTTGATTATAGAACAATTATACTTTCTATGTAATATTTTGTTTATTCTCTTTTCCGGAATCACTATCAGCCTTGCTAGCACATTGCCATTGTTTACTATTTATATAAGTACATGTTTATCTTAGTTTTACCTCCGCACTTTTCTGCAAAATGATGATTTTTGTAAGCTTTCAAATATGCTAATTAAGCAAATGTCGTTTTTATTTACAAAAAAAGTAGTTTTCCAGGTATAAATACCTTTATTATGCACTTTATTAGCGGCCGCCAGATTTGTACGCATGTGCAAGAAACAAATGGAAGTCTATCAAACCGAGATTGGCACTCCCCAAAATATTTGTTGGTTAAGAGAATTTTCGGATAGGTATCCTGATAACGATTATCAATGTAAAATTTAGGTAAATATGTTGATAACTCTCACTCACAAAATGGGGTGTCTATTTCGATAGCCGTTCTAAACATGGGGAGATTGGGATGTCTATTCAGAAAGTCGTTCTGAACATAATATATGTATATATATATATATATATATATATATATACATATATATATATATGGGTGTGCGTGTGTGTGTGTATGTGCGTGTGTCTGTGTGTGTGTGCGTGAATGTATAGGTATGCGTGGGTGGTTATAAAATAGATAAAACTGTCGATAGAAAATAAAGAGACTTAGTATGTAACATAAAATTTAGCTAAATTCAATTTATAAAACACATCGATGTCTGCTTTAGCAAATATTTTAATTAAATAAATATATAAATATCAATAGTACTGCTTAATAAAAGAAGAACAATAATTATATTATGAAGGGCCATTCATAGTTTAAAGATACTTTTTTACAATAATGTTCTTTAATGTAATTTGTAAATTAGGAAACCGCTTTTATGGTGATTAATTTGAATTAATTATATATACACAAATTACGATAGATGGCCGGATAGTTGAACAAAAATCGATGGACTCATGAAGTAATACTATCGCTTATGTCAGCAAACGCAAGGCTAAAGCGATCTCACATTTTTTTTTGAGTTAATAAATTTGAAGACCCTGTAAGCATTTACGGAAGTTTTGTTGATATATATCAACGAATGTTTAGCATTCTAGATAACGGTGTTGCGAAAGTTTGTCATATAAAACAAAGTACGAAAAATATTACTTTAATAAGAAATAATCAAACGGATAATATTAGTAATTCCGATTATGTATGAGTAATATCTTGATACTTGTGATTAGCCGAACGTGGAAATCCTTTTTATAAATAAAATTTGGTTAGGACAACTGAATTGTAATCGTTCAAGCGTGGTTTATTTTTTTTTAATAACTCAGCTAGTTAACTGACAGTTGATATTTTTGGTTGAATGACTCAAAATTGTTTATAAATCTATTAGCGGGGGGGGGCAACCCGGCTTTGCCCAAGCTACTAAAGTCTAATTGCCACAGCTGGTAAATTTAAAAAAATGCAATTTGGACCGACGGACACTTTAAAGAAACCAGAACTGGTCACTTTCGATGAATGCTGAATTTACTGCTATTACTAAGAGAAAAGGGGGCAATGTTCCCAGTAGACTCGTGCTAGCTTCCCCTGAGTCAATAAGGTTTGACAGTGCAAATCGACTCAGAAACTTAGGATTCTCGATAATTTGACAGAAAAGGCACGTTCTACATGCAATGACTTCCCAATAGGTAGACAGTTAACAAGAAATACTACGTTTGGGGTTAAAATGAGTTCAAGAATAGATACGTCGGAAGGGGCCTGCTCTCTTCAAATCGGTGAAGTGATATTTCAACACAGACAATGCACCAATCAATAACCGCAATCTTTTCACAGACTTTTTGTGAAAGATGTGCATCAAAACTATTCTCAATGTCCTTATAATTCAGACCTTGCAACATGGGACTTTTAATTATTTCAAGGAAAAACTTACAGACTGTCGTTACGAATATTATAGAGATTAAAAAGCTTGTAACGTGGGTTATTGGCACAGTCACACAGTAGAACTTCCATGGGGCTTTCCTGAAGGAGTTAGAACAGTACAATTGCATCTGTAGGAGATTTTTTGGAACGTGGCTAGAGTTCTATGTGTGTACTATTACAGAACTTCATTATACAAAAAAGCCAGAAGCTTATATTTCACCCCGTAATAATAAATAATTCAATATTTACATTGAAATATGTCGCTCTCAAAAATTTACGCAATCTACCTTTCTATCATTTAGACTGATAATTATCTTATTAAGTGATGGCGCCACTGAAGCTATAACTTGCAAACATATATAACAAATCACATTTTAGATGTAAACCTTGACCTTGGTTTCAGCTAGTCGGGTGTTCTTTGAAAAATATTGGAGAGGGGAGGAGCAGAGAATGGAGCTCAGACGAGCACATGCTATGGAAATAAGGATAGAACAATGACAAGCTGGCTACGTCTCTTTTGTGGGAAAGAGGTTGCAGGGTAGAGAAAAGGGCATATCTTCTGGAGCAGTTGAAGGATCCCACCATTTTCCCAGCGCCCTTGGCCACAGACTTGATGTATGTGTTCCGTTTAAGATCAGGTGTAAAGGTCAAACCATGGAGCTTATCAAAACCTGGGGTGCCCTTTAGACGAGCCATCCATTTCAATTGATGCCAGATGGGGATCAGAGCGTTTATGATGTAGATTGGTCTTAGATGCATTAAAGGTAACCAGCCACCTCTTTCCCCACTTTATCACGCGCTCAAGATCAAAGGAGAGAGAATCAGAGAGAACCTCATCATTTACGGCCTTTGTTTTGTTGCCATAGATGGTCGTGTCATCAGCATAGATGTCAACGAAAGATTTTAGTATGTGTTTTGGGAGATCATTGATGTAGATCAGGAAGAGAGGTGGGCCAAGTATGGACCCATATTGAAACGCATTATAGAGTGTTTAATCTTACCGAAATGATTGAGATTTTAAACGTTGACTTTTACTTAGCGCTTTGAAAGTCGGTTGCAGATGTTTTCACGTATTTCCATCTAAATAATATGCTATACACTTTAATTTTCAGTTGCACTGTCGAGTAATGATGTCACCTTTGATCTAAGAAGACATGCTCGAATATACAACATGTTTTTTTTACATAGACGTCACAACTTATCAAGGCCGATAGGCCACTCAAGGATAAGGGTTAAAGAGTGTACAGTAGTCAAAAGGACAATATAGTAATCGATAGTAATGGAAGTTCGGTAAATTTGTTAACTTAAGTGGAACGGCTCATCGGAAACTTGTTCACGTTGGACTTGAAGACAACCATATTATAGAAAGCTGGAAAGCAGGAAAACGGAAGACAATTCCACAGGCGTGCAGTTCTAAGAAAGAAGCTTTGATCATGGAATCTATGTTTAGGTTTAGGTACAGATAAAGAGTGGGGAAAATTATTGATAATGTTTTCAGCTAGTCTAGTGTTTCTTGTGAAAGTTTGGCGAGGGGGGACCATAGATTTAAGCTCAGTCGAACACTTTCCATGTAAATAACGATAAAGCAGAGACAAACTCGCAACATCTCTTCTGTGAGACAGAGGTTGCAGCGAAGAGAAAAGGACATCGCCCACCAAGCCACGAAGACTATTTTGAACCCTACCAAGGCAGGACAAGTCTTTTCTAGCAGCTCCTGCCTATATGTGGCAACAGTATTCCATTCTTGGACGTATCTGGCTCTTATATAGATAGAGAATTGTATCAGCAGTTTGATATCTACTGGATCGATAGAAGGATCCCACCATTTTTCCAGCAGCCTTGGCAACAGATTTCATGTACATATTCTTTTTAAGATCAGGAGTAAAGGTCAAGCCCAGAAGCCTGTCAAAACTTGAGGCCTCCCCAAGACGAGAGCCATTCATTTTAATTGCTGCCAGATGGGGATCAGAACGTAGATGATGTAAAGATAGAAGCTTGGTTTTAGATGCATTAAAAGTAACCAGCCACTCCTTTCCCCATTGTACAACGTGATAAGATCAGAGGAGAGAGAATCGGAGAGAACTTGGTCGTTTACTGTCTTAGATGTGCTACCATAGATGGTATTGTCATCAGCAAAAATGTCTACGAATGATGTAAGGATGAGATTTGGAAGATCATTAATGTAGATCAGGAAAAGAGTTAGCCTAGGATGGACCCCTGAGGGACTCCAGTATTTATACTGTAAGCTTCTGATTTTTGCCCATCAACTACTACTCTTATGAACCTATCAGAGAGAAATGATTTAATAATTGAGAAGACATTTCCAGCCATACCATAGCTGAAGATCTTGTGAAGTAAACCTTTATGCCATACCCTATCAAAGGCCTTTGATATGTCAAGAGCAATTGCCCTAGAAAGGTTGCCTCTGTCGAGAGATTCGCTAATCCTATGAGATATAACTGTAAGTACATCTTCTGTAGATCTAGCAGAACGGAAACCATATTGTGTGTCACTAAGGTTATTTTTGCTTAGATTGTTGATTACTTCTCTATTTAACACAGATTCCAGCAACTTACTCATGACGCACAGGAGACTCATTTACTGTATATGTATATATATATATATGTTGTGAGTATAACATTAATACGATATAGCGCGTATTAATTTCTGTGTCATGCTTACATCTGGGTCTTTTAATGCTTATGCACATCCATTTCTTTTCATAAAATATTTCATCAAGAATTCTTCATAAGTTTTATTTTCGGTTTGAATTGTGGCTACTAGCACTCAAGTAATCTACTTTCTTTTTCAAGAATTCTTTATAATTTTCCTTCGGCTTCGATTATTGCTGAATGGAATCGATATATATATATATATATATATATATATATGCATATAAATATACATATATACACACACGCATATATATATATATATATATTATTTTCTTTATTTTTTATTTAGTTTTCGATTCAAGCTAATGCACGCGAAACATATAGGTATATATTTTGTTATTTTTGAAATCACAACTCTATAATATATAAAAATCGACAGAACAGAAACTCTAAAATAATATATACGAAATTTTCAAGAATTAAAATATTATATTTAAGTTTTTATTACGGCCGGGCTTTGCCGGGCATTCGTGCTAGCTTAGATAAATATTTTTGCAGTTTTAACAAAAAAGCTACAATAATATCACAGTGTCTCCATTGGCACTGAACATCTACAGAATGCCAAGATCAATATATTATATATGAATGAGTCTCCTGTGAATTTTTATAGTTTCTTTTAGTATTAATTAATGGGGAATCTCTTATAGTCGGGAATCTCTTATAGTCGTTGATAGCAGAAACACGTGCTCTCTTTCCAAATACTTTCATCCCTTAAGAATATCTACAAAAATAATAGCAATATTTACCATACAGACATTTGTATGTCATTCTAATATTCTGTATCTTTTATTATCTTGTTTGTCAATTAAGACGGAATGTGTATTCATATCTTAATCGAAAAATTATTTACATCTATGGTTTTGCATCTTTGGCATTTAAGAATTCCTCTTAGTTTTGCTTTATTTCCCTGGAATTTTTCATGTATAAGTAATATCTTCCATAAAATCTTCATATTAATGTTCTTCGAAAAGTTTCAACTTATATTTCTGCTTTTGATTTGCTGCATAATTGATTGTGTTTAGTTTGTCTTTTTTGGGTATGCCATGCAAGACTTTAATAAAAAAGATATTTGAAACTTACTTTTCAAGCGTAAGGAATTGTACCTGTGTGTTTCATAAATATTTAAAATTAGAAGATTAAATGTGCGTTTTTGGTTTTAATAATCTTTTTAACACATAGTTTCTATACCTTCCGTCTCTTCACTCAATTTTCTCGACTTTAATCATAAGTCTACACGGTAACCATTCGACAATGCATTGAATATTGTTGCTACATATGGGCGGAAGCATCTACAACTAGTCTTACCTTCTGGAATAAAGTCCATAAAAGTTTATCCAATCAAATAGGACCTACTTTGCCACGTAGGCTTCAACCCTTGGTTCCTTGCCGCAATGTTGCATCTCTGTGACGGTTTTACAGGTATTTCAATCGAATGAGCTCTGATAAACGCATTGCATTTGTTGCACCTCGACGTGGATATCAACTTTGAGTTCGATTAGCAGCAAAGTAAGACCATTTTTCCGGTTAAGATCACTCAACTCTAGAATGTTTTTCACTAATAGTTTCTTCCCTAAAACTGCTGAATTTTGGAATTCCATTTCTGTTACCTGTTTTCATAAGTGTAATTATACGCTAAAGTGAAAATGTAACCGAAACCGACATATTAATCCTATTAATTATGGTCTTAATTAGTAGCCTATAAGGTCAAATTGGCACTATACCTTATATAAAAAAATAAACAAGATGTACAATTAATGATTAAATAAATGCACTTTAAAAAATCCAATTAAAATAATTATTCAATAGCAAAGTTTGTCATTTTTGGATGAAAATATATTTCCCATTTTTTACAAAGAAATCACGACTTATCCAGGCCCGGATTCCACTTAATCACGTGGTGCAATGGGGAAAGAAAGCCGGATAATAGAACAGAGTTCCACAGGCCTGCATTTCTAAGAAAACCTCTTTGTTCGTGTAATCTACGTTTAGGCTTAGGCACATATAAAGTATGGGGAAATTATTTATAGTGGTTTCAGTGAGACGAGTGTTTTTCGTAAAAGTCTTGAGAGAAGGAACTCTAGCGGGCACTTTTCATGAGAATAACATTAAGGAAAAGACAGGTTCGCAACCTTACTTCTGTTGGAATGAAGTTGCAGAGAAGGAAAAATGGTATCCGCACTAGGCTTCGAAGTCAATTTTGAACACTGTCAAGGCAGGATAAACTGATCTTACACTTTTTCCAGCAGTCTTGGCAACGGATTATGTGTACCCGTTCTATTTCAGACCAGGAGTAAAGTCAGCCATTGAAGTATGCCAATTAATGGAGCCTCCCCCAAACAGTACTCTGTCCAGTGTTAAGACACTATTTTGAACAAATATAGCAGTGAAGAAGCAGTGCAGTCCCGATACTGTGTGTGAAGTAATTGCCAGTAATAAAGATGGCGGTGAAGAATCAAATACGGTTCGTGACGTAGACAACGGCGTACTGATTGAATCCAAAGTTCGGCAGTTTTTATAGTAACTTTGTAAGTTTTTCATTGGTTGATTATTATAAGATGTGGCTATAAATCGATCGTCGAAATAATTGGTGGCATACCCCCCATTAGGAGTCAAAAACATTTAACATAATCGATTCATTTATAATGATGCCAGGCGGGAATACGAGCATTGATGATAGAAAGACAGAATTCAGTCCTTGATGCATTAAGACTCCAATCATTTCTTTCCCCATTGCACTACGTCAAGATCAGTGGACAGAGAATCAGAGAGAACTTCGTCTCTTATACCCTCTTAAGTGTTGTCAAATATAGTAGTGTCGTCAGCATAAATATCTACAAACGATCTAAAGATTTTATGTAGATCATGAGGTGATTTAGGCTCAGAATGGACAACTGAGTGACTGTAGGATTATTATATATATATATATATATATATATATATATATATATATATAGATCGATTACTAAGAAATTATTTCGGCCAATCATCCAGCACTCTTATGAACCTATCAGAGAGAAATAATTTAGTAATTTAAAAGACATTTCCAGGTTTGCTATAACTAGAAATGTTGTTCAGTCGATCTTTATTGAATACCCTATAAAGGCTTTTGTATGTGCTAAGAGTACATTCTTTAAAAAGGGATCCCCTGTCGAGAGGATCGCGTATTCTATGATATATAACTGTTCGCACCTGCTGTAGATCTAGCAGAACAGAAACCATATTTCATGTCACGGTTATTGAACTAAGGTGGGTGGCTACTTCTCTATTTACCACATATTCTAGCTACTTACTTATGATGCACAGATAACTGATTACTCTGTATTGATAGTGAGATGACACATCGCCTGCATTTTGAAATACAAGATATACAAGATGGGCTCCAGGTGTTGGAAAGCAATTCTCTGTACGACAACGCTTAAACAGTTTTAAATATGAGAGCTAGCGTAAAGCCCTTTGAGCAGTATTATAGGAATCTTGTTCAGACCAGTTGATTTCCTGGAATCGAATTTTTTTTATTACTTTGGCAATATCACGCGCATATTTTCGTATATCCAATAGTATTTTCAGAAGCAGAAACAAATACGAAAGTTTGGCGGCACTGATCGCATAAAGTATAACTAGATGCAGAGTTGTTTGCAAATTGTTTGGCTTTGTCTGATCCTGCCGATATTACTTCGGATCCATTGTTGATGTCTGGGATAGCGCACATATTTTACTTCATGACTCTGATTGTCATTTACCAAAATAAGTGGGAACCAAGCCGCTGCTTAACTACGTTGGACTGACGGACTTTGCATAAAACTTTCTCGCGTTCTTTATTACTCTTTTACAATGACTGCTGGCAGTCCTGAGAATAGGTTTAGTTTAAGTACATACATTATGTTGAAAAGCAATGGAAATAGGGACTTCTGTGCGCATTGGCAGTAGAAAATTTTGGAGGGTAACACGGCTGACTGTTAGGTTTTTGTTTGCTTTTATTGGAGGGAATGAAGCGGGCTATACATACAATTAATGTGTGAAACCATGGCGGACACATTCTTTTTAAACATGAAATGAAGAGGTAGATCTGATATAAATGCAAGAAACCTATCCTAATCAGCCATAGACTATCGATATACTGTACAATGTACAGGTATGTCGGAGAACTTTCTACGTTTTTCTTTTAACCAAACAGGGTTAGCTGTGCGAACAAAACTGGAATACTTGCACACTGACCATCGGTGTCGGGCATACAAGTGGGTTGTTAAACAATCTAAGTTAGCTCATAAATAGAATTCGTGACGGACAACCCCTCATCATTTTATTATGAGTAGAAAGCGTGCTGTTTACAAACAATGCATTGTTCATGTTGAATTCATTAACTTCTTCTAAGATTTTTATGTTCTATTTGACTTCTAGTTTACTGCGTGTATTCTCCATTGGATCTATTCACTGTATAGTGGGATAAATCAAAAAATCTCTGAAGACATTGTTCTAATATTGATGTACTTTAAAGACGCAAGCTCTTCAAAATAGTGTAACAGCTCGCTTTTATTTTGTGGGGTAAATAGGAATGGCCATATATATGACCTATCTGTGCTGCGCCCGCGTGTCTGTTTGTCATGCGCGTTGGACAGGAAAAAGAAAAAGCAAGATAGCGCCTGTGATATTTAACAGAAACGGTCTTGAGTAATCTCGCGAGTTTCACGTGGATGAATGTAACATAAAGCAGGTCGCTTGGAGGGGTTGAGGGAGCTTTGGCTGTTCAGACGCTAAACAGGTGACGTTACAAGACAGACGATTACTTAGTGCATTGGGACGAGTGGAGGAGGTTCCAGTTCAACAAGCTATTTTCGTCATGATGTCGGGATTTGATCCTAAGCTGATTCAAATGTTTGATGGAAGCAGCGCTGAGCAGTCAGGACAGGAATGGGAGGAAAAGGCAGAATTGATATGCCAGTTCAGTGGTGTGAAGAGTCTCGAATGCGTTGTCCCAATGCGCCTCGCTAGTGGTGCATACGCTGTATACCAACAGCTAACGGATGAAAAGAAGGCAGATTTCACCAGCATCGAAAACGCCACACAGTGTTTGCATTAGATTCGGTTGCTGCATGGAAGGAATTTATGGCACACAAGTTATATTTCGGGTAGACTGTTGATGTTTATCTAGCAGAACTGAAGAAGCTTGCAGTCCTGATCGGAGGAATGATAGATAAAGGCCTGGTGTGCGAATTTATTGCAGGATTGCCAGCAGGTGTGGAAGATCCGCTCGGAGCCTCATTCCAAGTAGACGAGATTGACATCTCTGAAGTATTAGCGCGGGTGCGGGTGATACTAAAAAGGAGTGCAGAGACTGTAGACCGCGCGATTGATCTCGGGACTTGTGCACAGTTACAAGCTGCTACAAGTGTGCTGGGCCCAACCATTTAGCCCGTGATTTTCTCTCATCGAGCTCACTGACGTGAAGGCGTAGCGGGTTTCAGTGCTATAAGGGTAAACACCGGGGACACCTGGCCTGTGCCTGTCCGGGAAACAGGCAAGAGGAGGAAGCTACAGCGCCAGTCTTCTCTCGAGATCGTCACTGAACAAGGCGCTGCCCGTAGTAACTGTGTGCGTTAATGGACGTGAATGCCTCGCCCTTGTAGACACTGGAGGCACCCAGACCCTGGTGCACAAGGCATGTTGCGACACTTGGTACGAGAAGAGAATTCCGGCGCTTACTGTGGGTGGCGGATCACTGGCCTATTGTGAGGTGTGCGTCATCAGCACACGTATCGGCGACGGGCCTGCAGTAGTCGTGCAATCCCTGATGGTGGATAGGCGCTGCTAGGGTACGACCTGCTTCTAGGGATGGATAAGATTACACAGTTGGGTGAAATATATGTGGACTGCACCGGCAAGATAGAGTTCTCCCGACATGAAAAACGTGTTGGACGAGCTTGATTTCACACACAGTACGACAGGGAAACTCACGCGTGGACGGCATCTTGGAAGTGGGCTAGCCATCAGTCACCAATATCCTTATGGAACCAACTATCACAGCATCCCCCTCCAATGAGGCTCAGAGGACTGTAAGAAGAAGAACTGCAGACTTGGATCAATAATGGCTGGCTACTTTCATACCCCGAGGATGAGCTCGGATCCGCCCCGAGGACTGATTCCCTGATGACTATCTTACAAGATAGCAAACAGACCGTCCGACCCGTCATGGACTACCGTGAGCTTAATGTACATGTCGACCCGTACACAGCAGGGGCGGATTTTGTGCGCTCAAATTAAGGGAGTGGCGGCAGCAAGGGTTGGATGTGGCAATTCTGGACCTGCCCAGGGCCTACCTACAGATAAGCATTGAAAAAGGGATGTGACCATTTCAGACTGAAGCTAGAGCTCGGTCTAAACGTGGCAACAGGCATTATGACGGCAATATGCACGCGATCCGGTAACAGGATGAAGCCGTGCTTCAGGCAACATTGTCTTACATTGACGATATCTTGTAAAAAATAGCCTCATGTCTGCCCAATCAGTCAAAGAGCACTTCGAGAACTTCGGCCTGATATGCAAGGAACCGAAGCGTCTTCGAGACGGGGCAAAAGTACTTGGCCTGCGCGTGAGTGGTAGCAAGAAGGGACTCTACTGGAGTAGAGGTGATGATGTTCCGGAAGCCCCATCCAATATCACTCATCGGAGTGTTTTTTTTCTGTTTGCGGAAAGCTGGTGTGTGGTTAGATCAGGGTGGCAGTGGCAGCCATAAAACGTCGTGCCATATCTGTAGCATTGAGATGGGGTGATAAAGTGCATGATGCGACGCTCCTGAGCATGCTAACAGGGCGATTCACGACGACCCTGAGCGAGGGAACTCGTATGTTAACGGGAACGAGTTCACGGTCTGGGTGGACGCTAGTTCACTAGCCTTTGGAGTTGCCCTTGCGGTTGATGATGGTATTATCGAAGACGCCTGTTAGCTTCGTCCAGAGAATGATTCTAGGTACATAAACCTGACCAAACTTGATACCACATTCAAAGGAGCTACCTGGCGTTTCAGGGGCAAGCCAGCGTACTACATATTATAGCGGACGCTACGTGCACTCATCGGTGGATAACCGGTGTATTGAGTGGAAGAGTACGGCGAACCACACGGGCAACGAATGAGATGTTGATACGAAGATGGCTCACCACGCTGGTCTATACAATCAAAGAGTACAACATGACCGTAGACGTAACATTGATCATGTCTGAAAGCAACAGAGCAGATGCGCTGACACGAGTACCACAACGCTTCATGCTGGCTTATACCTGAGAGGTTCTGAGGTGCTACAACAGCCGTGTACAGACGCCACGTGTAATATGGATGCGGATCTTATCAGTGAGATTCATCAGCAATGCGGGCATACAGGGAATAAGCAGACACTATATTTTACCAAGACGATTGACCCAGAAGTAAGAAGAGCAGATGTCAAGAGAGCATTAAAAAGTTGCGAGACATGTCAATCAATCGATCCGGCTCCGATACAGTGGAAAAGGGGCAATTGGGGGTGAGCAGCACGTGGCAGAGAGTGGCTATGGATATCACACATTACGGTGGCAATCACTTCCTCGCCCTCATTGATTGTGGAGCTACGCGCTTTGCGATCTGGGGCCAACTAGAGCGCCAGGACTCCTCCTACATTATTCGTCATGTCATATGTGTTCTTTGAAAGAGGCGCGCTCGAAGATGTGCTGAGGGACAATGACCCAGCCTTCTGAGCCAGCAGGTCAGACAGTTCTCGAAGGAATGGGGAGTGCGGCTGCGAGAGCGGTGTGCTATGTGGCATCTGGCAACGGTATTGCTGAGAGGAGCAATCGCAGTATCAAAAGAATCGCGACCAGGAAGTAATGCACCGTCTCAGAAGCCGTATATTGGTACAACATCATGCTGTAAGATGATGTCTCTTCACTAACAGCGCCTGCAAACGCGATATACCAATACCGAATCCGAGAAAAGGGAGTCAACCCAAACAGAGAATTTGCCAACGAGAAAGGGCAGGGGTCGTACGCACCAGGAGGTCCTGTCAGAGTGAACCTGCCGGAAAGCCGGTGCACTAACAGATATACACGGGACCGAGTGACCGTGTGGTAAGTCAGCAGTCAGTAATAGTTGACGATCTGCCCAATCATGTTAGGGATCTGAGGCCAGCGACACAGTTGCAACCACGACTGGATGACAGGAGCTACTCTGAATCTGAGGCCAGTGGGCCATCGCTCTGGTTTGGACCATCCTCATCCTCATAAAATAGCGAATCCGATATTAGTAGCTTCTCATGGGAGGCAGTGTTCTTCGAACCTCAGACTGCAGATGAGAGTGCAAGTGAATTAGAGGCTTGCACAGTCCCCCTTTAAAGAAGCACCCACCGGAAGAGGTGCCACCTCCCTGCCATCTCTGTGATCATGAGATCGAGAGGTGGCAATAGAAACGGACATACACATGACCTTCCTGTGAAGCGCACAAGTGTCTGCTTGTCATGCGCGTTGGACAGGAAAAAGAAAGATAACGTGTATGCTATTTAACAGAAACGGTCTCGTGTAATTTCGCGAGATTTACGTCGATGAATGTAATATAAAGCAGGTTACTTAGTGCAATGGGACGAGTGAAGGAGGTTCCAGTTCAACAGACTGATTAGCAGTATGTAATAAACACGGACCATGACAAATAATTATTGCCCCTGTAGCGTTTAATTCGTTTTTACAGCAGGAGAGTTTCTATTTGCAGAATAACTAAAGGTTTTCATGATAACTATGCTGTGAAACGAACACACAATCAAAGAATGGGAAGGAAATAATATGAGTATTTATCATCGCTTATTTAATATTTCGGAAAAAAATGTACATCATTTGCCTTTCAGGAAAACCAATATTTATATCTTGATTATTATGTTCAAATCTCATATAATGAACAGAATTAATTAGTCGACGCACCCTCGTGTACATCATCATTTCATTTCAGCATACCATCGTTAGATATACCGTTACAGCCATTCCAAATGTGGTATGCAGACATTATAACCACACATCTCTTCCTATCTCTCACTGTTTCTCCTTCTCCCGTTTTCTCTCTCTCTCATATATATATATATATTATATATATATATATATATATATATATATATATATATATATATATATATATATATAATGGGTTAAGAAATTCCAACGAAAGAAAGATGCATATTTAAATAAGGGGGTAGTCACCAACAATGTGCAATTTTAACATTATTTTATTATTCCATGTCTTGGTTTCTCAATTATATATGTATATATATATATATATATATATATATATATATATATATATATATATATATATATATATATATATATATATATTTACATAGGGGGTAGTCACCAACAATGTGTATTTTTTAACATTTTATTATTCCGTGTCTTGGTTTTTCATTGAGAATTATGTTTGGAGCATTGTCATAATGTTTTTAAATCATTGAAATCGTTTTTATGCGTTTCAGACGTTCTGTGAAGCGTCCTCGTCAGAAATTATTTTCACTTCACAGAACGTCTGAAACGCGTAAAAAACGATTTCAGTGATTTAAAAACATTATGACAATGATCCAAACATAATTCAATTTTATTTTTAGCTGCAATATTTTAAGTCTACAAAATTCTTATTTTTTACTTAACTAGAATATCTTGTTCTTTACTTTTCCAGGTTGAATTTCTTGTCCTTTACTTTTCCAGGTTTAATAAAATCTTAAGAATATTACTTTTCATGCGCGCATTTTTCCATATAATCCATGATTTTTCCAGGCATTGCCATTGTATTAATGTATAAATTTATAATATTTATTAATGATTGTCAAAAAAAATTAGCTCTCAAACACACATTTATGCAATATTTATCATTCAATCACAGTAGTTCCGAGCCAGGGTCTCTCCCGAGACTGCGGTTCATGAATTCGTGATCTGTATAGAGCGTAAACTTATAAAAAAGAAGATGGCACTCGGTGTCCTTTTAGATATCATGGAGCTTTTGACAACATACCCTTCAATAGTATGTTCCAGTCGCTACGAGAACTCAATGTGCCACCAGTACTCATCCGATGGATTGAGTATATGGTGAGGCACAGAACAGTTGAAGTAGAACTACTGAGGGAAACTGTTAAAAGGGAAGTAGTTTAATGAAACCCCCAAAGTGGGATTTTATCACCTTTACTATGGAACTGTATGCTGAATCCTCTTTTAAAGGAGTTTAAAAATAGGAATATTTATGCCCAGACTGATACTGATGACATCGCAGTGCTGGTCGCGGGTTCAAAAGCATCATTGGTCAGACGCCAAAATGGGACTACATTTTTCATCAAACGTGATAACGAAAAATTTGAGTTCATTCCAAGAATATGTATATCATAGAATTCACTAATATTTTTAATCGATAAATTCACCATTTTTTGCTATAAAACAATAAGGAGAGTTAAAAAAATTAGTTATTAAAAAAAAGCTCGGTTTTTAATTATAAAAAAAAACGATACACGGGATTGAACCTAAAATCTTTCCACCAACCCCCGGTACTCTAACCGTTACGCTAACATGTCATATTGGCAAAATCGCAGTAACAATATTTATATACAAAAAAAGGTTATGCAAAATAAAAAAAGCGTTATTCACTTATGTACTTACTCTCCTGTTTGTGAGCCCACATATTTTGTTGTAACATTTTTCTACTGAACCAATTTTCGAATTTTTTTTTCAAAATGTAGCTAATGAGGTGTTCTATCCAACTATATAACCTGTTTTAAATTTGGTTGCGAACGGAATTAGTGGTCGGGGTTTGAATGTGTCTCAGTTCATTCAATTTCGGACTTAAGCATATATTCAACCACCACCGTAGTTGAATGATATATATATATATATATATATATATATATATATATACATATATATATATGGCGATTAAGCTACACTGAATATTCTGCGTTTCATCCACTGTAGGATTCGTCAGGCTTATGCGCATAAGCCTGTCGAACCCTACAGTGGATGAAACGCAGAATATTCAGTGTAGCTTAATCGCCATATATATTTTATAAATTACTAACTAGCTCTACCTACGCATTGAGCACTTTTAAAGTAAATACTTAAAGTTTACGCATAAATCTATACTTCCGTATATTAAATTTATGTAAGTAAATGAAGTAGTTATATATATATATATATATATATATGTATGTATATATATATACACATGTGTGTGTCTGAGTATACCTCAATCATATTGAATATACATTATTTTATTAATATTAATATATATATAATATCTTAATTATATATATACATATATATATATATATATATATATGCCGATGAATGTGTGTATGTATGTATATATGCGGCCACGTTTATATAATATGGAGTTAGGAACGATCACCTTTAAACCTTTATGCCGTATTCTTTGTTTTGGATAAAATATTGTACATTTTATAACACAATATATATATATATATATATATATATATATATATATATATACATACATAGGGTGTGTGTGTCTGAGTACACCTCAATCATATTTAATATACCTTATTAATATTTAATATATATGCATATACTATCTTAATTATATATATATATATATATATATATATATATATATATATATATATGTATAGATGCGGCCACGTTTATATAATATTATACTGGAAAAGAAAAGGACAAATCCGTTAGGCTTACACGTCTCCTTTTGCTTTTTTTATTTTGTTGACGTATATTTCTATTGTCATCTCTGCTTTGGCGGTTTTTTGGCTTTTTCTCTCATTACCTTCTGGGAATAGATTATATCAACATCGCATTTCACTAATAATTACTGCCATACGATGCGCATGTATTATTTCTTTTGTTTTTACATTTCTTCCGCGATGCTTGACTCATCAGAAACCGATACTTATTCCTCTGCATGTCAGCTGCACCCTCCTTATCTAAGAGCAATTTTTTTCTCTATTTCGACGATAAAATAAGGACTGTTTTATTCCTATTGCACTTGATAACTCGTGAGCACTAAATTCGGTACCAGAGGTATAGGACGGATTGACGCATCCCCTTTTATATATTTTTTTTTATTCGTAGGTTTCTCCCTTACTTTTTCTTTCTATTCCTATATCTCATTTTGAAAAAGAATCCTAATATTTATTTACTTTTGTCTTACAATTAAAACGGATACGTTTAAACTCGTTATTTTAATGAGCGTTTGTTCTGTTATCTTATTACTAACAATAAAAACCTAGGAAAGTTACCTAACCCTAACCCTAACCTGCTGACTAAAAGAAAGAAAAGCTTTGCGAGTATCTCTTCTAACATAAAATAACAAAATTAAGTGTCTAATAATTATGATACTACTTAGTATCTCTTTGCTTATATACTGGGTAGTCTAATAGAGTTGGGAATATCATGAAGTAGATGTCGACATTCTAATGTTGTCGATGATCGAAATAAGTATCTCGACTCTTTCATCCGGGCGAAAAGTTTATTTTTTCTCAAGTTCTCTAAAATCTTTGACATTAAAAACTTAACGTTGACATTCATATGCTCAGCATTTTCATGGTGGTCGATATGCTTTAGGTAGCATCACATAACTATTTTGTGAGAACATGATTTTACAAGATTATAATCAGCACCATCCATGATGTGCACGTTATCAGCATTTCCTTGCAGTGCTTATTATGATAGCATTGGCCATATTATTGAGTAGGTGTCCATATATTCCTTAATTAACTTAGTTTTCAGCATTGACGAGTTAACATCTAATTCTAAATATTTACTCATTTGTAAAATAATATCATATTTAGCTTAAAATCTTTGCAATAGAAAAAGCTTCTGTGAATTAGTCTACTATCAACATATTTGATAACAAACCTTAAACATTTTCCTGCAAAAGACTATAACTCTTTCGTTATAAAAGGTAGAGCCAGTCTTTAATTTCGTATAGTATTTCTTCTTACTAAAAAAAAAACACCCGTCGACTAATGCTCGCATCTTCTATGCATACATGACCACTGCAAACGTAGAATTTCCCTTTAATATTCTGACGCTGTTCTTTAGACAATCAGGAACATTCTGAAATGTAATTTGCATTGTTTGAGATTGTCGGACTGACTTCTTCATCTTGGTTGTTATAGTCCCAACGTTTTGGCCGTTTTGCCCTCCGGCCTTCATCATCAAACCAAGCTGAATGCAATATAGACACCTCTGATAAAGAGAGAAAACCGTGAATAACAACATAGGTTTAACATTAAAAATAAACAACTAAGACTTGTCCTAGTGACATATGGCCTAGTGGTCTTAGTCGTTGTATCAAAGTTTACAGTTACCCAAAGGTACTGAGTTCAATCCTGAACGAAGGCAGTGAAAAGTAACATTAAAAACAGAGAATCAGCTACTATGTCCCAGAGCCTACCCCGTAATAATAATAATAATAATAATAATAATAATAATAATAATAATAATAATAATAATAATAAAGGGTTGGATTCGAGACTCCTAATGAACGGTTCCCCAGTTCGATATAAAACACCTGATGAAGGCCGGAAATACTATACGAAATTAAAGACCGAAACGTTGTGACTATAACAACCAAGATGAGAGAGTCAGTCCGACAGTCTCAATCAATGAAAACACCTCATCTTAAAAATACAGACAATTACTGTAATTTGCATGTTTCGTATTTTCGTCAGCACTTAACATGTATAGTACTCACATACATTTTCTTCATCGGACCATGATCGACAGATTTTTGTAATAAAATAAAGTCAGAATCAGCCAAGTAAATACGCCATGTATAATATAACAATGGGATTGTGCAAATAATATTTACTTGTTACAGTCAAATTCATAAAATATAATTATTACAGTTAAAGTCAAAACATAAGAATATTACAGCTAAAATTCATAAAATATAATTATTACAGTAGAAATTCATAGAATATAATTATTACGGTAAAAATCATAAAATATAATTATATCAGTAAATATTCATAAAATATAATAATTACAGTTTAAATTCATAAAATACAATTATTAATTTGCTATTGAAATACTATTTTTTTCTGATTAGTGATCGCGTAAATAGGTAAGTGTAGATAATAATCGATTATGTATGCGTTACTAGACAAGCGCTGTACAAATATTGAAATCCGAATATGTTGAATATATAAATTTTTATATTAATAAAATCCGGGATTTAAAATAAAGCTGTTTTCTTATCAGTTTGTAAAATAAAACATACATAAATCTTCGAAAAAATGTAGTAATAAAACGTGACGTATCATTAAAGCGCGTGTTTTTAAGAAACAAATATATATACGAGGGGCGTGATAAAAACAATCACCCTGGCCAACTCCCAGTTGTCTGCTCTTGCTGAAATGTTGCATGTGCAATGATTTATATCTCTACGGGTTATGTGGTAAATCATAGCTCTGAACTAATTGTGGTTTCTGATTAACAGATGTTTGAACTGAGTCAGGTGTGAAATGGAGCCTGTTGAATGTCGAGCAGTGATCCGGTTTTTGTATTTGAAAAGCACGCACACCACAGAATACTTTTGATGAAATGAAAGAAACTTTTGGTGATAATGCCCCATCATATAACCTTGTAAAACGCTGGCATCGTAAATTCAAAAAATGGCCGGAAGTCTGTGAAAACAGTTCCCAGACCTGGTCGCCCTCCCCCTTATCAGTCAAGTTGCGGCTGCCATTTTGGAAGATCGGCGCATTACTATTCGCCAAATAACCCAAAATGTCTAGATTAGTACGGGGTCTGTGGAAACTATCATTCATGACCATTTGTATATGCGTAAGGTGTCTGTCAGATGGATCCCCAGGTTGCTCACACCATTCCAGAAGCGAGAACGCGTCGAGTGCTCGAGGATAAATTTGGAGATGTGCCAAGAAGATAAGTAAAAGTGTTTTAAACAACTGATTACAAACGATGAAACATGGGTCCATCACTATAATCCAGAGACAAAAGCCCAGTCAATGCAGTGGAAGCACTTGGATTCATCATCTCCAATGAAGGCAAGGGTGCAGCCCTCCGCTTGCAAGGTCATGCTCACAGCCTTGTAGGACCAGGACAGAGTAGTGATGACAGATTTCCTGGCACAGAGTACCTCAATTACAGGATACTATTATGCTTAACTTTTGAGGAAATTAAGGGAAGCTATCAAAATCAAGAGGCGGGGAAAGATCAGAAAAGGACCCTCCTCCTGCAGGACAACGCCCCGGTCCACAACTCACATGTCACCAGACCAGAAGCAAGGGTATAGGGTTATGAAATTCTACCCCCTCCTCCCTACTCTCCTGACCTTGAACCCTCTGACTTTCACCTCTTCCCAGCCAGTTGTTTTTGAAATGGAAAGCGTTTCCCAGATGATGCAACCTTGATTTCTGAAGTAACGTCGTAGTTGGAGGACCAACCCGAGGTGTTCTACAAAAACGGTCTCCAGAGCTGCATCAAACGATTGAAGAAATGCATAACTCTGGGTGGTTCATCTGTAGAGAAAGACTAATAACTGTGCCAAGTTCCGTTGCTCTACTTCTATGGAAAGTGGGTCAGGGGCATTACTTATTGCACGCCCCTCGTATATATATATACAAGCATGAATCACCACATATTAAGGTCATGACGCCACTCGAGGATAAGGGTTAATGCGTATACATTAGACAGTGTGATTATAGCGTAGTAAACATCACGTTGAAATTTAATAAATTGGATTACGTAGAGGTATTTCATCAAGAACTTGTTTATGTTAGACTTGAAGATAATCAGACTAGTAAGCTGGAAAGCAGGGAAACTGAAGAAAGTTCCAAAGTTCTTAGTAAGAAGTTGTGTTCATGGAATGTACATTTGGGTTTAACCACAAATAAAAATTGGGAAATTATTGACAGTGATTTTGGCTAGCCGGGTGTTTTTCCTGAAAGTTTGGTGAGAGGGGCCATAGATTGGAGCTGAGATGTTCCCCTGCCATGGAAATAACGATATATTTAGTATTAACCTACTAACATTAGTGTTTCATCCTTTCGGGAATCATTGATACAGGCTGACACGATTACTTTTCGTCGGTAAATTCGAACCCGTCAACGAAGTCATCTCTGATTCCATTAACAAAGATAAACCCACGACCAACTTTAATAGCGAGAAACATAGTTGAACTTTAAACATTTATTTTTAAATGATGTAGCATTCGTTCAGAGTGATATAATGGCTATAACATCACTATCTGTGCATGTGAGCTTAAAGTGGTCAACTGTTGCATAATTGCTGACCTTTATTTAGGGAGCTGCGGTCTTCTATATTAATGAACCTTGTGTCTAACTTGACATGTAATTATGTGGAGTAAAACACAAACGCACACATTTCAGTGCGGATACATTTTCTTAACTGTCGGGACTCGAATATTGACACGTGTTTATGTTTCAGTGCATAATAAAAGTTCAAACTATGATGACATTTTAATTTTGAAAAGAAAATCATTGCGTGAAACGCATCGTTCTCACTCGCTCTCTCTCTCTTTCTTTCTCTTTTTCTCTCATTGACTTCCTTTCTCTCTCTTTCAATGGAGAAAGAAAGAATTGAAATATAATACTATTGTTTTTAAACAGTTGAGATTTGCTAGCTATACGCGATGGGTCGACAAAATATTCTTCCTCCTTGTTAACTGTTAAATAAATTATATATATTTTTATAAAAATGCATTTGTCGCTATTTTTATACAAGTATTCGATTTCAGCATACCATTAATGCCGACGATAGGAAAATGTGTGCAATGACCACACAAGATGCGACCCATGCCAGACAGATATAGCCGACGAAGTATCAAACCGTTTTCGCTGATGTTTCTAGCACGTGTCTATCGATTAGATATCCTTGAATATAGTTTATTCCCAAGACGTTCCTCAGCCAAGTAGCTCCCCCCGGGGAGGCCGTAGTGCCGCACAGCACTAAGAACCAAATATTTATAGTGACAAACATTATTACTAATATAATTTCTCAATTTTAATCTTTCAAAAAATAAAAATGCACTTAGTTCAATCTAAAGTACTTTATTTATATAACAAAAAAACACATCAGAATTAGATATTTCTTTCTTCCGAATAATAAACAGCTGTAGATGATTTTAATTTTGATTAAAAATGGCTTATATTGACGTAAATATGCTGTCAGGGATGGTTTTATAGTTACCAAAAGCATTAGAATAAGAAAACAAACAAAAAACGCACTTATTATAGCTGTTATATTTAGTTTTATAAAGACAAGAATGGACTGATTATTTTGGAGGTCATATCACTTAATTGAATTTTATTGAATCAGTCAAATTTCGGTATCGCTTTTGAATATTTCATTTATAGTTTTAGATTAAAATCGCAAATATGCTGTTGGCAAAATTTTTAATATTAAAAACACTTTAAACTTTATCGGAATTTAATTACTTAGGACAGCGTGTTCAGTCAAATTATAAAACTTATAATTACATAACGAACCCAACTGCTAACAATACATTTGCAGACATCTTCTATCGAACTGTTTACTTTGAAAATACTCCAAGTAAGATTGGTTTTATATAAGTATTGAGACGTTGTTTTGTAAAGGTACTTAAATGTGTCGCATATGTAAAATTCAGTTATGTTATTGCGATGCTGACCGTTTGTTTTGATTTAAGGTTACAATGAACTACTAAAGCAGGAATTGAAATACACCCAAGTAAGGTGGGATCGTCACAGCTGATGAATTTCCAAAATGCAGTCTAGACGTGGGGACACTTTTAAATATGTTCTGTTGAAAATTTTGAGTAAATATTTAGGACAATCTTGCATGAATCGAGTATCAGTTTGGGAGTAGCATAAAAAGTCTAAGGAAGGATGGGAATCTGTGAGAGATGATGAGATGTGTGCGGGACGTCAGAAGACAGGGTCGATTGCAAACTCAATGTTGATGCCAGTGTGGGAATCGTCCATCTAATCATTCACGACTGAAAAACTGAAGATGTAGAAGATTTTTAAAGTTTGTAACAATGGTTCCTAGAGCATATTACATAAACAATGATGTTTAACAACAGGTTTATCACCCTCCCTGTAGTATAGAACTGGATCCCTGTGATTTTACCTTATTTCCGAAACTTAAACAAAAGAGGTTGTAATTATGAGGTAACTGTAGAGATGAAAGCTGTTGTAAATAGAACCATTGAAACGCGTACAAAAGGACTTCTTTGTGGCAATCCAGAAGGTCATGGAACAGTTTACCTAATTCATTGCAGCTTGATTACATTACTCCCACACGGACTAGAATTTCCCGGCTGTAATATCAATAAATATGCTCATTAGAAATAGTATGGAAACTTATTGAAAACAACTGGTAGTCCTACACGTCTGCTGCTAGTAATAATATAAAAACATGTATGTTTACGTACATTTACTAGCAATACGCACGTCCAATATTTATTAACTATTTATGATTTGCCAACTTCAAACGTATGTCCTCGTAAAAACAGCAAAACAAGATAATATTTTATTATAAAAGTTATAGTGCCTACATTTTGAATTCATATTGCTATATTTAATATATAATTTATTATGGAATAAACACTTTCATATTTCAATTTACTAAAACGTTTAAACAGTAAGTGATCCGATACGCACAGTCCTTAAACTTCTATTAAATGTAGTAGACCATCTTTAATTTGATAGAAATATTCAATATTAAAAAATATTTTTTAAATAATATATATATATATATATATATATATATATTTGTAGTCATCGACATACAGTCCTGTTTCGTTGTAGCACAACTAATCAGTGCCACTAGACTAGCATCTCTCTCAAGCCAAGGATTGAACCTAGAACCGTCATGTTCACCGTCGGCAGTTCTCCCAGTCGACCACGGAAGCGATGCCCGCAAATAACCTACTGAATGTTTATTTAAACAAACATCTGTCCAACACTTACAGTGCTCAAATCGTCTGTTTGTAAACAAAGAAACCACGAGCTTCGCATTTTTCAGTCAATAAAGTAGCGGGTGAGATTATTTTCGATAGTGCTCTACCCAAACAGGAGGGGGGGGCTTAGAGATGTGTTGCTACATAGGCATGAGCATGTTTCGGCCAGCTAGTTATTACTAACTAGAGACCTCTTCAGGCGATACAGAATTACAGAATTATCTCTATCAAGTATCATCAATAACGTATTAACAAACCGGATGTTTCTTTCAAATTACCTTCTATCTTTAATGTTTATTATTGCAATTATAACATAGCATAGAATTTTTACTAATTATATAAATGTTGAGTTTTAGATTATTAATATAACAATGCTGTTAAGGCTATATGTAGTCACTAATTAAATAAATTAATACAAAATAAAAGATGATAGATAGGTGTGTAGATGGGTGATTTAAACGAGGATAGAAAGACGGTTAGCAACTAGCAAGACATGTTTAAAAAAAAACGCTTATTAAGAAAATATGTTCTTCTTTCCCCTCCTTTCTTTTCTTCCTTTTTTTCTGCATTTTCCCTTTCTTTCATTTTTTTCTCTTCTCTTCTTCTTTCTCCGAATTTCTTATGTGCCCTTCTTCTTCCCTCTCCGGAGGAGGAATTCTCTGGCCACGGCGAAATACATGTTATGTTAAAAGCACTTTACAACTTAATGAACCGGTTTAAATCTAAACACATTTTCGCATGAATTATCCGAAATACTAATAGAGTTCTTACTTACTCAATAATTGATTCGATACGCGCAAGTATATTTAGTAATTGAGACGGACAATGCACATGCCTTAAATATCACCCTCCGATCGTTCAGTGTCTTCACATTGACTCCCAACCTATTTACTTTATTTCTACACCTCAGCACACAATATGATCATCGTCCCTTTTAATCTTGGTTACACACAAACCTCATATTATATTTCTTTTTCTTAATGACTTTTATCGGAAGATGACCTGATATTTTCATTGCAAATTATGCATTCCTAAAAGCAGTATCTCCCGAAGAGGTCGTTAATTACTAATAACTAAACTAGCAGAAACATGCTCATGGTTGTGTAGCAACATATTACTGCTTATATAAGACCAAATTAATATATATATATGTATATGTATATATATATATATATATATATATATAAGTGTAAGTGTATGTGTGTATGTGTGGCTGTGTGTGTACATTTCCCTACGCAATAACTATGTCAGTTTTAAGTTTCGAAATTTGATATACAGGGTATGAAGATTAAGAAAAATTGATGTGATTGGTTTTAGGCCAGAAATTTGACGATTAAGGGGTCAAAGTTCAACGATTTGACCTTTGAGAACTCTACCAAACTTCTCCGACAGTTTTCGATCTGCACACTTAAAAATTTAGATATATGTTCATTGGACATGGATCTTACTTACTAACTTAATTTGGGCCCAAAACAATAAATTCTAAGGGGTCAAAGTTTTAAAAAATCGACAACTTTTCTTTTTGCTCAACATACATCTCAAAATACCCAGGCAACACCGGGCACACATACTAGTATATATATATATATATTTAGTTTTTCTACTATAATAATTAAATACCTACAGACACTAGTGTTTCATCCTTCGGGATTCTTCAGTGCAGGGTGTCACGACTAACACCAGCCGAACGATTCGAACCCTGCGACACAACACATCTCTGGCTCGATTAGCGGAGACCGTATCCATTCGGCTACCATTAACCGCTTGAAATAGCGTTGAATTTTAAACATTTTAATTTTTAAATGTTCATTACGTCAGTCAGACAGTGATCTAATCGTTATACGATGATCTATGCATCAGAGCTAAATTGACCAACTTTAATTCAACTGAAAGTGCTCAACGATAAGAAATGAATTTCTTAGAGAGAGAGAGAGAGAGAGAGAGAGAGAGAGAGAGAGAGAGAGAGAAATAGAGACAATTGTTTAAAACAACGTATATTTTCGGAATAAAATGTTTAAAAACTAATAGATTGTATAATTATGATTACGCATCATTTAGCAAGGTATTCTCATTTAATATTGTAGTTTTTATACGATTACATTAGAATATATCAAAAATGCATTATCATAGGTGTGATGATAGAAACGAAATACGAATATAAACGGTTCCAATGCAACGGATTTAATACATTAAGAAAATACAGCTAGGCATAGTAATTTTACGGCTAATAAAATTATGATGTGTGTATATATGTATATGTATAAATGGGTATCCATATATATATATATATATATATATATATATATATATATATATATATATATATATATATATATAAACTGGTGGTTTATTATTAAAGTTAATAATACAAAAAACATATTTTTTTTTTGTATTTTAATGAGGATCCAAGCTTTAAATCCGATGTGCATGTTTAACTTAGAATGCAAGTGTTAATTAGTTACGTCTTTTCATCCACTATGGGCGAATGAACAAGAGCATGCCACATCATACATTAAAGAAAACGTTTTAAAATTACAAACAATATAAACACACTATACCGAACCATCCAAATAACATGAGGAATTCCCTGAAGTTTACCAGAGTATAAAACATCAGTGCCGCTGGACTAGCAACTCTTCCAAGCCAAGGATTGAACCTAATACGGTCGTGTTGACAGTCGGCAGCTCTCTCTCTCTCTCTCTCTCTCTCTCTCTTTCTCTCTCTCTCTATATATATACTAGCATGGGTGCCCGGCGTTGCCCGGGTGTTTGGCGGTGGATGTTGAGTAAAGAAAAAAGTGTTAGTATGAAGGCAAGCTCGAACCCGTACCACGAAGTAAAAAGAACGAAAAAAATGTGACATCTTTGTTGTTACGACCACTGCCAAACCGGAAGTGATGTAGATTTAAATACGGCTAGACAATCGAAAAGAGGGGATGACTTTAAAAGATTTTGCTGAAAAAATCGACCTATCCCTATAGCAAACTGCCCAGCTGACGGTAAAGAAATTAATGTTTGTAACCAATTTTTCGGTATTTGTCGTCTAAAGGATCCAGCTTTAAAACGATACTAGTGAAAATCCGCCGCTTATGTCGAAAGTTTTAGGAAGACATGCAAACATACATACATAGATTTATATATCTGTAGCTAAAATTTGCGACCAAAACCGATTTAAAAGCTTGCCCTATCTCTGAATACCCTTTATGTAAAATTTCAAATGTTTAGACCAGAAATTGTCTGAGTAATTTGATAGAGACCGCAGAGGTAATTCTTTTTTTTAATTTGACCCCTATTATGACGTCTTTACATTTATTGTTTTGGGTTCAAATCAAGTTATTTAATTAGAACCATGTCCGAGGAACCTTTATCTAAAATTTCAAGTGTTTAAACGCAAATTGGTGGAGGAGTTTGGTAGAGTTCTCAAAGGTTAAATCGTTGAACTTTGACCCCTTAACAGTCAAAGTTCTAGCCGAAAACCGATTACAAAGATTTTCCAAAAGCTCAATACGCTGTATATCAAATTTGGAGTCTGTAGACTGAATATATATATATATATATATATATATATATATATATATATATATATATATATATATATATATATATTGGCAGCAAGGCATGACTGGATGATTACGAGTTCTTTTTCCCCAAGTTTGTTTGATAACTTTTCGATTCACTCAGCGGTTTTTTTTTTTTTTGTTATTTTAAAGCGCTTAATAATTGTCGGTCAGCCATATTCTGTTTTAACGCTACATCCGATCCTCGTCGGGAGTTTGTTGTTGTTGTTGCTGCTGTTGTCATTCTTTTCTTTTTTTAGGCTTGGTGTATTTATAGTTGGTTCTATTTTATTTGATTTGATTTTTCTATATACTAGCATTTCATCCCGCCGTTGCCCGGGTGTTTGGATGTGTATGTTGAGCAAAAAAAAAAGTGGTAGTAGGAAAGCAGGCTCGAACCCGTACCGCAGAGGAGGAAAAGAACGTTTATGCTGTTACGACCACCGTCAAAACCGTAGCGACATTTTCTTAAAATTAAGGCTAGATAATCTAAAGGAGGGGATAACTTTAAAAAATATCGGCGAAAAACTTACCCCCACCCCCGCCTGTAGAAAAGTGCCTGGTTGAAGGGGAATATATTAATGTTTTTAGTTAACTTTTCGATATTTGTCGTCTGAAAGGTCGACCTTTAAAACGCTACTGACCCTGGTCAAATCCGTCGACTCTATTGAAAGTTTAAGGCAGTCATGCGAACAGACATACATATATACATTTATATATTGGTAACTAAAATTTTCGATGCAAACTGATGAAAAAGCTTGCCCCATCTCTGAATACCCTTTATGTAAAATTTCAAATATTTAGACCAGAAATTGTCTGAGTAATTTGGGAGAGACCGCAGAGGTCATATATTTTTAAGTTTGATCCCTATTATGACCTCTTAAAATTGATGCTTTTGGGCTCAAATCAAGTTATTAAGTTACATCCATGCCCAAGGAACCTATATCTAAAATTTAAAGTGCATAGACCCAAAATTGTCGGAGGAGTTTGGTAGAGTTCTCAAAGGTCAAATCGTTGAACTTTGACCCGTTAATCGCCAAATTTCTGGCCAAAAACCGATCGCCTCGATTTTCCCACGTCTCCGTACTCTGTATATCAAATTTCGACTCTGTAAAGTAAATATTGACAGAGTTATTGCGTAGGAAAATATACACAGAAACACACACACACAGAGGCACGTTCACTTTTATAGATATATAGATCGATTGGTTATAAAGGTGGGTGCAGGTTGGTAGCGATGAATTATTTATTTTTAATTTATATGTAACTGTTTTATATTTTATTTATTTATTGTCATTTTTGAAATACGATTAGTATAGGTCTCTCGATATTCAACGAGATTCGGTTAATAAAAGGTAGTAGTTTTAAATCAGTATAACTTAAATTAATTGTAGTCTTCGTGCGTAATTGATAATATATTGAATTTTTGTATTGTTAGCTATTATATTTCTCATGTCAAACGCTTGTAATGTTTTTGTGTGTGTGTGTGTGTGTGTGTGTGTGTGTGTGTGTGATTGCTAGGAGTCGTTTTTTTTGTCGCTATTAAGTGCTGAAGGGTAGGTTTATCGTCGAGAGAGTTTTGTCCTTTTGTTTCTCATATATGCATTGTATATTTTTTTAGAGTGGGTTCAGAGGCATTCTTAGAAAGATGCAAATAAATTCATACACTTTTTTTTTGTTTTACACAGTAATCACCACTTATCAAGGCCCGGAAGCCAATCAGGGATAAGGGTAATTGCAAGTACAGTACGTTAGTGAGGAGATTTGCTGAAGTGTTTACTTAAGAGGGCGGTTCATTAGGAATTTGTTAACATTGGACTTGAAAACATCCAAGTTGTAGTCCGGAGGGAAGCAGGCAGACGGAACAGAGTTCCACAGGCGTAAGAAAGAAGCTTTGTTCATGGAATCCGCGTTTTGATTTAGGCACAGATATAGAGTGGGGGAAATTTTTCACAGTGGATTCAGCTAGACGGGTGTTTTTTGTAAAAGATTGGCGAGAGGGGCCCAGAGATTGGAGTTCAGACGAGCATCTGCCATGGAAATAACGATAAAACAAGGACAGGCTCGCAACATCTTTTCTGTGGGAGAGAGGCTGCAGGGTAGAGAAAAGGGCATCCCCCACTAAGCCACGAAGTCTATTTTGTACTCTGTCAAGGCAGGATAGGCTATTTTTAGCAGCTCCTGCCCAGATATGGCAACAGTATTCCATCCTTGTTTCATTAGTTTAATTTCATGTGGTGTTAGTATTATTATTATTATTATTATTATTATTATTATTATTATTATTATTATTATTATTGTTTTTAATAATAAGATTAGAGGCGTTAAATTTTGTATTATATATCATTATTTCAATCTTTTTTAAAATTACTTTCTATGTTTCTCACGCCTACAAAATATTTTTAAAAAGAGTCCTCACATTACGTATCCGTACGCTTGACAAAACATGAACATTAGAGCGAATTAAAATCAAACCAGATGATATTCTCAGTGTTTTTTCGAAAAATAATTCTAGAATTCCTTTTTACATTAGCTACGTCATCGTGTGGCTTTTTAAAGCCGAAAAGACGTGCGTTTTAAAATTCTCGAATTCGTGGTGTAATAATCAATGTGGTAGCTTCAGGTGGAATATAAACTGGGCAGTTTTTATAGATATTGAAATAAAATTGTGCATATATCATAATTTTAGAACGCGCAATTTAAAAAGCTAAAAATATTCAATTTTTTTAATTTTATAAATATATCCCAGTAAAATGATAATAAGATTTATATATTTTCATATTTGAATATATTCCGAGTAATTTATAAAATATTATGATTAGATTTACATAATCTAAATAATATGTCGAAACGAATAAAAGTACTTGTTCCTTAAACGAATTCTAAATTGTGTAATAAATAAATTACATAATTCAGAATTCGTTTCAGAAATACGTACGTTTATTCTTTTCGGCATATTATTTTTTAATAAATATAAAAACATAAATGTGTTTATTAGAATATATTTTCGATCAGGTTAAAATAGACACTCTCGCGATTTCTCAGTTTTCCATTTCTCTCTTTATTCTTTGCTGACTTTAACAATGCAATTTTGAATCGCTAATAAGTTTTTCGACAAAAATGATTGCTAATCCGAAATAATGCAACTTTGTGAGATTGAAATTTCAACAACAGCTCATAATAATGATATCATCTTGCACATTTTTAAAATCTGAATACTAATTTTGCCTGGAGCATTTAAAACTTTTTTATCGCATCACAGATAACAGAAGTCACATTATTTTTTTTCCATTAAGGTACCCTCTAAAATCAATATTACTACTGAGTTCCTAAGACATTTCCAATGTCTGAGGTAATAATGCTAATAATGTTGTTTTGTTTATGAAACATTATCAGGCCTCTTTTTATTATAATAATTTCGATCAAGAAAAAATGGCGCGGTTATCTTTAAATACTCGCGTAATTTGCCGTGTAAAAGTAGCAGAACGGTAGCAATTAGGAAACTAATTCGTTTTTTTGTTATTTAAAAAGGGCCTTTGGTAATCTTCGATGCATTACCTTCATGTGTAATGCACCAACTTCTCCTACATTACTTGGTTCAGTCATATAAGGTAAAAGCTATCAGGCGTTGTTGCTCAACAATATTGTTTAATATTTGTCGGCAAAATCTAGATATTGCTTTCCCCCAACTGCATCTAGCTGGTCATAGAGATTGATGGACGTGAACAAAATGTACAATAACTAAAATACCCAGGCACTGAAACTGACGCTGTGGATATTTTCTATATTACAGGTGAATCATGTAATCACCAACGCACAATGTGCATATTGCGCACGTCGTGAGAACTAGTATTTGAAAAAAAGTTGCTGCTTTTAAGTATCACTGTTGGTAAATAACATCTCTAGCCCCTCGATATACATCATTTAGTCGTGGTATGTCTTTCATATGCTGGTTGTATATTGCCAGATTTTGCGGCAACTAAATATATTTATATAATACATTTATAGTTAACCAACGGTTTAATTGCTCTATTACGACTCTGCAGTGATACAGGATGCGTGAGGTCGAAACCTGTGCGGCTATCTATTAGTTATTATTGTTATTTACTGTTAATAATTAATAAGATTTTAAATTGTTTTGTACATTTTTAATGAATATAGTTTCATCATTTCTTATCGTCACTTACAAAGTAAAACTAGTATAATAAATAATAAGATGTTAATATTAGAGTTGAGAGTTTAAAGGTGATGCCTGACATTATTCAACATGACCAGCACGCCCTAGTGGGCAATGGGCATAATATCCGAAATATAAAAAAAAACACACACACACAAAATTACACACACAAAATTACATATCCAACTACACCTACGCTGAAAGACGAGAGGATATCCACATTTTCAATAAACACACAAAGAGAAGGAGTAAACCAGAGGTAAACTGTCAACAAGCGTACATAGGTGAAACACAACGAAAATTGAAATTAAGACTTAACGAGCACAGAAGAGATATAAGGAATGGTAACGCCCTAAATGCACTCTTTTGCCATTGTGCAGAACACGATCACTCATTTAATTTAGATCAAGTGAAAATTATTAAATACGTGATAGATAGAGCTAAAAGAAGACTTTTAGAATCAGCACTAATATTGAATACTAATACTATTACGCAAAGAAAAGGCTTCTACCATTTAACCCCTAGCATAGGGAAAATAATAATCAAAGAGCAAGGTATCAGGGTGGATCCTGGCTAGCCGTTTTTCCTTGAATGTTTCAGGAAAATGAGTAGTTTTGCAGAAGAGAAAAAAATGTACATATTTATTTTAATGCATTTTTAAAAGTGTATATATAGACATCGAATAACCCAACCTTCCCATACGCACACATATTTGTCCTTTCCGACATGGGTAGGATTCAAAAACTGTCTTTTTTCGCACGATCTATGACTTTTTCTTTTCTTACATTTTTATTTCAATTATCCTGAAGATGTCCTCTGAAATAAGGACGAAACGTTGATATTTTAATAATTTCATTCGGTTTTTCTATTTTTCTTTAAACATATATATATATATATATATATATATATATATATATATATTATTAAAACCTCGTTATTTATTATACTCCAACGCACACTACACATTTTGCGCACGTCGTGAGAACTAGTATTTGAAACTAGCACTGTCGGCATAAATTTGACTGAAGCGAAATAAAAATCCCCCTTTTCTATTGTTGGGCAGTGTGATTCGGTGGCATTACTGTTATCTAGTAGCGTTTATGACTATTATCATCAGTTAATAGAGGATAATTCTTTTCAAAGTTGTTCCTGTCACTTGAAAACTTTTTCTATAATACAAGTTCGGTAGTGTAATCTCCTATGGAAATTTTCAATGTTTTCTGAAGAAATTGAAATGGATATTGCAAAATATGAAATTAATTTTGTAAAAATTATAATCAAGTTTTAAACTGTCGAATTGAAAATAAAATTTCTAAAGAAAAGGGAGATAAAAAAGAAAAAACAGAAACATTGGAAAAATAGGAAAAAGTAGAAGAAGAATGCGAACAAAGAAGATGAAGACGATGGAGAAAACATCGACGAGGAAATGTCGAGAAAACGAAAACCCGATCTACAAAGAAGAAAACGTCGGCAATAAGGAAGTGTCCGAAAACGGAATAAGAATACGAGTATACGAATACTAAGAAAAATTACCTGATGACGAAGAAGAACAAAACGAAAACGGTGACTGAAACAACTCGATTACAACGAAGACGCTGATGATGAACATATGTACAATGTAGAAGGAAAGGAAGGCACGTGATATTTGTTTATTGTTGCCAAGCTCAAATGGTATTTCCGATGTCTTAACACAATATTCCTCTTTTTTATATTCTGCCCAACTGGCATAAATTAATTCTTAATCTTATGAGTGGACAGGGATGAAATTTACATGCAAAGGCTTCACAGAGTATTATCCTCATATTCCCCATCATTTTCCGCATACATTTCTTACATCATCCCTAAGCATCAAAGGATTTATCACTCCAAGTACTACTAACCATTCAATCAATATTAATCTATGCAGGATTTGTCACTGAATTACCCATAACGTTATCCATTCAGTGTTACTTCACTGCATAGACTCCAGGATTAATGAATGAAGTTAACAAGGAATCGCGAACTATTAAAATAAAGAGTATAGAACAATCTATATAATTGTTTTATCGTTATTTCCATGTCAGGTGTTCGTCTGAACTCCAATCTCTGGTCCCCCCTCGCCAATCTTTCACGAAAAACACCCGTCTAGCTGAATCCACTATGAAAAATTCCCCCACTCTTTATCTGTGCCTAAATCAAAACGTGGATTCCATAAACAAAGCTTCTTTCTTATAACTGCACGCCTGTGGAACTCTGTTCCGTCTGCCTGCTTCCCACCGGACTACAACTTGGATGTCTTCAAGTCCAACGTTAACAAATTCCTAATGAACCGCCCCCTTAAGTAAACACTTCATCAAATCTCCACACTAACGTAATGTACTTGCAATAACCCTTAAGTGGCTTCCGGGCCTTGATAAGTGGTGATCACTGTGTAAAAAAAACCCAAAGTTCTACACATTTAAATGAAAAAGTAGAGTAGAAGTTACACTTGTAAGGACTTTAATTAAATCTATGTGCTTGCAAGGTACATGCATAGTTAAATGATCTCTGTATACAGGGATATAATTTTCCTATTTAGGTTTTAGTCTTGGATATAACCTTAAACTATATCCAGTGGTAAGGCCCCAGTTTGCGGGCTTTGGGGAGTGTGGAGCCACCCTTTAATAGCAATTGCTCCCAGATCCACTCTGACCCGGAGTGCTAGTACCTGTTAGGGTCCTAACTATGGGTTAAATAGAAACCAACTTGAAAACAACAAATGTATTCTATTAACAAATCTTTTTTCAAAGTCTTTGGATTCGGCATTAAATAACCTGAAAAGGGTTGATATGCCGTAAAACAAAAACAATCAATCAATCAATCAATCAAAAACTTATTTAGGTTTTTATTCACATAATAGAACTGAATACACACACCGATATTGTAATACAAGTCGTGCCTCCTATAAACAGAGAAGACTTCTGGTCACTTCCTACCTAAATCCTCATTTCAATTGTTGGAGAGTTACCCTACAACATGATGTATATAATTAGCAGGAGTTCAATACATATCTCACGTTATTTGTTTGTAAAATGGCTTTTAAATAGCAATAACGCTTAATAAAGAGAATTGTTGTCTATTTGCCTCTCTTTTCCTACAAAACGTGTTATTTTGAATTGAAAACACTTTACATATTCAATTTGAAATTCCCCCTTCCAAAAAATTTCGATCAACTTGTCATATATTCAAGCTTTAAATATTTCACGCACATTACAATTGTGTTGATAAGATATTGTTTTGTTGCATACACATAAGGAAAGCGCTCCTAATAAACTGGGCCAATGAAAAAGAAAAAAACGAGATTTTGATTATATATGTATATAAAAAAGTAAACTTGTAAATACTAAAATGGTGTCAGTCGGTAATATAAGATTTTAATCGTAATTGTATTATAGATTTTAAATTAATTTACTATATATAAATTTTGAAAAATCATAATGCATAAATGTAATTTAGAATATGTTTCGATATTAAAGCTATAGCAAAAGTATAATAGAGTTAATATACTAGGAAAATCCCTTAGGCTGGATAAATACTCACTTCCCCAAACCTTCAAAGATTTGAAATTTTTAAAGAAATTTTTAAACTTATTTCGAAATTTTAAAATGTAATTCGATATTTTTAAACGTAATTCGATATAATTAAAGGAAATTTTAAGTTTTTAACCGATACTTATATAAAATTTAAAGGCTTTTATATATAAAAAAAATAAACTTTTTTAAATTAAATAGGCTTCAAATTAAAATCGGTATATATATTATTTTTTTATATAAAATAAGCTTTCAATCGAAAGTAGATTTTAAAATTAAAATAATTCATATTTTAAAGTTAATGAAATCATCATCATCTGATAAATAAACGGGGAGGGGGATTTAACAAAACGAGAGTTAAACGTGAACTCATGAGGTATATATATTTCACAATTCCGGTTACGAAATAGACTAGTATTGGCTGAAAAGAGTTTGATATGAATATCTTAAACGGTCCGAACTTTCGGGCATGAAACCGACGGTACCAAGGAGTTGTCTCATCTAACAACTTTCTGTACACAATATATATATATATATATATATATATATATATATATATAGAGAGAGAGAGAGAGAGAGAGGGACAGAGAGATAGAGAGAGAGTTGAATGTCTGTGTGTGTGTCTGGTCACGAATAGGCTCCTATATGGTTGACTATTTTAAAAAACTAATTACATATAATGATAGAAGATGTATCGAGACATAGGAATGGGTATGTATGATCTGGCAGAACGGTGGTTCATTCAAATTGGGGGGTCTGCGTTCGCGCCTGGTCCACAAAGTATGGAGATAAAAAATTAAATAAACGTTTACAAATATTTTTGATATAGATGTACATAATAATACTTTGATAAGTGTGTTTTAACTTGAATAGTGATGGTATAATAAAATCGGAGTATGCGTTCGCGCCTGGCCTCCATAGCATGGAAATAGGCACTAACTTTAATAAAGACCTTTCATATCTATCTGCGTAATTATACTTTGATAATTATGTTTCAGTTTGAACAAATGTTGTATAATAAAAGTATGGGGTGTTCGTTGGCACCTGACCTCCATAGACTGGAAATATGTCACAAAGTTTAACAAGGTTTTTAATATTGTGATAAGTGTTTCAGTGTGAACAGGTATGGTATAATAAATCATGGGGTGTATCTATTTTATTTTAATTTTCATCATCTTTTGCTTTGGTTTTGATACCCCAAAATCTAGCCGAAATTTACAACCCTTCCTTTTCATAACCTATCATAATTTGATAAATCAGAGTCCATTTTCTGTAGGCTGTTTTTGAACCCAGTCAACGACGGATACTTTTGCTAGTATATATATATATATATATATATATATATATATATATAAAGATATATATATATATAAATATATATGTATATAAATACATATATAAATATATATATATATAAATATATATATAAATATATATATATTATATTATATATATAATGAGCGTATTAAGATAATATGCACGTAATACAATAGCATTAAGTGCGTAACATCATATGATTTTCCGTTTCTTTTAATTTTCTATGTTAGTAAAAATTTCCAATAAAGGATAGCCGATTATAGTCGATTCACATTTACACATTTTACGTATGTTTCTCTCTTGTTTAATATTTTTATTTTAACCATCCCTTTATGTTTTAACCATCCCTTTATGTTCAATTGTTTGCATTTCTAATGTACTTGGTTCACATGATATATTCGCCATGCAGTTTAGGAAATTATGTTTCTTTAGCCACGTCGCTCCTATAATGACTGGAATGATAGCGAACTTCTAAAGATTCCCCTTTTTTACGTCATACAAAATTCCTTAATATTGTGTCATACAAAAGTCATTGTGTCATTTTCTACCTCTCAACTCTTTTAATGCCAGCATCACTTAGGACGCTTACTTCAACTTGGTTTGCTACATTCTCCATCTGGTTCCATATAACTATTTTACGCTTACTAACCGGTTTTCCCTCCTGATTATAGTGACGAGATCCATTTTTTCAGCCAGTCTACACAGCCTCCTTTATCTTTATATACAGTTCATCTAGGTAACATTTGGCTCGTTGTTGATTGGCTTATTCTTCCAGTTTACTGCAATAGAAGGTGTTAATGTATTTTACCGACGCTTTTAGATTATTTCCCTTGCAGACTTTCCTTCTGTTTATGTGGCATTTGCAAGAGGGCCTTGTGCAAAATTATTTACCAGTTTTGTGATGGAGGAATTTAGACTGGCCCTCTTTCTTGGTGTCCATGTACCATTTAAAGGGTTAGATTTTCAGAGCTTATCGGATAATGCCCAGTGCTTACATAGTGTCTTTGTGGTGGAATCAATTTTGAATGTTAAAATTAATCACTGTTTATTTTATATTTCCAACGTCATGTATTAAAATGTTGACATAAGAAATTTTTAGGCGTTTACAACTTGCCGACAATTTGGGAAAAGTGCTTTAATGTCTGTCAAAAATTGTTACTGAGAAAAATAAATGAAGTATATTCATAAATAAATTTACTTTTTTTCCATGCAAACAGATCTAAATTGTGATCAGTGATTAATTAAAATGTGCTTATATTCTACGGATAAAAAATATATCCGTAGCTGATTCTAGTAAATACATATATGTAATTTGAGGATAATTTCAAAGTCTATGTCGCTTTGCAGATGTTTTTTCTCCTTTAACCTTTAGTGTTCATCATGCTTAAACTCATTTAAGGCCGGGATATGACTAATTAAATTGGAATTGAGAAAAATAATTAATGGAAGAAAACAGAGGGTACACTAATCTACGCATATCTACCTTCTGTGTTTATGGGAAATAATTGGCAAAACCTACATATGCCTATTCTTATTGAGAGTCACAATATGACGTAATGACGTGATTTGAAAGTCAAGTATTATTCTGCACTTGACCGCACCTATGTGTCAGTCCTATTAGAATAGGCGAACATATGAAAGGGGCAAACCCTCTTTTTGTTTCAGGTATGCTGAAAACGAATATCGCAGGGAAACTGTTGCCATATCTGGGCAGGAGCTGCCAAAAACAGCCTATCATGCCTTGACAGAGTACAAAATAGACTTCGTGGTTTAGTGGGGGATACCCTTTTCTCTACCCTGCAACCCCTCTCCCACAGAAGAGACGTTGCGAGCCTATCCTTGTTTTATCATTATTTTCATGGCAGGTGCTCGTCTGAACTCCAATCCCTGGTCCCCCCTCGCCAAACTTTCACGAAAAACACCCGTCTAGCTGAATCCACTGTGAAAAATTTCCCCCACTCTATATCTGTGCCTAAATCAAAACGCGGATTTCATGAGCAAAGCTTCTTTCTTAGAACTGCACGCCTGTGGAACTCTGTTCCGTCTGCCTGCTTCCCTCCGGACTACAACTTGGATGTATTCAAGTCTAATGTTAACAAATTCCTAATGAACCGCCCCCCTAATTAAACACTTCATAAAATCTCCTCACTAACGTGATGTACTTGCAATAACCCTTATCCCTGAGATGCTTCCGGGCCTTGATAAGTGGTGATCACTGTGTAAAAAAAAAAAAAAAAAAAAAAAAATGAACACAGACAAATACTGTTGTAGCTAGTTTTATTAATGCGTGTATTTTGAAATGTAAATCACTGGCGAGCATGTTTGAACAGGTGATATATGAACGGGGGCAACTCTCAGTTTGTTCAGGTATGCTGAAAACGAATATCGCAAGGAAAATTAGCAGAGACAGACAATGGGAAATAATTGGCAAAAGCCCACATATGCCTATTCTGTTTGAAAGTCTCAATATTACGTGATTTGAAATTCAAGTATTATTCTGCACTTTACTTCACCTATGTGTCAGTCCTATTAGAATTTTATATATTTGAAACCAACAATGTACTAGTTAAATTGTCTTCTAAGTTCTTGAAATGAATAAACTGAGCAAGCCTTATTCACATACAGGATCCGCTACAGATTCTGCATCTGCCATTGCACAAATGCACTGTGTTCTCCTCGGGTGTGTGCATCATAAGTCAATACAAATAGCCAATTAATTATAGATGCTAGCAATTATTGTAAGAGAGAAAAAGGCATAACCAAAAACAAGAATGCCGAAATAATCAGGGAATACATATAATCGCAGACAATAGCAACTCATTAATTCCTGGGCATTTAAGAATAGTGCAGTGAATAAAGAACAATAAATAATTCCCCCCTATCCAATAACCAGAAATGTTGCATACATCGCAAAAAAAAGCTGGAACTGATTCTTCGGCCATTCGTCTCCAATTCCCCCTCTTTCCAGAAAGCAACTCCTTCCCAAATTTTCCTATGCAGAATGAAGTCAAAATTGATGATCACTCCTTATTTCCGCGATATTATTAAAAACTTGAACCCGTCTAAGGACATGTGGGTCATCTTACCCCTGCTACTCTAATTAAAAAATGCTCAGTTGTGCTAGCATCTGCATTTTCCAAATTTTACAACAAACGCTTTGCGGAATCTTGCTTCCCTAATAAATTGAAAAGAGGTCTGCCGAAAAAACCATCCTTCTAAATTGTTGCCCAATCAGTCACATCCGTTCTTCGCTAACATCTTTGAGACGCTACTCAATCAGGCACAAACAACTCTGTTGCAAAAGCAAATCTTCTTTCTGAGAAACAGTGCAGATTCAGACAACGTAGTTCTTCTGCAGATAGTTAAATATCTACATGCGTATACCATGCATTGGATATAGCGCGTGAAGCCAGGACTTTAACTCTCGCTATATCCAAACAAAGTGTGGCATGAATGCCTGCTAATTAAAATTAGATTATATGGCAAGACTAGCGAATATTAAATATAAGATATTTTTTAGACAATAGGGCCGCTCTGGTTTCATAGATAAAATTACATCTAAGCAGCATGGTATTAATGCGGGAGGGTTTCAGCGGTCATAGGAAATATAAACCGGAACAAAAAAATTGGGAACATTGCGAAGGTTGCTGCAAATAAGATGGGTTCCCTTTATTGTGCTAGAAAACTAGTCACACCTGCGTTTATCCTGCATGTTTACAAGGTCAACATTCGCCCATGAATAGAGTATCGCAGCCACATCTGATATGTTGCATCTATCATTAGTCTCTCCCTCTTGGATTGGACTAAAACCGTTTCGAATTTATTAGGTTTCGCTTTGTCAACTAAGCTCAAGCCCCAATCTCATCGCCACAATTTTGCATCCCTGTTTTGCGAGTATTTTAATGAAATATTTTCTGATGAACTACGTTGCACTTGTGCCAGTATCGGCATACACATTCTCGACAAACCCGTTTAGCAAAAAAAATTCCCCACTTTCAATGTCGAGGTACCTACATGCCAGTGAACGTTCTACTCTAAAAGATGCTTTCCTAGAACGGCTATACTTTGGAATTCCCTTCCTTCTACCTGCATGCTCAACCTTAGTTATATGCAGATGTTTAAACGCAAGGTAAATTATTAATTAATTTTATTAATTAATTTAACGTGTATACTGATATAATATGTAAGTAATATATCGCTAAATACATTACGCCTAATGATTTTCTAGCATAGAATATTTGCGAGTTAAAATTAACTTCTCATTTTTATTTGAATTACGTAATTTATTAAACATATAATGTTAGTTGTCTTGCAGAGTCTACAACTTATTTACAATTGTGAAAATTTGCTAATTAGCTTTCCAAAATAGTAAATGATAAACGATTACTAATAAATGCAATTCGGAAAGAAATCCCTTCTTACAATTCGGGTAGATCTACAAGTTTATCATTAAACGATAAAAAGTACAATTTCTACGCATGAAATATATGTCATCGGTTGATTCTAATAAATGCATAAATGTTACTGATCGGAAAAGAGAATATTAAAAACCGCATATTTCTATGCTTTATTGATTCGTTCAAATAATAATATTATTTGTCGTAAGGACTCGAATGAAAACATATAAACCAAGATAAAATACATTGAATTCGGTGTGTGCGCATGGAATCGAATCTATCATAAAGTACGTCATTAAGAACATTTGGTATAGTCGAGAAAGTGTGCGTTTCAAATTGGTCAGAATGTTTTTTTTTATTAATAATCAGCTAATTCATAAGTAATGGTAGTTTTCGTGAGAGTATTGACCCGGTTAAATTATTCCTAGCTATTTACAAAAGCACATCTTTGTTAATTTTGTAATTCATAAACCCGAAATAAAAACCAAAATTAGTAATTTATAAGTTAATTTTTTTTAAACAAAATAGCAATAAACATGATAATAAATGACATATATAGTCAGAGCGCAGTGTAAGCAGATCTAAGATGAAAAATAATGATAAGCCCAATTATTCCTAGCTATTTAAAAAAAAAGTGCATATTTGTTAATTTCGTAATTCATAAACCCGAAATAAAAACCAAAATGAGTAATTTATAAGTTATTTTTTTTAAACAAAATCGCACTAAACATGATAATAAATGACATATATAGTCATAGCGCAGTGTACGCAGATCTATTTATGAAAAATAATTATTAGCCCAATAGATCATCAAACCTCTGGGAACATGAACCATCACAGAAAAAATGAAACTGAAAAGTAACAATGTTTTACAACAGGCGGACAGAAACATAGCAAGAACATCATACCAGACATTGTAATATGGAAGAATCCCGCAAAGACTGCGCTCATTATTTACATCACTGTTTAAAATAGAGATGGCCATAATAGAGATGAAAGAAAAAAATATCAGGAACAAAAGAATGATTTAAAACCGACATAATTAACGGATACATGCATTAACACAAAACCAGTTTTTGGAATAGACAACCCCAACTCCTTATGTCAAGAACGCTATCTATTGTCAAGAACAATGGTGTAGTTCGGTAATGAGCAATTCCCAGCCAGTGTTGCCAAATGAGATTTTTTTTTAAAACAGCTGAATCAGGGAGATAAATATCTAGAAATCTTCTAGATCTTTAACTTTTGTCGTCTAACATTTTATAAAACCGCTAAACATCCGTATATTAACTTCAGAACCTACAATAAAATATTATTAATAAAGTATATTCAATATGCAAAACGTTCCGTGTTTTCTCACTATATATTTCTAGAATTATATTGAATCGTTTACCTTCCCCGAAGGCTTTCACATTTTATCAGCATAATTTACCTGTTTTTCGAAGAGGATATATTTTGTTTTGTAAGAAAAAAATCATAAGATAAAACAGTGGTTATTATTAAAGTTTAACTGAAATATATTACACATTAAACATCAAAATAATAGCGTGCCTAAATATTAGATCATCCCAAAATCTTATCCATGAATATAGGATTAATTAATATCTGCGAACTATATTTTTATTCCGAAAACATAGGCACAAATTTATAGGGTAATTACTAGATACGTATTTTTTAAACAATTCATAATGAGAAATCGGGGAGGGTAGGTAAAAATAGTACAAAGTTATGTAGGGAGCACAATATGAAAATCTTTAAGAATATATCAAATTGGAAAACATTAATCTTGCAATTTTAAAATAAATTATAACTATATTGAAAAGCAGATAAGGACTCTTAGGAATACCCCTGCAAGAAATGAGATTCTGCTTTTTAAATATTGTAAATATTTGGAATACATTTTTTAAATTTAAAGCGGGGGATTATTTTTTCAATTGTTTCAATTTATTAAATTGATCGGTCATTTTTAGAGCATCTAACTTCTTAGAATTGGGTAGCAGTTTTCATTCCCACGATTCACAATCGAGTATATCTGTATCTACCATGAATATTTTAAAAATGAAAAAAAATATTATTTAAATATTCGCCAATTTAAAAAATATCCTTTTATGTTCGGTTTATTTGTATTATCTTTAGTTTTCCAAACTAACATTAACGTTAAAGTATAATATGTATTCTGATAACATACTTTATCTTTTCTGTTTTTGCTCAATGAAGGAAATATTTCAGATTTAAAAAAAAATTTCCTCAATCCAGAGTACCTCCTTGGGTAGAAAACGATATATTATTAATATTAGCACCAAAATAAACGTAATAAACTTAAATTTAACAGAAACACCACAGTAATTTGGTAAAAACTAAAGGAGAATACATTCAATAAATTGTAAACAATAACAAAAATCAATAAATGTTAAAGAATTACAAAATCAATAAATACCTGAAACCAAATGCAGTAAAATTCAAGTATCTTCTATTCGTGCTTAAACTGTGTTTAAGTACTTTTTATTTTGTTTTTTATTAATAGTTGTCTTTACAATATTAAACCGGTTGCTGGTTGCTTAATCATTGTAGACTTCATTCTTGAACAATTGTATTAAACGATTTATGACTTCTACTTACTCTACATTTGCGAGGGCAAGTCGAACATAGTGTTAGTGGTAGAATAAGTCATGTGTTTCAAATTTAGGGGAAATTAAGCCTCCTTAACCGTTAAACGATAAGTGGTCGTTTATTTTTTATAATCAGCGTGTAAAAACCAGTTTGGACAAAAGATTACTCTGTAAATGAATATGAATACAAAATCAATCGGAAAGTATAAAAATGTAAATAAACCCAGAAAACAAATTAAAAAAAACAGATAGAGAGATTTCTTTCCATTCGATAACTTAAAGGGAAACAAATGTACAGAAAAAATGAAGCAAACTGTTTACGGATTTATATACATTTCGATATTATGCAACAAAAATATATAGAAAAACAAAACTGTTGAGTTACGATAGTTGGCTAAAATATAATTATATGCCTCTATCGGTAAGTTTGCAATTGTTCGTAAAGTCAAGGAAATAGTCTTATTCCATAAATCCATTAATAGGTGAATGGCTTGCATCAGCCAATCACTATGAGAGAAACGAGAATAGGGGAAACGTGAATGGATCAGTTACGTAGGAAGGGGTCTAAATTAAAATTGCCTGTGAGTAAAAATACGCGGTGTAAGAGGAGAATGGCGGGAGTACTGGCAAATAGGAAAAAAATAGGAACTACTTTTCTGTGGGTTATGACGATTATGATACGCTCCTATCACTAAATGTAATGTTTTAATATTACGAATGAATGTGTCCTAAATGTCCTTCAATAGCTAAATAAGGTAATCGATAATAGTGTATACTTAATACATTTGTATGTATCACTTGTTGTTGTAAACCTACGGTATTTTGGTCCAGAGGGGAACAACTGCGGCTCTTTTATTATATATAAGTATTACATTATTTTAATGTGTACGGTTATACTATTATTGGTATGATTTTTTTCCAAAGAAAATAAAAAAAAGCTAAAACGTATTTAATGAGATGTCTTTTCGAACAGTTTTAACTAGCCTTTTTTTATGGTTACTCGGTGAGTAAGTATTATCCTTCCTCTAGTCTAGTTTTAACAATGCCATTTTGAATTGAAGATTAGTTTTTCGACAAATAGTCGTCGCCCATTCCGAAATAATTCAATTTCTTAGAAGTATAATATCAGCGATCTTTTGGCAACTTGCAATTTTATCGCATCTACCTCTCAATTCTGCCATCGAACATTTAACACGTTTTATGAGAGATTGAAAAGATCATTATTTTTCTATTAAGTCACTCCTCTTAATGAGCAACGTTACTAATAAGTTGCTCCAGTAGGTCCAATTCTTAGGTACTAATACTTACCAATTCTTTATCAATTCCATTTTTCTGAAAAAATCTCAGTTTTTTTTTTTCTATTAAAATAATTTCACTCTGGACAAAACACGCGTTTATCAGCAAATATAAAAATAGTTTTTATGTTAAAGATAACAATTTGTTCATCCAAATAAATAGGTGTAACACTAACTCAAATGATTGAAAATCATTCCATTTTAATTTAAAAAAAATGGTTTGTAGCATGGTAAAACTATCGATGATAGAGCCCGCTGATCAACGCCCTGTCATCCTCCACATCACTCCTCGTCGTATTTGTTGCTCGAAAATATTGCTCTCTATTCGTCTCCAATAATGTATATTTTTTCTCGTCAATCTGCATCTCGCTCTTTAGAGAAATGTAATGTAAAATTGCAAGTTTCAGTTAATAGGATGTAAAGCTATATGTAAGCATGCACATAAGCACATATATATACACACACAAACACCACACACACATATATATATATATATATATATATATACGTTTTATTTTTTTACTGTTTCTGTAAAAGTCTGAGGACGCTACAGACGGCAAAAAAAACGGCCGAGTAGCCGAAAAAAAATAATGTAACTTAACAGAAAGATACGGTAATAAAAAATAAAACGCATATTTGCTCTACAACAGTATTGAGCACATTCTTCAGTTTTTATTAATTACCATCCCAACTATATATATATATATAAATATATATATATATATATATATATATATATATATATATTCATAAAATATAGTGTAATGACCTGCTTACCTGGTCTGAATGTATTGTGCAGTCACGTGGACATGTTTAAAAACACTCATATCTTATGCCATTTTTCTGCTTCATCCCTAACCTCGGAAATTAGATTTTAACTATTTTACATTAGAAGATTCTTGATTGGTTATACTATTCCGATGTTCTTCTATAACAAAAAAGCCCAGTATTAAAGCGGTTTCTGACTGATATAATCAAGCAGAAAAAAATATTTTTTATCAATCAGATAAAATATATTTTTTTTAGCCTTGAGTACATTTTTGTTCTATTAGAAATGAGACAAACTCAAATATCGCCATCCCTGTCTAGTTTATAAGTAATGAGTTTAATTTGAATTGGTTAAACTGATGAAAGCACATTTGTGAAACGCCGACGATTTCTTTGGAATAAACTAGAGAGAATTTCCAAACAAACATTGTAAATAAAATGTATTAATATTCTGATTTTACAAATCAAATAATCTGAGTATATTCACTACTTAAGATAAACCCACGAAATTTCATTGCATTACAATATCTAATATAAAACATCTTGAGAAACAGAAAAGTCTGTAAACATAGAGTAATCATCTTTTATTAAAAGTAATAATATAATGTTACAAGTTCTGATTTTAGGCTGCTGGCATAATTACTAAAACAATATGTACATGTATCTATGTATATATAATCATCTCAATATTTTTCTATCTGTACTTGATAAATTACGTTGTAAAGGGCACGCTTCTGGAAGGTGTAGGTCTACATCTCAATGCGGATAGGTAAATATAATTAACTATTACTTAGAAGTTTATTTTATTTAGAGTTAATGAAAAAGATCATGCTACATTCGGGTTGATTAAAAACAAAATCCAGCTCAAATATCTATACAGATTTGTGTATTCGATACGATTTTTCAATTTTTTTTCTACTTGGTTGTCATCACTTATCAAGGACCGGAAGCTACTCAGAAATAAGGGCTAATGGGTATATATTGTGTACAGTAATCAATGGCATAATATCGTAGTACTCCTTAGTAATGGAGATTTGATGAAGTGTCTTAATTTAGGGAGCGGTTTATCAGAAATTTATTTATGTTGAACTTGAAGACATTTAAGTTGTAGTAAGATGGGTAAAGGGAAGACGGAAGAGAGTTTCACAGGCATGAACTTCTAAGAATGAAACTCTGTTCATGGAATCTACGTTTTGATTTAGGCACAGATAAAGTGTGGAGAAAATTATTGACAGGGGTTTTAACTAGACTGGTGTTTGTCGTGAGAGATTGGCGAGGGAAGACCAGATATTGGAGCTCAGACGATCACTTGCTATGGAAATAACGATAAAATAAAGACAGGCTCGCAACATCTATTCTGTGGGAGAGCGGTTGCAGGGAGGAGAAAAGGGCACCCCCCACTAAGCCATGAAGTCTATTTTGTACTCTGTTAAGGCAGGATAGGCTAATTCTAGAAGCTCCTTTCCAGATGTTGAATTTTCGAACGGTAAAAGGAATAATAAATATAATGCATGATAACACGAACTGAACACTTGCCAAAGCCAATTTCTAATTCAGTTTATTCAACAGAAACCCTTTTTATCTAATTTACAACTTACCATAAATCTAACCACGTGTAGAGAATATCAATAGAATAAAACCAACTATTTTAGCAATTAATTGTTCATGTATGATTTCCGAAATGTATGTCCACGTATTAGATCTTGTATATATTTTCAATTTATGCTTCAAACAAGAATTAATAATGTAGTGCTCGGTTGATATTTTATGTAAGAATATATTCCATCCACAATAATTATACAAATATATTAATACCTATGTGTGATATAATTATCATAAACACTTGTAGTACAATTTTCATGTGTTTCCATGAAAACAATTAAAATTGTATTTCTTTATTATTCAGTAAAAAGTTCAGTTTTTATCGGGGCGAATATTCGCCTTCTACTATATATTTTTATATTCTTGTATCATTTTTTTTTCAAGAGTATATTCCCGTTTGACAAGTGTTGCCATGGGAGGTTACGCAGTTGGTTTTTATTCATGTTCAAAAAAGAGTTCTTTTTAAACATCGCTTCTGAAAAAACAACCTGCACTCTAATATACATTTTCCTTTTTATTTCTTATACGTTATTGTCTATGTAAAACAAAATGCAGCCTAACTTATACACTTTTTCTACAAAAAGTCTTTTATTTTTGTCTATTTAAAACAACATGTAAGCTAACTTATATTTTTTTGAAAAAGTTCTTATTTTTCGTAGTCTTTAATAAATAGCTAATTAATATACATTTTTCAGTTACCTTCCCTATACCATTATTGCAAGACGTTAACAATTTTTTTCGCTTTTTTTCATAAAAAAATATTTTCTTATCATTATTTAGGCTAGGCGCGATTGTTCTGCTTGCCTTTTTTAGTTATTAACGGAATTATTTTTTTATATTTTTAATTTTCTTAACTCGGTTCCTTAATCTTCCTCTGTAGTCAAGTTTATGCCAGATTGATGTTCGATTTCTTGCCTATACAAGGCATCGCTATAACATAATTCAATTTTAGTACTTCATCAATTCATCTCAGGGTCCTTAGTGATAAGCGCGAGTGAAATCAATGTCCATGCCCACAGTGACTTTCATCACATCGATTTCAGGTGAATTTTGACCACCCCCAATCGGCACAGGCGAGCCTGGCACATGCTATTGTTTCTTTTCTTTTCACACACCATTTCACTATCAATAACATCGCCATTAAAACTATTATCAGCTTTTCCACTATTATTACCTTATGGAAGCTGACCTATGACCCATTAACAGCTTTACCGCTTAGGTCAGTTTGCGATGTTTTCAATTAGCTCTGTACATTTTTCAACTCATATTCTCTCATTCCTGGCAATTCGGAGGCCTTCATCTATTCGTCCCCGCTCTTTACACCAAACCCCGTCTGGGTGTGTCAAAAGTGTCGGATATACAGCAGGAGAGATTTAATATAGCCAAGTGCTGTCCATTTGTCAACATTCCGAGTATATATCGGACTCCCGGATCGTTTACACGATCAGGCCCCCTTGATATCATTGTTTCTCGTTTCTTGCACGGCTGCTCGAGTCCTAATAACTTGGTGCTAAAAAGTCACATCGTCAGGGCGTTTCTTAGCAACATCCTCATGTATCCAGTCCATACAACTCCGGACTGCGTTATTGACGTCAGCCGGACTAACACATATACCTCAGGGTACGTATTTCTGAAACAATTCATCTTAATTATAGTTTAGTTACAATCTCTTGGTATAATTCCGTCTCTATCTCACCGGAGACATTTCACATTTTTTCGCCATGATTTATAATGGCCAATTATAGTATCATTTCCTCGACTTTCCATAATTGTGCCTCGCACTTCCCTGCAGCAATACTCTCTACGCGTGATTCAGTTCATATCAAGTATCCCTCCGTGTGAACTTGGACCAAGTTCTCAACACTTTTTTTATTTACTCTTTAACTATTGTTAAGTAACTCTGTGGTTAAATACATTCGCCTCTACCATACCGGGGAAGTCGCAACAATTCTTCTCAATGGACTTTTTCAACGATATTTCTTTCTATGAGTATGTCCTAAGATTGAACTCTCACTGGTCGGTTTGTAGCCTCCACAGTCTTATCTTAATGCCATGCACAGTTTAGAAAATTACTGCCCTCTGGAATTGTCCTGTAGCCTTTCTAACCTTGGAGATTATTATGTTGTTCTAACTGCTACTAATCCAACAAGAGTTTTAATAAACGGACATATTTCTTTGCACTATAAGTACTAATTAATAATACTAGTTAATGGTACTAGTTATCAGTACTAGTTAACAGGCTTACTTGCTTGATTAAATTTGTTGATTTCTCTTTGATATTTGTTGATTAATACTCCACATGTTTCACTAACTGATATAAATGACTGGTGTACCCAGTACATGTCTTAAGTGGAAGTTAAAAGGCTGGCAAGCATTATTGAACGCATCTATTCCATTTTAATATTCTCTTATCAATATCCTACAAGCTCTGAATTACGCTCTATAGTCACTGACAGCGTGTCTCCGTGATTATCACCTTATTAGGCTTAAGTACTAGTTATAAGGCCGCTTAGTCTTATCGAACGCATTAATTACGTTTCGATATTCTCTTATCAATATGCCACTGGGTACAATAACTCTCTATGTCACTGACGACATGAATAAATGATTATTACTTCGCTAGTGGTCAAATTCCAGAGCTTCTATCATTTATACACTTTAATCGTGTTCTCTTAAAATCAAGGGTATATCTCCTTCATTACATGAAAAATTCCTTACCTTATCCCCGTGCGTACTCTTTCATTCGAAAATTTTACAGTCACTTTAATTTTATATATTGTATTACGAATGGCAATGTAAATTTTTCAAAGTCTTGCACTCGACGAACAGAATGAATGTGATACTCTGCTGGCATGCGTGTTGCTTACAGTCAGGAATTACTCACAATCTATATATCTTTGTCAGAGAGTTACACCCGTCCGAGGCACACAATATCCCGCGTCATATCAGCATCTGTTCATTTGTTTCACTGCCGTTGGAGTTTTCGTGCTTACAATGGGGTCTGTCACACCATCCGACCTGCAATATACCGGACAGAATTATCGATACAGGAGACCCAAAGCTCAATTCATCATCAGCTTACCACCTACGATTGCCTTATCGGATGGTACTCTTATCCAAAATTACGTCCTCGGCCAAAGCAAATGGTCGCTCAAACCTCATATCCTCAACCATCAATCATCATAAGGTCGTACCTTGTGGCTAGCATTTAGCGCTATGTATACATTCAATATTCAAACCCATCGAATTTCAATCAATTATTCTAGTAAAAAGAATTAACATTCGAAACACGGTTCCTCCTATTTTATAAGCAATTTTTCCGAGAAAAACTCCTATCATGGTATCGATAAATTAGAATGATTCACTTTAAACTCATTGAAATTATCACGCACTCTTTAAACATCAGAGTGCCTCTCCATTTTAGGATTGACGGTTTCACTCACTCCCGGTCCCGTCTCTCATATGGGATGCCCCCATTCAATACGTCGTTCACTTAGCTTATGCGACCTCGGTTCTCTGATCTTACTATCTGAGGGATTATGACGTAGCATGCCATCCTATTTTCTAATCCAACGTCTGTGGCCTTTGAGGTTAGTACACTGTTCGAATTTAGGAGTAAAAAAACCACATCGCAGCTTACAGGCTCTCAGGCCTTACGTCCCATTTTACTTCTGGTCTCACTGAAGTGCTTAGCGTGTCTTAGTGACCCTTCGGGTCTAGCTTCTACGTTGGCTGACCTTAAACTATATCCAGTGGTGAGGCCCCAGCTTGCGGGCTTTGGGGAGTGTGGAGCCACTATTTAATTGCCATTGCTCCCAGTACACTCTTACCCGGAGTGGTAGTACCTGTTAAGGTCCAAAATATGGGTTAAATGGAAACCGACTTAAAAACAACAAATATATTCTATTATAAACGTTTTTCTTACAAATTTTTTGATTCGGCATTAAATAACCTGAAAGGGGTTGATATGCTGTAAAACAAACACAACCAACCAATCTACGTTGGCGGCCTTTCGCAATATTTATCGAAGCCAAATCACGTAGTTGAGCATGTTGCTATTTCAGTGGACTGCCTTTAGTGACCTCTGCTCTTGAGATTCCGTCTGCTCACGACTTTTGAACGTCAAGAGACGGCAGCACTGCTAAGCTCGCAATTATTATTGTAATTACGGCAATTTTCTCTCCAATCCGCTATGCAAGTCTGAATAACTCTCTCACGTCGTCCAAATTGAATTTCTCACTATAGAATGCCTCCACCAGTGTTGACCGTAATTGCTCCTTGGAGGAGCGACAATTTTTTCAGCGCCTTCCTGATATACCGTGACATTTGACTGGCAACCGCTTCACAGGAACTCTTAACGATCTATCTCTCGTTGGCCCACTTGCGACCTTCTGTCCGACTAACTTAAGACTGCTGTCGATAGACTTCGTCCCCACCTGAGCACTCATCCTTCATCTATTCCATCACCCTTTACCTACAATTACTCGCCCCCAAGTCGACCCCATTGATTTCTAAATCTCTCGGCTTACTCAATATAAAACAGCCTCCCCATCTTATTTCTTTAACCAACAAACAGCCTCCCCATCTTATTTCTTTAACCAACAAACAACCTCCCCATCTTATTTCGTTAACCAACAACAACAAAAAAAACGAAAAGAAGACTCATTCTTCAATAAAAACTGTACCCTGTGTATACAATAACAATTTAAAAAAGCAATAAACTAACTCCATCCCTTTGTTCATTCACAAAACAAAAAGTTTACTAACATCTCTGTTGATACTTTTATAAATCACTGTACGAAAACAGTCTCTGTGTCTCGGTTATACACAAGAATTACATGTTCTCCCTACGTTATCGCTTAGTCACTGCTAATACAACAGTCGGTGTCAGCAAAGCGACGTATTTCTGATTCTCTCCTTCCCTCTTTCTTCGCAACATTATGATTACAATAATTAACGGTAAATACCCCCCTCTATCTCTCGTTTATTTATTTTCTCTCTCTTTTTTTCCTTTTTTTAACATACTTAATCAGCCCGCACGATGATCAGTAACAAACCGATGTACTCACCGATCATCGTTGTCGAAATCTCTCACGCGAAATCTTTCTTGCCTCACCCAGCTACAATAGGTGCAATATATGCGTCTCAGCAAAATAAAACAAATTTTGTTAGTCGGTCCCCAAGGGCAACCAACAAAAGTTCAGAAATGTTCTAAGGATAGACATGTTTTATGCCAGGGTTTTTTTTTTCTTCTTCTCTTCAGGATATTCCCTGTCTTTATTTTTGTTGTTTGTTTATTTCTTTAAGTTCTTGAATCATGTATTTCAATTTGAACGGAGAGGATTGTCTAGTAAAAATGTCTTTTTCCGCCTGGAATATATTTCAGGGTAAAAAACAGTTGTCGTAATTTATAACTGTAATAACTATACAGGGTTGAATCTTGCGTCTTAAGTCACCAATATGACGATTCAAGTGTATTCGGAGAGTGTTACTGCGATGGGGAATATTTTGGGAACGGATACGATTATAACTTTACCAGTTGGTCCTGGGCCCACAACTGAACGTTTACAAAGATGTTTTTTTATAAGTCAAGGATAGATGTTTACGTGTATACCGAATGCCCAAGATATCAATACAACGTTTTCAACCAACGGCAAGGAACATGATGTGTATTGTTAGGTGATCAGTGCCCCCACTAAACTTCTGCGATGCAGTTTCAGTCGCTCTCAAGAAAATAGGGTTGATATGACGTTGAATGCAGTAGTAGTTGATCTTTGTTATCTCCTTTTCTCCGGTGTAAAAGAAAGATCACTACAATTTGTTGTTCTTGTCTCGTGTAAGCATAAACAATAGTAATAATGGCCGACGCTCGTATTAAGTTAACTATTCCCAAAAGATATTAAAAAATACTAATTGTGTACAGTTTTTTTTACAGGAGAACGAAAATAAAAGGAATCAAATGTCGTTTGGAATTTTTCTCTTTCTGAAAATTACATAGTCGACGAAAAACCCAAGACAGTTTCCTTTCAATAACCGATTCCTCTAGTTGATATTTATAGGGACGAGTACTCATTGAAATGCGGAGTGGAAAGCTGTGTAAAGTTTTTCCGACGTCACAAATCTCTGCAAACTCTGTTAAAATTCTCCAACTTCTTTAAATCCCTATCTGCACGGGCTTACATGGTGCGAGTTGGGGGCGAGAAGGAGTACGCCGAGGCGTCCAAGTTAACTAAGCATTGTCCAATCTATCACACCTACGTTTGTCCTGATTAGATAATCATCAATTTTTCCTCACATGCAGATCAAGCAATTTTCCACTAACAATGCTTATAATAGTCTCACACACCCGGGAACCTATGCTGGCCCTAACATCCGTATATATCTCCGAATAATCAGGTGTCTAGAAATATTGTTTCGTATTTTCGACTTTGATTTTCTTTTTACAAGGGCATTATTTTTACATCGGCGACCATTCAATCTCCCCTTCTAAAGAGAAGATGATCAGGTGTTTTCGGGACTGAAATAAAAATAAATAAAGCACTTGTTTCTATTTCTACTGGTATATTTTGGTGCAATTTTAAACCGTATCTCTGATGTATCTCTCGGTGTCCCCTTCTCCAGCTAGATCTCTTCTTGCCGGTGTGGATGGGTAATAGTAGGAAAAACTTTCTAAAAATAATATAAATCCCAGCCTCAATTTTATTTAATATTTGACGGATATGTTTACTGGTAACAGCTGTTCTCGGCCACGCGTTACTGGCGCTATGAACAAACAAAACATAATAGGCAAAACTTAGTATTCTTATGTTCATGTTTTCAATACTCGTAGATATTGCTTTTGCCATGTCGCAGCATTGAAAATATCTAAGATGCACGCTAAACGATAATGTATAAGATAATCATTTAAGGGAAGAGTTTTCGCAGGAAATACAAATGTAAGCTATTTCTCATGTATTTACAGCAAATGTCACGTGACAAAATAGAATTGCCGCTGAAAGTATTTGTTTTCGTGAGGCATGGAATGCATGAATCGACAAGTAGTAAATTGTTATGATAGTGTTTCTAAACGAAACAAAGTTTTTACACTAACGAAGAAGAACAATCTTCTATGGGATCAGGAATTAAAGAAACCAAAATATTATGTAGCTATAATTGTGTTTTTAAATATTGTGAGAAATTCCAAAGCCACGTCATTTGTCTGCCCGCCTAACATGATTTGCTAGACGGTCTTTGATAGGTTGAATTTGAATGCGCCAGTTGGTGCCAATTTTGTATTTCATGTGCGTAATTTTTCAGTCTGACATGAATACGGACAGTAAAGGACTCACATAGCAGTGCTCCGTCATAGAGTGCCAGGATTTTACCTTCATTGGGCCCCATGCACTGGGTGGACGAAGGACATTTCTCTAAATACAGAGACAAAATGATTGCTGAACTTATTTTACTCAATGAGGATATTGTACGGTGTTCGGCTTGATATATTTAATTATAGGAAATTCTTCCCATTTCTTTCAGAGACCACGAGGGCCTTAAATATGCCATATTGGGCTACAACATTCCCGTCGTGTTCAACCATGTACAACATGAATCCTTTAAAAGGAAGGCTGAACTAACATTTCCACAGAGGAATCATAACTACCGGCTCCACTGCAATGGATAGCAAATTCAGCCACGGTTTTTACAAGAGACTTACCGTGAACAAAAGAACTTTCATTTACTGATACTTCTTGAATAAAATTTTATTTAAAGGTATGGCTTTTGTTTGTGGAGTTTCTTTGCAGGGAGGAAATTGGGTGTGTAGGGAATAAATTTCTTACAATATAATCAACCTTTGGGCTGTATGATATAGTAACTACGAAGAAGCGCCCTTTTGTATCGGCAGACGCGTACAATGAACGTTGCATATTATTTTACGGGAAAGTAACGGGAAAAGAATAGCAAGACATAAAGTGGAAAAAATACAGAGAATTTACTGACTAGAATATTATGTGATAATGTAAAGAGAACTTGCATTTTGTAATGTTTATTAACATCAAATTAATGTTTTGCAAAGTATTTAAACGTAAAAGTTGTGTGTTTCTTCGGTAACGATAGATGACGTGAACATATGATAATGTAAACAATGTAATGGGCGAGAAATATAAAAAATGTTCGTTCAATGTAAATATATTGTAAGTTTAACGAATCTCTCGCTCTCTCTCTCTCGCTCTCTCTCTCTCTCTATATATATATATATATATATATATATATATATATAATTGTAAGTTGTATATAATTTAAATATTTTCGATAGCAAGGTGTGTAGAAACAGACTTTTTTCTGATATTTGCTCCGTATAAGCTGATTTTTGTAATAAATAAGATTGCGTATTTTGTAAAAGCAAATGTTATGATTTTCTTTGGCAACGCACACTGCATGCAATAAGAACACACACACGCACACAAAATCAACATGTAAATGGAAATAAAGTACGGATAATAAAATCCAAATGAAAATGAAATATATTGTACATTTACAAAACATATTTAAGAAAAATTCGCAGTTTGTATAACATTTATTGCATCTGACTACAAAACATATAAAAACATAAATTGTATATTTTATTTACGTACACAAGCTTGAGTGAACCCAAGAATTTACTGAACATCTAAAGATGTGTGCGTATTTTTCTCCGTAAAAGTTGTTTTGTGGAATGTTTATATACATTTACTATTTCTGTGATGGAATAGTTATGAAAACAGCTGTTGTTTTGTATCAAACCCATCGCCGGTTCAAATGATGCTTCTTGGTGACACCATATTTTTAATGTTAATAACTGTTTGTTCATATAGAAAAAAATAGAATTCCATAATCTGAGAATATTCAGAGCTCAGCCAGTAAGAATTACCAGAATTTAGTAAAGGGAGAAAATGTTATATTTTTCTTGGGAAGTAGAAAAGTTAAATGTATGTCTATGTATGATGTGACCGTCTAGAGGAGAGATATTGCTCTACATTGGGTAGATTAAAATCCCCTTAATCCCTGTGTAAGGCCGGGAAATTATGTTGAGATTGTCTGTTAAACATTGATTGAAAACCGGACAGCGGCGGGTGACATTACGCACAGATTTTGTATGCAACATTACGCACAGATATTTGTATGTCCCATAGCGTGTTTTCTGATGCAGAAATAAATACGGGGGTCTTGGCGATTTTGGTCGCATAGAGTGGAATTAGCAGCAAAATTCTTGGCAAAAAGTTTTGCTTTGTCTGATGCTTACCAGATTACTTCAGATTCATTGATGATAATTGGTATAAATCAAGCGTTTCTGTTCAGAATCCGGTTTGTAATAACTGGTGAGAACTAAGCCGCTGCTCGGCCATATTGGACTTGACGAAGGAGAATTTCTGCAATCAAAATAATTTATAGTGGATTAATTGAGTCCCAAATCATCACGATCTTAAAGGCTTCCTCTGTTACAACCTGTCTGGAGAAATAATAATAATAATAATAATAATAATGATAATAATAATAATGATAATAATAATAATAATAATAATAATAATAATAATAATAATAATAATAATAATAGTAGTAGTTCTGGAAGCGGAGACAAGTAAAGCAACAGAAATAGAGGGGTAATTGAAAAGGGATACCTCAGGAGAACAAGAAAACTTCTGGAAAAGAAATTATATAGCAGATACTTAATAAAAGATATAAATACATGAGCAGTATCACTAGTAAGACACTCTGGACCGTTTATAGGGTGGGCAAAAGAAGAACTGAGACAGCTCGATCAGAAGACCAGGAAACTCTTGAACATGAATAATGCAATACACCCAAAGGACGATATTGACAGACTCAACGGGAAAATGAAAAACGGCGGGCGTGGACAGGTCTGCATAAAAGGCTGTGTGCATGCCACAAAAAAGAACTAGAAAAATACATAATGCAAAATACTTAAAGGATAATTACGACAGCAAGAGATACTGAACAAATCAACAAAACAGAAAACAGAAAGAAAAATGACAAAACGAGAAAAGAAAAATGGGAAGAGAAACAATTCCCCGAAAGATTCATAAGAATGACAAAAGATGAGAATAACAAAAACACCTGGACACGGATGCGAAAATGATATATAAAACGAGAAACTTAATATCTAATCACTGTAGCACAAGATAACTCGATAACAACAAGCCATATCAAAGCAAGGATCGATAAAACACAAGAAAACAACAAATGCAGACTGTGGAAAAAGAGACGAAACAATAAACCATATAGTAAGTGAATGCAGCAAACTGGCCTAAAAGGAATACAAAAACAGGCACCAGTTGGGAGGACAGTACACTGTGAATTATGCAAACAACTGCATTTTTAACGTACAGACAAATGGTACAAGCATAAGCCCGCAACAGAATTTGAAAACGTGAACCACAAAATCCTATTGGGCGTGGACATGCGGACGGAGAAACCCATCCAAGCAAGAATACCAGATATCGTATTTCTTAAGAAAGAAAACTCCCATCAAATCGTAGATTTTGCTGTCCAGCTGACCAGAGCGTGAGTATACAAGAAGAGGAGAAACGGAGCTAATACACAGCGCTAGCCAGAGAGTTAAAAGGGATTTGGATAATGAAGATAACCAAAATAATATCTATAATAGTAGGAACACTAGGAATAATTCCGAAATACGTTGAAAAAAGAGTAGGAGAAATTGAAATTAGATGCAAAGATACGACGACTAAAGATAATGAACACCGCTGAAATATTAATGGAAACCGCTTGAATGCAGAGAATGATACAATATAATGAAGAAGCGTTACAGGGAATGTAGAACACTGAAGCTGCATATCAACAAATTCTACATTCCCATCACGCATCCTATCCCATCGTTTCATCACCCTTTCCAAAAAGTGTGATACCAAAGAGCTGACAAGATTCAAGGAAGATGCAAAGACCGAGGAGAGAGCGCTGACTAGAGTTCCGCTGGACAAGCACAAAGAGAACTGGAACCTCGGGGGGCTGAGTGCCACTAAAACTCCAGTAAATATCAATGACTGCTGTCAACAAGAAATCAATCGTGAGCGGTTGTTGCGATGACGCAAATTTATTTGCAAATGCTATCGAAGGAGGCGGAGAGAGCTGGAATAGGTGTATCAGAATCGGCCATTGAAAATGCCTTATGAAATTGAAGAAATCAACTTACTATCTTTCGAAGCTTATAACTACTTGAAAAATGTAATTACAAACCCTATTTTTTTTCAATTAAAGGAGCAAGGACCAAAATTTAAAAAAAAATACCGAGTTTAATATAAAATTATGCAATATTTGTTTTTTAAAATCGGTTTTCCTTAAAAAAGATTTAAAGAAAACCAACGAAATTTTACTTAGTTCGCTTAAAATTTTTTTTATAAATTCCGAAAAATCACCTGTAAAAATTCTATTTAATCTTTACTTCCATTGTTAATTGTTAAGAATTTATCCATATTTATACTCATTTTTATGTCCTTTTTAAATAAAATACTTTTTAAACAAGGTGTTTAAAAAAAAAACGTGAACTCAGATTTTTTAAATGTTCAAATAAAGGGAGAGAAATCTCTGATTTTTTTCGCGAGTATCTTACGGTGACTTATAAACGCCAGAATTAATATGTATTTTTATTGCGTGCTGTTAACCAAATTTAGTATTTTTGGGGCCTCCGTAGCTGAAAAAAGCACACATTCACTAATAAGTTTTTTTTCCGTTAAACAAAAAATCCAGTCGACCGATTTTTTTAAAGTTCTCTTAATGAAATACACGAAATTTGATTATTATATCTTAATTCTACTTAATTGAGTGATTTTTTTAAAAATATCTAACAAAAGAAAACATTTCATGAAATAGAAAAATTGCCGTCACCGTCCTGGATTTAATTGACGATATAAGCATAACATGAGGTTTCATTCAAAAAAAAATCAACGTTGTTAAAAAAAAGGTTTTACACTTTGGACTTTACAAGTAAATTTCGAAAAAACTCTTCTTTTTTTAAATTAGAATATTTTATTTATTGATCTTTTAGCTTCAATTTGTGATATATAAAACTTTGGTACGTAAATTAATTATTTAAATTTTAATAGACATTTCAAAATGGGAGTGAATGTAACAAAAACGTTTGTTTAAGGTATTATATTTGGTGTATTTGAAAGAGCATAAAATTTCACATTGACCCTGGAAATATCGTAAAGATTAACCAATAGAAAAAAATTATCAGAAAAATAAGCCAACAAACAAGAAAGAGTCAAAGCTTCAAATATAAAACAAACTAGACTATCCGTGACCCGTTTGGTCAGTATGTTATATTAGCCATGGAAATAATGTATGAGCGTGACGTGACACTGGTGACGTAAAGAAAATAGTTTTTTTAGTGACATAACAGAACCATTTCTATGAAAATATAGTTTTAAAAAGCCAGCAAAAAAGAAAGAGACAAAACTTCAAAGATATAACACACTAGACTACCCGTGGCCCGTTGGATTACTATGTTATATTAGCTTTGAAATTAATCTATGAGTGGGACACTTGTGACGTAAAGAAAATAGTATTTTGTGACATAACAAACATTTTTATTAAAGTATATTAAAATGGAAAAAGTATATAGATAGATTTCTATGAGGCGTTATCTTTATAAGTGTTTATGTTTGACATACACAGTAAAATAATACGTTTTATTGCCGCGTTGATTATTTATTTATAACGCAAAAAACATATTGTCGGGGGTATTTATTTATGTTGGTAGTGTAGAAGAAAATGTATAACTGTTTTTATGAAATGTGTATTAAAAAATGTAGAACATTTTTTTTTTAAATGAAAGCGGTAGGTAAATCGCCGTTGTAAAATGCTCTAATGGTTGTCAACGGGTTAAAGTAGATTTATTTGTAAGAAAATTTAACTTAATGCGGAAATGAACAGTGTAAGAAATGCAGAAAGTATTAACAATTGTTTATTTGAATCATTTAAACGCGAAAAAACAACTAGGACGTTGAAAACGTATACAGTAAAACAATACGTTTTATTGTTGCGTTGATTATTTGTTTATATACGCATTTGCAACCGGAAGTCGTAAACCGGATGTTGGATTACAACACCCGTTACAAGGTCGTTTGAGTTTTATAATTATATAGATGAATGCTACCAAAAGCAAGACAAGTTATTCTACTAACAACTAGGATAACGCTGTGAGTTTTAACATAATCTAAAGCGTTAATTTACTGATAGGTGTGAGAGCTTGGTTGTTCCTCACGTGTCTTAAGTGCTAGTTAAAAAGGCTCTCAAGCCTTATCGAACAAATCGAGTTCGTTTTGATATTCTCTTATCAATACCCCAAAGGTTTTTAATTACTTGTAATAGTCAATGACGGCGTGATAACGTGATTATCACCTCACTAGGCTTACGTACAAGTTCACAGGTAACGAGCTAGATCGATCTCATCAATTCCGTTCGGATATTTTTTGGTCAATATCCCACACTTTCCAATCACTTCTCAGGTCATTGATAGCGGGAATAGGTGATTATGACCTCACCAGTTTTCCCAAAGATCACACCATTATCCACTCCCCGGTTTCTATCACTTATAAGCCCTCATCGAGTTTTCTTCGCATGAACGGTCTACCTCTGTCATTACATGAGGGATTTTGTCCTTACCTCCATGCTTTCTTCCTCCTTCCAATACGAAAAAGTCACTTTAATTCCATACCTTGTCTTACAAATGACAATCTAAATTTTCATTACGGTGTCAATGTCTCGCACTCATTGACAACCTCCTACTGAACACGTCGAACAAAATAATCGATAGAGGAAAAGGAATTTAGTTAAATCTACTAAGCTTAATGGGCAGTCAAGATGGCTGACAGAAAAAAATAAACGGCTGTCTTTGAAGCGTAAAAAGAGTTCAAAAGTTAATAACCTAAACAAAATACTGATTACCCAATAGTTTTCAGGAAGTTCAAGTTACATATCGATGAATTTTACTTGTATACTATAGCAAATTTTCATCAGATATTTTGTTTGGATACATGCGATTAAAAGAGAGAATTTCGTTTACAATAAGTATAGCAAAGTAATTTTCCTAATGTAATTCTGAAAACAATTTAAAAGTTATAATAATATTTCAAAGAAGGCTATCGTATGCTTTGTTTATCATATGAATCGTTAAATGACTTTTAAAATTATTATTTAAGTGTATTATATTCATCGTAATCTGAATGTTTGGTAATACCAAAAAAGGCATGCTGAAAACGTGTTTATCTCGAAGAAAACACTCCAATATAAGTCAAACAAAAATATTAATAAAAATTAGAAAAAAAATAAACGTTTTATTAGTGTACAGCAGAGGTTTGTAATGTTTAAATATATCATGTTTGGCTTATTTCCACACAAATAATAGCCATTGTTTGTATTAACATTAATTGTTGGAATTTAATTTGTTTGGTATATTTTAAATTATCGTAAAATTTAAAAAAACTTATTTGTTTCGTTGTATCAAAATTATTTATTGTTTGTTTGAATTTTTAAAATGTATCGTTAGTAAAGATTTTACAAAAATATTATCGTGAGCTTGAACTTGAAAAAATATTTATCGTTGTTTTATTTATTAATATCGCTCTTGTTAAGTAAACTATCTATCGTTTTATTTTACGTTTATGTTTTAGTAATTTTTTATTGACTAAATTGAGATTTCATGTTTCGCGGCACTTAATATTTGTCTGCTTCAAACATACGTAATTTTACATGCATATTCTTTTATATATATATATATTGATTAAACTGCAGGTTTCCTATAAAACGATTCGTAGATTTTCCTTCCGTTTTCTTATGTAATTTATGAGTAAACTAGACTGGGTGCCCGGCGTTGTCCGGGTGTTTGGAGGTTTGTGTGGAGTAAAAAAATGTAGTATAGCGGTTCGAAAATTTCCGCGAATTAGGAAAACAACGTAAAAAAACCTGACTTCGATTTTGCGACCATCGCTAAACCGGAATTGTCGAAGGTGTAAATAAAGGCTTGCCAATCGAAAAGAAGGAATTTCTTTCGAAAAAATCGGCGAAAAAATCGATGCCCCCTGTACATAAATGCCGAGTTAGGATGGAATAAACATTCAAGCAACTGTTTCGATATTTGTCGTCCAAAAGGTCGAGCTTAAACAGGATACCAATCTTGTGAAAATCCGTCCACTCTGTTCAAAGTTTTAGTCATACATACATACATACATACATGCATACATGATGATGATTGCAACGTCTTGTCGGACGAGTGCCACTCCCTCAGACATTTAAAATCCATGAGCCCAAATGCCTGAGGGAGTATCTATACAAAGATGATGTTACAGAGTCTTAGCTTTTTACGATAGCTAAGTCTCTCTCTCAGTTCAAAATGTTGAGGTCCAGCAACAAGCAAGCGCAAGATAGCCAGCAACAAATTAAACTGCAGACCAGCTTAATGCGGGTATTGGTCTCCCGCTTTATGGTTTTTTAAATCAGAGATTTGCTTCTCCTAGAAAGGCTGCCTTCACCACGGCCCTCTCCACCCCAATACACATATACACACACACTAATATACACGGTGCTAGTTGGCCGTTGACCCAGAAAAAGAGTTCATTCGCCCTTTGGAAGGTCTTGTTTTTAATCCTCCAAGGAGACTAGCCGCCCTCCTCACCAAACAAGTCTGGTGGGGGAACCAGTTTAGTCGCCGGTGACCCGACCACGAGGCAGGTAGTACTGGGTTACATGGTACCAGTAGCATATGACATGACATGACACATATGATTACATACATAGATAAATACACACATACATACATACATACATACATAGATGCATACATACATACATACATACATACATACATAGATGCATACATACATACATACATACATACATACATAGATGCATACATACATACATACATACATACAAAGGTGAGATCTATAGTATAGAGGACGATTAACATATTTAGTTTTTATTATCCATAGAATAACACAATGTGTCATTACTTCTAACGCATAAACATACACATACGCATAAACATACACATACGCATTAACATACACATACGCATAAACATACACATACACATAAACATACTGCTTTTCCGTTTTCAAATGTTTCTTTTTAAATTAATATTGAATGAGATTTAGTACACAATATTATATTCTTCTAAATGTAAATTTAAAGTTTTCTAATGCTTTTTTTCTTAATATTGTCATTCATTTTCAACGGGTTGACTGTTCGACAGATCTTTTTTGTTAGGACCTTAACAATAACCTCATGTTTTAGGTCACAGGGCTTTAATGATATATTTATGAAAGCCACGACTAAAGACAGATTTGCATGCTGAGCATTAAGCCTCTAAAATGATGGTCATATTAGATAAAACCGTATATAAATGAGTTAATCATTAAGATATAATTAATCATTGTTTTCACTATGGAAGCACCGTTAATCTCAGTGGAAAATGCAAGACGATTAATAGTATATGAAAAAAATGATAGACTGACTTAAGTTTAATATGCAAATAGTATTGTGTTCATTTTTATATGAACATATATTATAATAAGTAAAGACATAATAATATATTTATTTCTGTTTTATTAATAGCAAACAAAAAAAGGAAGATACATGCTCCCATATTTGTTCATATTCAAGCAAAGCCACAAATATGACCACATGCTTATGTCATCTTTTTATCAATCACATATTTTAATAGTAATTAAACTTAATAGAAATTATTCAGATAACTAGTAAATTCGGCTCATCATGATTTTATTAAACCATAAGAAAGAAAACAGTGTTGTTCAGTTTAAATTTAAAGATATGTTAGCAGACAAAAATAGTACTGACTTATAAGTACATAATCGTTGGTGCACTGTAGATGAAAAAAAATTACATTACCATGTTTTGTCACGTGGGGCTGTTTAATTACATCAAAACCAGTTTGCTTTCTTTCTTATACGATGAAGTAATAAGTCATTCACATATAAAACAAAGGCAAAATATGAGGGTTTTTTTGTGACAAACGCGCCTTTATATGAAATGTATGTGATTAGTGTTACACTTAAGCATAGGAAAAAATATGTTGTCTCAGATTTCACCTAGACAATAAATAACATTTCATTAAAACTGTAAATATTGCTACGTAGAATATAGATCAGAATGGAAACATTCTGCGAACTATTACAAAATATATGTACACGTAAACACATTAAAAAAAAGTTTTATGTGGAAAATGTAATTTTCCTGTTTGACAGACAGCCATATTTTTACTTATTTGTTTTCGGAGGCCTTACTCGTATTTCTCTTTAAATGTAATGTCATTGGTTTGAGTAAAATTTCATATGCGCAGGAATAGATTAGAGAAATGATTCTATTAGATGAGTATTGTTAAGGAATTTCGCTCACTAATGTTATTGGAAATAAAGTGAAAAACCCAATTTGCTGATATAAAAACAAAAATATGAAAATTTCAAACAAAGCGACTGTAAATTTAAAAGAGGTTAAATTAAATCTAAATCTATTGAAAATCAAATTTAACGATACTGAACAATACAAAATAAGTCGGCGTGTAATTAATGGAAACGCGGCGAATAAGATATTAACAGGATAACTTAATCATAAATTTTCTAATGTTTTGGCGTAACGCACAAAGTTTTCTGTTATAGAAAACGTGTTTATCTTCTAAAAAATAATCCGGAAATTACTAATAAAAATCGACGATGTGCCTTTATTAAGTTTCCGATCATATTTCATATAAACACATTTATTGATAATAAACGCATAAAACTCTAGTCCCCTTCAAGTAAATTTTCCCTAACTGCAATCATTTTATTTTACCATTCCAAAAATTGCTTGCAAACCTCATAGAACCATCTTGTTTTACCTTGTCAGTGACCGTATTCACAGCCTTCTTCATTTCCTCAATAATCTCCAAGCAACAGACTCTAAGGTGTACATTGAGCTTAGTGAATAATCAAAAATCACAGAGAGCAAATGTCTAACCTATAGGGAAGGTGAAATGTTTGATCCCCATCCTGGTCAAATAGTCTCTGACAAGGATGTGCTTTTGGGCCAGTGTCTTCGGACAAAACCTCCGCATCTTTCGTTCCTCGCGACTAATGTTGTGTACAGTTCCTACACTGACATCAAACTGTGCAGTAATTGTCTCTATAAATAGATGAAATTCTTATTTTAATCAAACAAGTCTGATGTTTTTACTTCCTTAACTTTCCCACTTCTCTCTTCATCTCTCACAGACTCTCTACCTTACTAGAATTTCTCATGCCACACTGACACTGATGCTCGGGTTTATGCAGGAACAACCAAACGCAGTCTGAAGCATTCCATTTATACGATATATTTCTTCTCCCTAGATTAAAACAGATTTCAATTGCACATCGGTCTTCAAAATCAACCTCACATCTAGATTGAAATTCACATGCTGCGGGATTCATGCTTTAATAGGGTGTATGTAAATCCCGTCTGTAATGTTGTATCTGAAAACAAGGAAACTGGTCAGAAACCTGATTAAATATATAAGAATAACATACTCATTTTTTTTAGTCCACGACAAGTTTAAATGCCTGTACTAAAAATCCGGGTAATTATTGAAGGTGCCCCGTATATACATATATATATATATATACATATATATATATATATATATATATATATATATATATATATATATATATAAGTACGGCAACCGGTTCTGGCCAGATCACCGAAGATAAGCAACGCAGTACAAGGTGTGTGACCATTTGGGAATTCTAGGCGGTGCATGTGCTCTCCGTTTGTTTCCAACACTTTAACTTGCCACTCGTATGCAACACTGTTGACATAGGAGAGACGTTGTTGAAGACTGCCAAATCTTGCCACAGAAATTTCACGCACAGGCACCCTTACAGTGAGTATCCATAGTCTGTCAAGAATGGAGGAAGCCACACACAGTCACACACACACACACACATATATGTATATATACACATATATATATGGGTGTGTGTGTGTGTGTGTGTGTGTGGATTCCTCCATTCTTATATATATATGCGTATATATATATATATATATATATATATATATATATATATATATAAAGTACGTCTGGTTGAACACGACAGAGTTATTTTTTCAGAATTTTACTGGATCTCTTTTCTATTGGCATAGCGGTCTTTCTAATTTCCATGTTATATAAAATGGCGCCTTAAAGAGAACTCAGCAAATAGAAAAGATATCCAGAAAGGTCGAAAAAAAGAATAACTCTGGTTTGTTTTATTTTACTCCAGTTGAAGTTCTAAGAAATCAGGGGCCCACAACCTGGGAATGTGCGCAATCAGACGTGCTTTAATAATGGTTTACTGAAATATATATATATATATATATATATATATATATATATATATATATATATATATATATATATATATATACCAGAAATTCAGCCCAGCATTGCCAAGGTGTTAGGAGGTGTATGTTGAGCAAAAAAAAAGTGGTAGTAGGAAGGCAGGCTCGAACCCGTACATAAAAGCAGGCAAAGAACGGGGAAAAACCTGACATCTTTGCTATGACCACCGTCAAACTGGAAGTAACGTAGGTTTAAATTAAGGCTAGACAACCGAAAGAGAGTATGACTTATGAAAATATCGGCGGAAAACGCAACGTCTACCTGTAGAAAAGTGCGCAGTTGAGGGTGAAGAAATTGATGTTTTTTCGCCAAGTTGTCGTCTAAAGTGTCGAGCATAAAAACGATACTGAACTAGTGAAAATCCGTCGCCCCTGTCGAAAGTTTTAGGCAGACATCAAAAAATACACACATACATACATTTATATATTTGTAGTTTAAATTTTCGACCCAAACCGATTAAAAAGGTTGCCATATCTCTTAATACCCTTTGTGTCAAATTTCTAAATAGTTAAACCAGAAATTTTCTGAGTAATTTAGTATAGAGACCGCAGAGGTCAATGTATGTAAAACTTTAACGTCTAGTATGACTCCTTAACAATATTGTTTTGTGGCTCAAATCAAGTTATTAATTAAGATCCATGTCCAAGGAACCTATATCTAAATTTTAAAGTGTTTAGATCCAAAATTTTCGGAGGAGTTTGGTAGGATTCTCATAGGTGAAACTATTGAACTCTGACCCCTTAGCAGCCAAATTTCTGCCGAAAACGGATTACAACCATTTTCCCAAATATGACTACCCTGTATATCGGATTTCTGGTTCGTAGACTGAAACTGACAGAGTTATTGCGTAGGGAAATGTACACAGACAGAAAGACATTTTAACTCAAAAAGGAGGGGGGATTGCGCTGTTAAATAGAGGGAAATTTTAGTGACGTCATATAGTCGTTAATGTAATTTTAACAGATATGAACGCAGTTAATATTCTTACCCAAGAGAAATATACCTGTGGAAATTCAAATATAGGTTTCTAACAGAAATAAAATGAGTGTTATGAAATTTATTGATTGAGATTATATGTATTAATTATTATAGGGGGTGTTTGAATGGTGTGAGAGGGTTAACCTGTGTCTACAGTTAAATTATCTTCTTTTAATAAACGTTTACTTATTAATGGTGCTATGTTATAGAAACCTGCACGCTGTTTAATTGTACATGAATTTGCGATAAACGCAGATTCAGGAAGTATCCGGCGCGGTTTTTTTTAAATAAATTTAACCACCTTTGCTTGTTTAAAGTCAAAGGTGTGATTATGCTGCAATAAAGGAGAGAATAATGCACTAAGAGAATTGCTATTTTTTTTATCTCTTTTATGTTCACTGAGCCTTTTTTCCAATTCACGCTGGGTTTCACCAACGTCTTTATGATGGCAATTTTGGCAAGGAATAGTGTATATACCTTCATTGGAAACTGGTTTGTTTTGGAGATGTTTCGTAATTCTTAATATTTGTCTTATGTTTAATGATGTGGTTTGTACGATAGGAATTTCTAGTTTGTTTAGTGTGTTACAAGTTATTGTATTATTAGTGTGTGTAGGTAAATATATATATATATATATATATATATATATATATATATATATATGTATATATATATGTATATATATATACATGTATATATACAGTTGTGCGCAAAAGTATTCGACCCCTACCAAAATTGTCTTATTTCTTTGAATGGATAGTTCAATAATCATTAACGACTAAGTTCGAATAAACTGTATAGTCTTCAACAAAAAAAATAAAAAGTAATTAGTGCTTGATAATATAAATAAATTTATTTACAAAAATTAAAATATGGATGTTGCAAAAGTATTCGACACCTTTTCATTAATACTTGGTTGAAGCTCCTTTGACCTTGATTACTGCAAGTAAACGTTTCCTATAACATCTAACGAGACTTCTACATCTGTCCACTGGAATTTTAAGCCACTCTTCTTGACAGTACTGTTTTAATTCAATCAAATCAGATGGTTTTCTTTTATGTACCGCAATTTTTAAATCATGCTATAAGTGCTCAATTGGATTTAGGTCAGGAGACTGGAAAGGCCATTCTAGAAGTTTCACCTTATTATTCTTTAACCATGCCTTAGTGCTCTTTGAAGTGTGTTTAGGATCGTTGTCCTGTTGAAAGATATACCTTCTTTCATGCCCCAACTGGTTCGCAGACGGAACAAGATTTTCTTTCAGTATGGACTGATATCTAACTGAATCCATTCTTCCATCGATTATGGTTAATCTTCCAGTTCCATTTATACTGAAACAGCCCCACACCATGATTGATCCACCTCCATGCTTAACGGTTGGAACGGTATTCTTCACATTATAAACAGTATTTTCTTTTCGCCAAACATAGCGTTGCTGGTTGCGTCCAAATAATTCCACTTTCGTTTTGTCTGACTAAATTATATTATTCCATTAATCAATAGGCATTTCTAGGAACTTTGTTGCAAAATTTAATCGAGCCTTTTGATGAGCTTTGAAAAGTAAGGGCTTCCTTCTGGCAATACGTCCATGCAATCCGGCACGATTTAATGCCCTACGAATAGTTGACAAGTGTACATCTGAGCCAGCATTCTTCAAATACGTCTGCACGTCCTTTAGGTTAGATTTTGAGTCTATTGAAATTTGTCTAATAATTTTCCTAGCCCCACGTGTCGTAATTTTTCTTGGACCACATGATCTTGGAAGACTTGATACAATCCCTTTTACTTTCCATTTTTTGATAATGGACATAACAGTCGACCGTGGTATAGAAAAAGGGTTGGAAATTTTTTATAACCTTCTCCAGACTGGTAGGCATCGATTACTTTCTTTTTAATGTCTTCAGAGTACTCTTTGTTGTTTGTCATAGTTGCAGATTTGTTGGTGTTGAAAAAGATTTTTTTTTACTTGAAACAATTATTCAATCATTCAATATTGCATTGAAGTTCAATTTGAACTGATTTTACATTCAGTAGAGTCATAAATATTATTTATAGGAAATAAATACAAGGTCAGACTAAAATAATAAACTTAATGACGCTTTTATTTAAACTTTAAATTAAAGGGGTCGAATATTTTTGCAACATCCATATTTATATTTTTTGTAAATAAATTGATATACACTTGTGCCCGATATTATTCATACCCCCTCTTGAAAATTGAGTTTATTAGGTGTAACTTTGTAAGAATTTATTGTTTACGTCCATATTGATACATATTCTTAATAAAACTCTTCTGATCATTTTCGTCATTTTAAAATCTCGGGATACTTGTAATAAAAGAAATATACAGCTATTTATAAAACCTGCAATGTTCAAAAATAATCATACCCCCTTATTTTTTCAGTATTAATCGAGTTTCTGACTGTTTGTTTCCTGTTTGATTCTTATTTTGAATGCTTTTATACAACCTTTGATTAATTTCATTTCGTTTTTTGCATTTTTCAGAAATTAAAATGATATCAACTGAAAACCAAAAAAAGAATAAAAATTATTAGAATGGGGAAGAAAAAAGAGCTTAGTAATGATCTTAGGACAAAAATTGTGAATTCACATAAGGATGGTTTAGGTTACAAGTCAATTTCCAAGAAATTTGAGGTCCCTACAGCAACAGTACAGAGCATCATCAAAAAATTCCAGAGCCACCACACAACAAACAACTTGATTGGTAGAGGAAGGAAAAGGAAACTGTCTGCTAGAGCCACCAGGAATATTGTAAGAAGTGTTAATGCAAATCCAACCACCACTACTAAGAACATTTTAGAAAATCTGGAGTCTTCTGGCATAAAAATATCAAGGCAAACATTGCAAAGGACTCTGCATGAAAATGGTCTGAAAGGAAGAAGACCAAGAAGGACTCCATTGCACACCGGAAAACGCCTTGCAGCACGTCTAAAGTTTGCTAGGACCTATGTGAATTCTCCAGAGTCCGTTTTCTCAAGTATTTTGTGGACTGACGAAACAAAAATTGAATTGTTTGGCCATATGGATGCTTCTTACGTTTGGAGGAAGAAAGGAGAAGCTTACAACCCAAAGAACACCATACCCACGGTGAAACATGGTGGTGGTAGCCTAATGTTTTGGGGCTCCTTTTCGGCTAGTGGTCCAGGTAGTTTGGTCAAGATAGATGGAACCATGAAGAAGGAGCAATATTTGGAGATACTCCAGAAAAACATTAGACAGGATGCGGAAAAGCTCCATTTAGGACCAAACTGGGTCCTTCAACAGGATAATGATCCAAAACATACTGCCAAAATAGTCAAGAAATGGTTTGAGGATAATCACATTAATGTTTTGGAATGGCCTAGCCAGAGTCCTGACCTGAACCCTATCGAAAACCTCTGGCACATATTGAAAACTGAGGTTAAAAAGCGGAAACCTAGAAATTTGAGGGATTAAGAGAACTACTGCATTGAAGAATGGTCAAAAATCAGTGTTGATGATTGTAAAAACCTTGTTGATAAATATCCAAAACGGTTACAGGCAGTTATTAAGAATAAAGGGCATGCTATTGACTATTAGTAAGAGAGGTATGAATAATTTTGAACCCGTGCCATTATTGTTTTTCTTAGTATAATGCTTCAAACTTGCATAATTTATTTATTTGTTGAGTTTAAATTAAATGCTTATGCTTGATTTATTGTTTGAAATCCCTTTAATATTGTCTATCTTCTGGTTTGAGCAATATTCTTATAGAAATCTCAAAGATCCGAGGGGTATGAATAATATCGGGCACAAGTGTATATTATTAATCTCGAATTACTTTTCCTCATTTATTGTTGACAAATATACAATTTTATAATAATTAGCCGTTAAAAGGCGTTATGAAGATTTTTGAAGTATAGATTCAACGGAACAAGAAAATTTAGACAAGGGTCGAATATTTTTGCGCACAACTGTATATGTATATATATATATATATATATATATATATATATATATGCATGTACATATATGTATATATATATACATGTATATATATGTATATATATACATGTATATATATATATATATATGTATATATATATATTATATGCATTAAGCATACGATTACTCATTTTTAAGTACTATAAAATATTAAAAAAATTTATCTCCCAAATAAATACAAATTATTTAGCAAAATATATTGAATGTTACAAATATACCCATGTTACTTAAGCGAAACTAAACATTTTCGGTTGTTGAGTATCTAGCAACTATCGTTCTACAGTCGAACCGTGATGGTCTGTTGTCATCAGGATTATAGATAATATATTTTCTTTAAAGAAAAAACAGCTTGGAATATCAGATCTTTAATGAGCGCCAAGTGAAAAAACCGCGTATCGTAAACTAGAACCAATTTTAATAATGTTTCTTTTTTCGACATTTCATTTTCATAGCAAATGTAAACTTAGGAAAACAAATAATTAAGCATATACTTTAGTCACATTGCAGTGACAAAGTAAGAATGCTTCCTCTTTTAATCTATTTATTTCTGGAGATGATGCAATTAGGAAAAGTAGAGAAAGACGGTCAGAAAGAGGGACACAATGAATTTTATAAATTATATATATATATGTATATATATATATATATATATATATATATGTGTGTTGAGTAAGTTTTAAAATATGTGTATGAGAATTCACATTCACCTGTGTTATACGGGTAGGGTTTTGAAAGGTTATTGAAATAGCAACTATTTTACTTGAGGTTACACGTATCAAGAATCGTTTACAAAAGATGCAATCATCTGAGCTGTCTTGCATAGATCAGTGATCTACCTTATGGGATAAATGTAATTTAAAAAAATGGTTACAGAAAAACGGACAGCCATACCGAGTTTTGTACATGAAAAACGATAAAATACATTTCAATCAAAAACATTACAACGTACAGACTCCTGTGCTCAATACAATAAAAATAGCAAACCGTTCATCATACCATCCCCTTGACTACTTTTTAACCTAACCCCTGGCCTGACCCTCCCCATAACTTGGAGGCTCTCCTTTTTCACGGGCACCTAGCCGTTGAAGTTCTGTAGAATCCCTTTTGCTCTGGCTTAGAATCTGCTTCTAAGAGATCCTTCGCCCAGTGGTGCAGAGTGAACACTACCTCCTAACGTGGTTAAGCTCGACAGCTGAAACGGTGAATCGGGGTGAGACGCTTGTAGTTTACACGTGATGTAGTTTACACGTGAGAGATACATGAGTCCGATGAGGACCAGTGATGTCCATCCTTCTAACTAAGGAGTTGCAGCTACCGAACAAAGCAGTTACTACCTATATTTAGAGCCCATTACACCCCAGCATATCATGTGTTTTTTTATTATTACATTTTAAACCCATACAAGGCACATTGCCACTTTGGTGTAGGGGGCTACTGTCAGGGGCAGCAACTACTGGGACACTATGTTGGGATTTGGGCAGCAAGATTTCGGTTCACGTTACACATGAACTTCTGCATGTCAGTACAGTTAGGGAAGCAGGGACCCGGAATGGAATTCAAGAGTCTAGCGGTTCTGGGGAAGAAACTACTGGGGTAGAAAGATCTTTTACATCTAGGGGTTTCTACTGTGTGGGCGTTGGATTTAGCTGCCTGTCGGGTTTGTCGAGGGTGTCCACGTCATGGAAGCACAAGTGTCTGCAGTTCATCAGCGCATTCACCATTAAAATACTTGTAGAACAGGCAGAGGGATGCAACGTTTCGTCGATGGAACAGAGGCTGAAGCTTAGATGCCAGTTCAGGGCCTATCAGATTGTTTGAAAAAGCATTATGTAGCTAATCACAAAATAGTCGCTAATTCCCTAACGGCAACCCAAAATAATTTTGGTCCTTATTCTCCAAGATATTTATAAGCCTTAGTTGCACGCAGATGTGTTTTTTATCGAGCTATTGTGTATTTTTCTTTACGTAAGAAATAATTCAGGCATATAAGAATGTTTATGCTGGTAACAACGTTCGCAACCTCCGAAACCAACAACACTTACATTCTGCAGTTTTTTTTTTATAGAATTTTTTCGTTACATATTATTCGATATCTACTTGGACGTCATAGTTATTAAATGATGAGTTTTGATTGACGTTTCAGAACTAAGTGCAAATTATTAATGACTTAAAGAAGAGAATAAATAACCTTGAGTATATACTAGACTATATCATTGTTTGTGTAAGATATCTATGTACAGGGAGTCTTCATGAAAACCAGGCATGAGGCTACTTTCTCTGATAATAAAGTCTGACAAAATATTCAAAATAGTCATAACACCAGAAACGCAAATCTTCTTCTTATAGCCATTCTACACAGGCTTTTTCGAGAAACGGTGCACATTATTAAAGTATCGTACCCTAAGTAACAATACGAAGATGGATATTCAACGATACTTGACGAATGCTTGTCGTGGAATCCAGGAAGATCAAGATACGACTAGAAGTATATACAATAACATATTAGAGGAAAATCATGTACGTAACAATTTACTGACCTAATTCTTCAGATGGAAACGGGAAATTTAATGGATTTACTAATATATATATATATATATATATATATATATATAAGTACGGCAACCGGTTCTGGCCAGATCACCGAAGATAAGCAACGCAGTACAAGGTGTGTGACCATTTGGGAATTCTAGGCGGTGCATGTGCTCTCCGTTTGTTTCCAACACTTTAACTTGCCACTCGTATGCAACACTGTTGACGCAGGAGAGACGTTGTTGAAGACTGCCAAATCTTGCCACAGAAATTTCACGCACAGGCACCCTTACAGTGAGTATCCATAGCCTGTCAAGAATGGAGGAAGCCACACACAGTCACACACACACACACACACACACACACATATATATATGTATATATACACATATATATATGGGTGTGTGTGTGTGGGTGTGGCTTCCTCCATTCTTATATATATATGCGTATATATATATATATATATATATATATATATATATATATATATATATATATAAAGTACGTCTGGTTGAACACGACAGAGTTATTTTTTCAGAATTTTACTGGATCTCTTTTCTATTGGCATAGCGGTCTTTCTAATTTCCATGTTATATAAAATGGCGCCTTAAATATCAATATATATATATATATATATATATATATATATATATCATATACGGATAAATTATAAGCCCCTCCCCCTCAAAGTAGTAACTTGTTTTTTTGTTTTTGTTTTTTTTAAATTCTAACTAATGTAAACGAAACAACTGTGAAGAGAACATGATTTCAATTATAGTCAACACTTTTTATATCAAATCTTCTCTATACATATGAAATGAGGTTACTTCTACATGAGTTGCCCTAAGTTTATGAATTCATTTTATAAATACTTCTGATATTTTATTATTGAAAATTGAACGTATTTAAAGAATTGTATAAATTATTAATGCGCAACAGTGTGAACATCCTAAAATGACTTTATTGATAGCTAACATTTTATTGAACATCGAATGTCATGCTGAATAAATATATTTAATATAATGGAAAGATACTTAGATAACAGCTTGTTGTCAGAAAATTTATATCAATAAATTACCACGAAGTATATCTCAATCAATTTCTACTACATAATAATAACCAAATAGTACATTCTGCTTTTACCAAATTTCCATAGTATTGGATATGTGATCTCCGTCTAAATGTCGCTTATATATATATATATATATATATATATATATATATGTGTGTGTGTGTGTGTGTGTGTGTGTGTGTGCGTGTGTGTGTGCGCGCGTGTATATGTGTGTTTGCGTTTGTATGTGTGTTGCAGAAGATTAAATATATATATATATATATATATATATATATGTAAGTATATATACATATATACGTCTGTGTGTGGGAATATATATGTAAGAATTCAAATATGCATATACATATATATAAATATTATAAGATATGCATACGTGTATATTATATATATGTGTGTGCGTGTGTGTAAATACATATATATGTGATATACATTGATTTATAATGCGTATATATATATATGTATATATATATATATATATATATATATGTATATGTATAAACCTATAATGTAACGTTTGATTGTTGCTCCGAGAAATAAAAGAGAATTTGAAAGAATTTCCTTTTCATATCCTTTAGCAAAGATTTTAATTTTCTATTAAAACTTATAACAAGTGAAGGACATTATTTACATACGCCAAAGGGATACACGCTGAATTTGTATTGCCGTTTAACGATTTTTTCTTTTAGTTTAATTTTTTAATTTCTTTAATATTATTAAAATATATTTACTGAATATTTAATGTAAAGATTTGAGTATTACGTTTACATTCCTTTGTTTTTCTCCGAATAAGTCCCTTAAAAATACAGTGCATTGCATTAAAAGACGTACCGGTCACGCTAACTTTTATTATAAATAAATAAAATAAAACCTTCACACTTTATCGAAAACAATATATTATCACAAAAAAAGTAATAAAAACATGAGACACCGTTGCCTGTCTTAAAAGAGGAGAAAAGAGATAAAGAAAATAAACCGAAAATGAACTAAAACTTTATTGTCTTTGTGTTCAGTTCGGAACCAAGATAACCAATATGTCCTTTAAATTATATTACACACACAATTATCATATTAAAGTGTATTTCACGACCGTTTTATATGCATGAAATAGGTTGTACACTTTTTATAAATATAATTATAAAATAAATAGTATATCCTTTTTAAAACGATAGTTATTCTTTTTTGTAAAAAAATATTTTTTACGTTTAAATATATGACGTGAGCTTTCGACTTTTTTTCAAGTACTTTCAAACAGTTTTATTTGTTATACTACGTAACATTTACTCCATATACATCCACTTTCTCGTAGATATCGCCTGGAACTCATTTATATCTATTTTTCTTGTTTATCCACTCGAGAAATCGGTGATAGATTTAAATGTGATGAGGAAACGGTACGAATAACTGTGCAAAAAGCACCGAAAAACTGTCTATGATGCCCATAAAAGTGGTCATCTGTGAGTTACTTCTTACAGACACATAAATGATATTACGATTCGCAGCCGCATAAACAGATTTGAAACTACTCCACATATCTTATAACAGTGTAATATAATTAAAACGTGCTTTCTTTCTACAGTTAAGAACAGGTTGAAGGAAATTAATTTGCGAGGCTGTGTTGAATAACGCAAGCCAATGGTTTCTGTAAAGAACAGAAAGCGCCGTCTGGAGTTCGTCAGATGCAATGAAGACTGTGATTCTTTGTATTGGTCGAGAATGATTTTTAACGACGAAAACAAGTTTAATAGGCTAGGCAGTGATGGTAAAAAGTACGTCCGTCGAAGGGAGGAAAGAGAATGATATTTAATGTACACAGTTTTAACGCTGCAAGATGTACCGAGGTTCAATTTTGGTGTGGGCATTATTAGTGCCAATGGTGTCGAGCCTTTCGCTTCCCAATTCGCATTTATTTCACGAAGTTCCTTAATGTGTTGACCGAGCGTTTTCTACCATACTTATGCCGGTATTTAGATGATAATACAACTTAATAAAGAATAATGTTTCCATTAATATAGCTGGCAATGCCAAGAAGTTTCTTGAAGAGCATGATATTCCGTGTTTGAGTTGACCTTCGAAATATCCAGACCTCAATATTACCGAAATTTTATGGTGTCACATTAAGCAACAGTTATGCGGTCATAAATTTGTAAATCGGGAAGAACACTGGACAAAAATTAAACAGAAACTGGGTGAATTTTCACCGGAGGATTGCTGCCGACTAATTCAAGAATGACCAAAATATTGTAAAAAGGCTATGCTACTACATACTTACTAGTTCATTCTGATCAAGTTTTTTTTTGTGCTGCATTAATTTTCTAAAGTTACATTTAAATAACACTTTTTCATTGTGTGGAGTTGCTTGTTGCCATTCTCAATATAAGTGTATTTTTTTAACTGACCTGAATACCATAATACTTCAATTGAAAAGTGAAATATGAACAGGTTATATTATAGAGGGATAACATAAGATATATTTTTTTACACCGTTACATTCAATTTAGCTTAAATTTGCAGGTTTTGAACAAATTAAATATGGTGACTCTGTTTTTTTTGCACCGCTATATATATATATATATATATATATATATATATATATATATATATATATATATATATATATATATATATATACTCAGAGAAACAGAGAGAAGCAGAGCGAAGGAAACAGATATATATATATATATATATATATATATATATATGTACATAAAAAAGAACAAACTGAGTTACCTGTGCATCAACGTTTCGTCTTTATTTCGACACTTCCTCTGAATGAGTGAGATTAAGAAATCTGAACCAAAAAGATAAAAACAGCAATACAAATATTTGAAAAAGTTCCATGTGCTAAGTGTGAGGCTCTTCTATTTCAGAAACGGAAAAAGACGTAGAAAATTGAAAAAAGGAAGGGGGCATTCGTTGTTAAAAGAGGGAGACTTTTTATGTAAGGACGTATAGTCATGAATATGCTTTTTAAAAGATATGAACATATAGTCGTTAATATGTTTTTTAAAAGATATGAACGTAGTTTACGTAATATGTTTTTTAAAAGATATGAATTTAGTTTATATTCTTTCTGGGAAAAATATATTTGTTAAAATTCAAATATAGGTGTGTAACAGAAATGAAATGAGTGGATTCTTCATGTAATTTATTAATTGAGATTATAATGTTAGTTGGTTGTTTTTTTTACGGCATATCAATTTTTTTAGGTTATTTAATGCCGAATTCAAATATTTTGAAGAAATTTTTTTTAATAGAATGTATTTGTTGTTTTCAAGTCGGTTTCTATTTAACCCATAGTTAGGACCCTAACAGGTACTACCACTCCGGGTCAGGATAGACCTGGGAGCAATGGCAATTAAAGGGTGGCTCCACACTCACCAATGCCCGCAAGCTGGGGCCTCACCACTGGATATAGTTTAAGTTCATATCCAGGACCGACTGAGATTATATGTATTAATTATTATAGGAGGTGTTTCTATGGTGTGAGAGTGTTCACCTGTATATAACAATTAAATTATGGGTTTTTTAATGAAAGTTAACTTATTAATGGCGCTACATTATAGAAACCTCCATATTCTTAATAATGCGTGACTTTGCGATAAGCGCTGATTCAAGAAGTCTCTGGCGTAGTTTATTTGAAATAAATTTAACTATCTTTTCTTGTTTAAAGTCAAAGATGTAGTGATGCTGCAATTAATGAGGGGATAATGCAGTTAGAGAATTGTTATTTCTTATATCTCTTTTATGTTCATTGGGCATTTTATCTAATTTACGCTGGGTTTCATCAACGTATCTGTGATGGTGATTTTGGCAAGGAATAGTGTATATGCCTGCATTGAAAACTGGTTTGTTGGGAGATGTTGTGTTGTTTTTACTATTTGTATTATAGGGTGTGGTGTCGTTTGTATGATTAGCATTCCTAATTTGTTTAGTGTGTTGCAATTCATTGTATTATTGGTGCACATAGGTAACATCGCCAGCTTCCCTTGCGTCTTTTGAATTTCCAACGTCTTCTTCCATTTCTGAAGTAGAACAGCGTCACACTTTGTACATGAAAAATGTTCAAATATATGTACTGGTAATTTTGTTTTCTGAAACTTATTCACCCAGAGGAAAGTCCCGAAACAAAGATGAAACGTTGACGAACACATAACTCCGTTTATGCCTTTTTATTTCTCTCTTTTGTCGGAATAATATTCCATTATTCTCATTAGAGATATGTATATATATATATATATATATATATATACATATATACATATATATATAGAGAGAGAGGTAGATAGATAGATAAATAGATAGATAGATAAAATTGCAGCTATATTTTATATATTTATTGACATACACGACAACGTTGTCTGCCGACTCACTAAGCATATTAAGAACACCAACATTTAATAAAAAACATACCTCTCCCCATATATTGTTAGACAAAGCCTGCTTGATAATACAAAAACTGTACAACACGAAAAATTTTAAGTTTGAAATTCTCAAAAAATCATACATTAGATCCCATTACACCACTATAAAAAGAACTGCATTTCGAGAAAAATAACAACGTGTTTAGATATCTGGCCTAGCGCGTAAACGGCAGTTTTGTCAGTTTGGCCCAGTTTTCATACCCTGATTTTAAATCTCTTTATCTTTCCTTTCCTCCCGTATGTCTATTTCATTTTTTCTTACCTCTCATATGACCGATCTAAATTGATACAAGGGTAGAGCGACGTTTAGTAGTGGGAACGGGTAAGGGGCATACTTTCTCGACAATGGTAGCACCCGCATCGTATTACTAAAACCCGATAACCAAATGACTCATCTTTAAACCTAAAATAAATTTCTCATAATTATTCTGAAATGATAATAAAATTGACAGCAACCCCAAAATTAAACCCTATATACAGAAGTACAATAAAGATATAAGACGAGTTACCACGCACACATGTAGTTAGCACCATCTCCTGCCCCCAACTTAATTTCTGAAATCACTGCCCTGTCTTTTCTCCTCCTACACCACTTTATAATATTGTTTTACACACGTAGTAATTTAATCCTTAGTTTCTATTTATAAATGGCTTCGACCAGTAGTTGACACGAGATCTTAATCGCAAGTTCGCTTACATAAAAGCTACATCGTATTTATTAAAACAAATTAAATATTTCGAAGTATGAAAAAAAAAATCTTCATTAGAAAAAGCCATGATTTTTTAGATTTTTTTTTAATGTTTTTATGTTGCATGGATGTGATAATATTGGGGCGCCTTAAGATGTTGTTGAGGGGTTGTATGTTCATTAGAGCGTGAGCGTCGGTAACATTGTTTTTAAGAACTGTTTATATATGGAAGAAAAAATTTAAACTTAAATTGTTTTAAGACAAGTCTAGTGCAAACATGTTTTTAAACAAATAAACATATAAATATATTTATTTATTAAAATAAATTCAATACTTCAAATATAACAAATTCTTTATCATGATAAGTTAGGTTTCCGATTTTTTATTACGGCGCATGGCATTGATTATCCCTGATACTTATCCATATGCTGTTAAAAACTTGAATGTAGATTACAGTGTAAATGTTGCCTAACGCCTGTGCCTTATGTAGGAATTCACTATTTTTTTAAACATGTCCCGCACTCAAAGTTGACGTCATTAACTCGTCAAAAACGGGCACCTGCCAAGTCGCACGTTTTTTTCACGCTTTATTATTTTCCAACTGTACGTCAAGGATTCGTTTTTTTTTTAAACAAACACCCGGTCCATGATTTACCCAAAAACACACAACTACAAACACCCGGGCAATGCCGGGTACCCTCGCTAGTATATAATAAAAAACTCACCTGTCTGTTTAAACGTATTTGTGTATGTTTGTATGTCTCGAAAAAAACTTTTGAGAGAGGCGACGGATCCTGATAAGATCGGTATCATTTTGAAACGCGACGCCTCGGACGACAAATACTGAACAATTGCCCCAAAACAACTATTACCTCATCCAAAACCGGGTCGTTTTGTACAAGGAGGTGTCGATTTTTTTTTTTTTTTTTTTTTTTTTTTGCCGACATTATACCAAGTTATCTTCACCGTTGGATTTGAGTTCCAGTCGCTTCAGGTTTTCTTTTACTTTCTGTTCCGCCTTCGCGTTAAGGTTTCCAGCCTGCTTATTACAACGTTTTTTAACACCTATCTTCACCCTGGCTGCCTACTACTTTTTGATTCCAGCCCCCCCCCCTGTCATACCATTTTTAACCCTTCTCTTCACGTTCACGGGTCTGAGCCTATCTGCATATTCAACATTTTTTTACTCAGCACACACCTCCAACTAATCGGCCAACGCCGGGCACCCAATCTAATCACTAATATAAATCTCACTTATCTCTTTCAGTGTGTGTGTGTTTCTATATCATATAAAACAATAGTTAACAACAGATTAAAAAATGTAGCGATACAGATGCACGACACATCGAGTACATTGAAGTGCAGGACTCATCGATACATAATGGCACAAGAAATTTCAAACAACTGATACGGGAAGTCCTTGAATGAAACAAAGCATTAAGCTCATGAAAAGAAGGTACCATTTCGGCAGAAGCAACATATCACCAGGAATAAGCTAGCACTCCCATTTATGACCTAGAGAGAATTGTTGCAAAATGCGTGGGGTTCTATGCTAACCTCTATGCCACAAGGCCACCAGTATGCATTCTAGGTCTTCATGCATTGAACTAATTTGAAGAACATCCTCAACCTATCCTTCCCTCGCAAAGGGAGAACAGCTATGGTATGCGACATTTTACAAGAAACGCTATATTATACAAGAAGGTGTGTTTCCTTGCAAAAAACAAAGAAAAATGTCGCAATGACCCTTCGTTGTATAGAAACACATACTCCCACCATGACTGCTCATATACCTCAGCTTTATCAAGCAGTGCACGAAAATGACTTCTTCACTTACTCGCGGCATGCTGTTTCAGGGGTTGGAAGCTGTTATCTTTTACGGTCTTCATATCTCGCAGCTCATCAGGGATCCAGATTTTAAATATTCAATGAAAGAATTGAAACGGAGAGAATGAAAAGCATTTATTCTGATATTTAAGACCATTTCTGGCAGAAATAACGACTGAAATATGCAAATTACTTGCACTTAGCCTCATAAATGCCCATCGTTAATTTTACATTAATTGATGTCGTCATTAGGTAATTAGTAGGCGGATGTTATTAGCAAATCATTTTTCTCTTATAAGTATATTAAAATTATATGTGTTGACCAAATACGTGTAATGCCACAAAATAAAATCGATTCTGTAAGAAGATCTTACTTTTTTTTACTGAGCACAAAACATCAAACCTGATGGCAGGAATGTATGTCATTGCGTAATTGGCTAGTTCAAATATACATTAAATTAATTACAGTAATGTTCACAACATAAACAAGTAAAACATGTTGGTCAGTGTTATTATTTAATTATAGAATTTAAAACCGAGCATTTAGAGCTCCAGCGTTGGCTATTTGTCACTAAGGAGACGTTACCTCAGATCTACCGACAGAATGTACAAACAGCGACTTATTGCATATTGCACATGCGCAAAAGTACCCGCACGAGTAATGTTTTAATCGACTTACCTGGCAAAGATCAATAATTCTGTGTTATTCTTAATCTTCTCAGCAGTAAATTTTCGACTAAAAGTCAAATGAAATATGTTTTACAGATGTCAATATACTTTATGTAAAATTTCAACTTGTTTGTAATATTTGTAATGCTTGAGATGTTTACAAAATATATAAAATACAGTTTAGTAGAGACGTGTCGCACACACATCGGCAACGTCATTTTTATTTATCTAAATATCTAGTTAGATATAGATATTGCTATATGCAGACATTTCCATGTGCTAAAACTCCTCAGATTGAGGAAACTTTACATAAGAAAAGTGCAGCATAATATTATGAAAACAATCCTTTAGTTAGAGACCAGGAAATGAATAATGATTACCTAACCTCGTTTTTATAGAAATGTCAACATTAGAACACATTTATGATTGCGTTTTATATGCTTGACTGAGTATATTTAGAATTTCGTTTTTATAATTTTATGCGGAAATAAACGAGACTTGTTTTACGTCAATAGCAAAGCACAAACAAAGTAACACTTTATATATTTATAGCAACCTGCAGACAGAATGTAGTGAGTATGGCAAAACCTTTATAACAACATTTGGAAAGCCTTATGAAAGTCTTGTTCTGTGAGTGTGTCAATGACCCTCATCACAGCCTCTTTCATCTCCTCCATGGTCGAATAATCGAAGACTCTAAGGTTTTACCTTGAGCTTAGTAACCAAAAGTCACAGGAATCAAGGTCTAGACCTTGATTCCTGTGACTATACAAATAGTGAGAAACTATCTAGATGTCCAATCTTGGTCAAATAGTCTGTGACAAAGAGGGATTGTAAACTTATACATGCGCACAAATCTTTCGCAACTTTTGTTCTTCGCAAATGATACCATGCAAGTTCTGTCTATATAGTCACACGACGGTCTTTATTCAGGACATTATGTATTTTGTCAATCAAATCAAGTGTTCTGACTTTTTTCCTTTCACACCTCTAAGAATTTCTTACATACTCCTTGCCTACTTTGAACCTCGTATGCTTCTCATAGACTGGTGTTCTTTTAATCCAAGATGGTCCAAAAGCAGTTTGAAGCACTTCATACATTTTTGTGGCTTTTTTCCAAGATCAAAAATAATTTTTATGCATATAATTTCTCTAAAATCTCCTCACGCCCAGATTACATTTGACAGTCAGATTTTAATAGTGTGGATCCTAATTCCTGCTGTAGCTGTTCATTCGAACAGAAAATCATAAAAAGTGCGCCAGTCACCCTATAAATGTAATTTCTAAGAGTCTACAAAAATGTAAAATACCTGTACAAAACAAGTTAGGGAGCTGAAGCCACCTCGTATCTTTTAATATAGTGAATAGTTGGTAGTTCTAAGATGTCCTGACCACTGTGGTTATTCCATTTACCGTAATAAAAAATTAAGAAGACATTATACTACTTTTGACACCTTAATCCAAAATCAATAGAGATGAAAACTACGAGAATCTTTTTCGTTAAGGATTAGATAAGAAAATATTTCTGACATATAAGCTGTGAGAAATAATGAGACATCCTTAATAATCCTTGGATAAAACCTGCGGAGAGATTTTCGATGATAATGCCTTATTTTTCATATTAGTTGATTAAACGAAATAGGAGTAAAATAAGATTGTGAGGTATTAACATTTTATATTTAATATGCACTTTCTGAAAGGAGAATTAACGGTAATTATGATTACACCGTATTGAATCTTGAGATATACCAAAATTTAAAATATGCGTGTATGTTGACACTCGTTTAAACAGTCATGATAATTGCACCCAGGCAATATCGCCAACCTTAGTGAAATAAAATCATATTTTTTGGATAAAATTGCTTACAATTCATTTGATAATTGCACCTAGGCAATATTTCCAATCGTAACCATATTAAATACTATTTGTATATAACATTGCTTAAAACCTATCTGATAAGTGCACCTATGCAATATAGACCAACTTAGTCATATTTAATTGTATTTTTGATAGCATTGCTTAAACCACATCTAATAATTGAACATAGGTCATATGGCCAAATATAGTCATATTTAATATTTTAGATAATATTGCTTTACACAATAATTCGTTGAAGATGAAGCCAAACATGGCCCTATTTATTATATTGAATTTTAACAGTGTCGTACACCTGTTAAGCTAAACTGATGTGCTAAAAAGTTCTATATCCTTTCGTAATAGCTGCTTATCTATAAATGTGTGTCTCTACTTAGCTCTCTTATACGTTCATGTTTTTTTTCGGCATTAAGCTTATTAATTAAATATTAAAGGTTTTACATCATAATATAAACATACGGTTTTCGATCAGTGTTTTGTGTATAGTGATTGTTATAAACATTTGATAGATTGCTAAATAGGTTAACAGTATATTTTGCATAAAGGTTTACATAATTTTCAAGTTTATGAATAATTCCATACAAGTATCACACTTACCCATTTTTCAGCGGGATAAATACCAAACTAATTTTTTAAAGTCAAATCGAAGATTTCACCTCAGCACGGAATTCATCAACGCCGAAGCCATTGTTGTGATGTCTAGTATTTTGTTGACCCATAAATGTCCCCTATCCAGTAGAGTCCAAGTAATTACACCATCCCATAATTTACTTTCACACTGTTAACAAAGGTACTACTTTAGTGCTAATCGCATAATACTACGTCACAGGTATTCATGTAGACCAGAATGTTCTTCGTCTAATTCTCCTGGCTGTTCGAATCCCAATTACTTACCTCATCTTACATCATCCCGCTTTGGGAAGAATTTAAATATCTATCTAATTCCTACACTTGTAAATTATGTTATTCTTAATTTGTAGAGGAAATTAGTTTTGAGAGACAATGGATAACCACTGTAATGTTTTCTGAAGTAGTCGATCAAGAGGAAAGTAACATTTTTTGTATCTAAACCCATTTTCATGTTTATTGCTTAAAATGATTTCGTATACTATTATATACCAAACATTTAATATCATGTTTTATCCAAAAATAGAAAAGCTTCAGAATATCATCAATAGACGTTTATCTAAATAGATCGGTCCATAACTGTTATTTCTTTTAATACGTTTGTATCTATCCAAGTTTACTCAGCTTTATACAATATTATATATTGTTATTGTTTATAGTATGTAATTGGATGACTCCCTTAACTTTCAATGTGAAGGGGCGCTGCATTATTTCATGTAGCATGTTTTGGCAAGAATAACCTGGATGCGCCCATCCTCTCCGGGGTAAAGCATCTGATTGAGTTGGATTCCTAAAATATCATTTGATCATATTGCTCTTGACATGTTTTTTTTTTGTAAACAAATTATATTCACTATACACGACATTAATAATGTTCTTGCTCTGATAATTCGGCAATACACTGGGTGTGCTAATCTGCAACAAAATCGGTTTAACTGGTTTACGTATTATTTAACTTAAAATATACAATGTCCATTTGTTTGCAGTGCATTATAAAAATTTAACTTAGCTTCTTTATCGTGCGCAACAACATACCGTTTTGTAAAAACGAAAATGAATTTGAATCATAGCTGTGAAAAAAAACATACATGGGTAAGGTAAGTGCGACAATTGAATAATCTTACTGATTTCCTACTTAATTTAATCGACTTAGCGTAATTTATTGGTATACAAGTTGCGCAGTTAAATTAACTTTCATCACTTGGCGGGAATCAATATAATTTCATACAAACAGACATGTTGAGCAAAAGAAAAAGAAGGCTCGAACTCCTACCGCGAAGGAGGAAAAGAACGGGAAATATCCTGACGTATTTGCTGTTACAACCACCGCCAAACGGAAAGTAGCTTATGTTAAAATAAAGGCTAGGAAATCGAAAAGAAAGGCTTACTTTTAAAAATATCGGCAGAAAAAAGCAACTGCCCCTGTAGAAAATTGCCCAGTTGAAGGTGAATTCGACAATATCGGCGAAAAAAATCGACCCATTCCCTGTAGAAAAGTGCCGGTTGAGGGTAAAGAAATTAATGTTTTAGCCAATGTTTCGATATCTGTCGTCTGAAAGGTCGAACTTCAAAACGATACTGATCTTGGTAAAATCCGTCGCCTATGTCGAAAGATTTAGGCAGACATGCAACCATACATACAAACGTACATTTATATATTGGTAACTAAATATTTTTCCTTCCTCGTTCCGGCTTCTCCAATTGTACTGGCAGGCAATAAAAGTGTAACGTGAAACCACATCTTGCTGCCCAATTACCTACATAGTGCCCTGCAACTTATGTCACTTATAGTAGACACCTACATCAAAGTGGCACTGTGTCTTGTTTAGGGATAAGATGTAATAAAAATAGGTATTTTTACTGATTAAACAGAAGTAACGTAAAAAAGCTCGTATAAGAGATATTACTGAACACTTATAATAAAAGGATAACATCCGTTAAAACAATAGGAAAGCAAAATAAACATTTAAGTTTTGATCTGGGAGAATATATTACTCATAAATACTGTTATAATAGCAGAGTCATACACAGCCATAATGCTTTTTAAATGTACCTAGATATTTGAAAGTATATGGTTCTTTTATTTGTCCTTTTACTCTTCTCTATTTGAGAATAATTGTTCTTATTCTCCTACGAAACGTAACGTGATAGCTGGTACAAGCAGACGCCACACGATTATTATAAGTCTACTAGCTATTATCTTATATCAGTTCTGCATATATTTTTAGATGCATTCTCCGTTCTATTAAAAGCCTACTATAATCCAGAAAAACGCCAAAAACACAGCGCTTTAGTAAATGAATGTAGTATTATTTTTATCACAAATTGTTTCCTCCCTACAATATTAGTGCTCGGGAAGTTCTCCTCGTGGTCTATTTTTTATAAGGTAATCACCACTAATAAAGGCTCGGAAGCCACTCGCAGATAAGGACATTTGATAAAGTGTCTTACTTAAGTGGGAGGTTTATCGGGCCTTTGTTTACGTTGGACTTGAAGCAGTGTCTCTCCTGTGGAAGAAAGGGCATCTCCCACTAAGTCACGAAGTATATTTTGTACTCTGTCAAGGCAGGATAGAATGTTTTTGCAGCTCCTGCCCATATGTGGCAGCACTACTCTATCCTTGGGCGTACTTGTCTTTTATATAGATAAATTGCATCAGCAGTAAAATATCTTCTGGTCTACAAATTGTGCTACCTTACCACTAGTATTTTTGTCATATTTGACATTTACTTCTTCGATTTAAATTCTTAAAATTATGATTTCCACCTTCTGAAAGTCAGTCCAATCGAATACGATGTCCTTAGTTCTCGGTATAAAATAATAGTGATTTCCTGAATTTTTCGAATGCTCAATAGATTCAAGATAGTCTCAGTCAAATAGAACACACGGCATTCTCTTAATAGCAGACCGCCCGGCATTGCCCGGTCGTAAAATACATTGGCATATGGTATTTTGATTAATTCAGATTTCGTATTTATTATTATATTATATATAACCCAACATATAGTATTGATTTAATAAACTTAAAAACAGTAAACATGTGCCACCACCCGGGATCGAAACTAAAACGTTTAGTGTTAAGTGTTGAGTTGCTATGTTGAACAGATTTTTCCTGTAGTAAAGAAGAAGTAATGCAATCGCGATTTACATTGTGGAGTAATTTTCTGGAACAAATATGGCGGCATTAGATCGGTGAATAATTAATGTTATCCGAATCAGCAGTGGTACACTCTTTTCAGGGCGGAGACTTATAGCGAAATGACTGGAATACAAATGTCAATATTTTTATAATTAGGCTTGGGGCTTCTTATTGGTTGATTGTTTTAACGCATAGTTATAAATAAGATCGCCCAGATTCTGGAAATGATACCCAACATTTATTGCATAAACATAAAACTTCCCTCCTTTTTTGGTATAATGAAATAGTCCTTTCGGACTCAATTTGATTTAATAGTGTCAAAGTAAAATAAAAAAACAAAATAATATTATTTTTCCCGTTTGTTTTTTGTTGTATTTATTTTTTGGAGTTTATCTTTATGTTCATTGGTCAGACAAAAAATATATAAATGTATTGGATTAATGTGTTTGTTAAAAGAAGCCATGTATGATTTAATTAAGATTTATTTCTTGTTTTTTTTTTATTTTTAACAAATAAAATACACATGGATATACATACTTTCTGTGAGATATTTTTAGTTTGTTAATTTAGTTAGGGGGACATGAAATACATGGACGTTTTTTACTGTAATACGCGGAAAAATAGAAATCTTTTTTGTGGGTTCATTTTGAATTTGTGAATATATACTTATTCCAGTTTAATTCCAAAAATTCATCGATAACATATTTTTATTTTATCTTTATTAGTTTTTAGTATAAATGCCCGCTATATGATTTCAGATTCTACGTAATAAAGAGTAATGTATTTTTTTACTGAATTAATTTCTTATGAAATGATATCTGATATCGATAGTATTCGACCTTTTATGAATTATAGAGTTGTTTGCTGTTGAGCTACTACTCTGGTTGACACAATAGCTTACTATTATTTTGTTTTAAGTTTTGGTTTTAAATACACTTTAGAACGGTGTTTAAAAAAAAAGTTGCTTCTTGTGCTAAGTGCGTAAGTGCAATAAACTCGGCTTTACATGTAAAAACGGCCGAATTTTTGTTTTAGCTTTCCAGGAGACAATGGGTGCAGTCTTTGACAGTCTAAAACATTAGTCACATTATATTTTTCCGATCCTCAGAATTTCAACAATCTGAATCTGACATTTCTTTAAAATTAAGGGAATTTATGGATCGATTTAAATACAAATCAAAGTTCCTTGGTCTTTTTAGATAACGGAGGATATGCTTTGCACGAGTTATTTCCTAAATTGTAAGTTTTGATAAGTTTGGGGATAGCTTTCTTACACTCTTATCCAGTTGCTATTATTGAATACCTTAGACTTCCAATAATATCTCTGTATAATCGATCGTATATAAATGTAGTTTTAATCTGTGTATACTTATTCATATCAATCTGAACGGAAATTATACGTAGTTTGCAATCTTGTATTCCAAACTTTAGCTTTTTTGTCAATGCACGGTGATTGGTTCATTGTTAGAGTATCATTTTCACAAGTAAACTTTATACCAAAAAATCATGATAACTGTTCGAAATTTAATTTGTTCATTTAATTTATTTGTTACATCTTTTAAAGTGTTGTAACAATTTGAGACGAATAATATATCGTCAACCCAAAAAAACAAAATCAACAATTTATCACCTATATTTTTCGTATACCTGCACGCGTCCACGGGACCCTGTCTGAATTTTTCTTCTGTTAGATAATTATGGAGTGTAAGATTCTAATTCCGAGCGCGTTATTTATGACCATAATTCACTTTTCATACGAGTTTTTTTATTTTTCATTTTAAATCTCTCGGGGAAGTAATAAATTTTAATCTCACGATCAATCGGAACATTTAAATTAGAATTGTTTATATCAGTCTCATGTAGTTATCACTTGTACTGAGCAATTGTACTGAGCAATTGTACTGAGCAATTGTTCTGAGCAATTGCAATAATATTCTAATTGTCGTGAGAATCTGACATAGTATTCGACCTCAGAAATTTCGGAAAAAAAAACTTTTACAAAAATCTAGCTTTAAAGGTTTCACTGGCAGAAGCTGTAATTATTTGGAGAAAACTCAGCGAAAAAAAGTATATCCTTATCCTTTGGCTTTTCCGCTAGTTTACATGTATTATTTTAAGATGAAGCTTTCAATTTGGATTTCATAATTTTTTCATTCTTGGTGATTTTCTGAATTAATCGCCTCATTTTAAGGTTCTGTTCGTTTTTCAACAAGTAAGATTAACTTATTGCGGAATCTTGTAGTTTTCAAGTTTAAATAAATCTATTTGTTTTGTTTCTTTCGATAGTTTATCGGGTTTCGACGTGTGGGGTGAATATTTTGTCAGTAAATTCACTGCAATTATTGTCAGTATTAATATTTTCGTTGTGATCGACGCAGATTTCATCACGATTAATGTTCACTGGTTAGTCATATTTTTAAATTAAAGACACGTCCATAAACTTCGGGCTTATTTGAATACGATAAGTAGACAATTTACCGTTTCGAAAAGGGTCCGCAATACTCTTTAAGCGGTGCCATTTTTAAATGAGGAATAAGGCACTGATTTCTCATGGTAAATACGCTCGTGAAAAATGTTCAAAATCTTTACCTGTAACTTCAGTTTCATTTTCCAAATGAATACACATTACCGAACCATACAAGACGATGTCAGCTAAATATCTTTTAGTGATTAGGATAGGTTTGATTTTGTTTTTAAAGAAATAAACCATAATTAAATACGAGTAACCGTTTCCAAAATGTACTGCATACCTGACGATATCACTTCCTAAATGCCATATCAGATCTGACACGATACAGCGCACAAGTAAGTGAATTTTTAAAGTCTTTTTGTCTACAGGTTTTGCTTATATAGTTTACTATTTCTCCCTGTGCACAAACATCACTATTTGGGAGATCCTCTGAAGGCATTATTTTCAGGCCTTTGACGACATTTGGTATTTTTTTAATATCAGCAGTATTGTTGTGTGCCAGAATTTTATACCAGGTTTAAAAGTTGTGAGAGGCGGTTTTTGAGGAAACCATACTTTTTAAATAGTCGAATATTTTCTTTAATGCCAAATAGTGTCCATTTGTGTATATCTATTTTGACTTGGTATAGATGACTTTATATTAGCGCCTTATGTAATAGTTGCTTGTGCGGTAGGTACGTCTTCTTAATATGAAAGTAATATAATAGGTATGAAAAGAGCAGTTTAAGGAATACAGTTACAAATTTCGCCTTTATTTTTTTCTTATTAAGTGTTAATTTAGGTTCCCGCTTTCTTCAAGATCTCGTGGGCCAGTCCCACAAAATTAATTTGTGGATTAAAGTTCAAATCAAATTAATGAAATCAGATTTGTTGGTAATAATATGTGCTGTAGCGCCAGAATCTACAAGAAGATTTTTACTGTTTGGCATATTGCCAAATTTATCTGTGAATAGAAAAGTATGTTCTTCATTAAAGTACTCAACGTTTTTGAGGGAGTCCACTTTTGAGTTATCGACATTGGAAAGTTTTGTGATTGGGCTGACTACAATTATAGCAGAAATTTAATTATTTTTTCTCTTAGAAAAATTATTTTTAGTCGACTGCAAACAACTCTATAAGCCACTCCGTCGGTCGATCCATCGGTCAATCGTCGGTCGGTCGGTCTGTCGGCCTGTCCGTAACACATTTTTGCTTGGCCTTTTTGGTTAAGATCAAAGGGCTGTTGATAATAGATGCTGTGCTTAGCTTTTTAAGCTTTTGATCAAAGTGTAGTATCTGTTCCGGTAGATGCTGCAAGCTATGACTAGCAAAGACCAGATGTGGGGGCAACCCCACATGCCTGACCTTTAACCAGCTCCCATTTCCCACCTCTGGGGAGCTGGTCCTCTTTTTCTCTTCCCCCTCCCTTCACTCCTCACATTAAAAATTGGCCTAGTGCCTAATTTGCTCGGTGGTGGAGCAAATAAATACCATCTGTTCCGGTAGATACTGCAAGCAAATACCATACGTGGGAGCAGCCCCACGTATAAGACTTTGGTCAATGTAGGGGCAACCCTTCATACCAATTGTCACTATCCAGCTCCTCTACTCCCCGGGGAGTTGGTCCCCATTTCCCCTTCACTCCTCACATCAAAAATCGGTCTTGTGCCTAATTTGCTCGGTGGGGGGAGCAAATAAATACCAACCCTTCATACAAATTGTCACTATCCAGCTCCCCTACTCCCAGGGGAGTTGGTCCCCATTTCCCCTTAACTCTTCACATTAAAACTCGGCCTTGTACCTAATTTGCTCGGTGGGGGAGTAAATAAATACCAACCCTTCATAGCAATTGTCACTATCCAGCTCCCCAACTCCCCGAGAATTTGTCACCATTTCCCCTTCACTCCTCACATAAAAATCGGCCTTGTGCCTAATTTGCTCTGTGGTTAAGCAAATAAATACCAACCCCACATATAAGACCTTGGTTAATGTAGGGGCAACCCTTCATACTAATTGTCACTATCCAGCTCACCTACTCTCCGGGGAGTTGGTCCCCATTTCCACTTCACTCCTCACAATAAAAATCGGTTTTGTGCCTAATTTGCTCGGTGGGACAGCAAATAAATACTCTGTTCTTACTACATGCTGTAGTTATGTTTGTAACTTTGTGATATAATGTGGGGGATCACTTTTCTGTATTAATTTAATGTAAAATGATCACCCGCTTTACAACCAGTCAGTCTCATAGCTATTCAAGCCATTCTCCGGATCATTAAAGTTGTTTTTGAAGAATTCCAGTTATTTTTTAAGTATTCAAATCATTCATCATTAAGTTCATTAAAGGCATTCTAAGTCATTTACTTTTTATTTATTTAAGTCATATCAGCCCATTTTTCGGTCATTTTAGTTTATTTTTAAGAATTTCATGTCAACCCTACATTCACGCATTCATTCATTACAGGAGAGCACGCGACTAATGGCTATCGGTCTTGTTTTGGAAAACATTGCTGTAAGATGTGTAATAGTTTTGTAAGTTTTTAAGTAGCATTTCGAACTCCATGATTATGGGAGTGATGGAAATTCGATGCCTAGCACAATTACTTATCTCCCTCCCTGCCTTGTTTCCGAAAGGGGCTTAATCTAACTCAGCTAGAAACTCTGGCTCCTCCTCCATAAGCCTCTTCTCAATTCTAATCTAACTTAAATATATATACTGATTCTGCATTTCTATGACGTCAGAACGTGACCAAGCAGCCTGGTTTGCATGTGGACATTGCATATATCTCTAACACATAAAACTCAACTTAATTTCCATTGTCCTATTCTACATGCTTTTCCCTAACTTTGTTTTATACTTATTTCTACTCTAATTTGTTTTATACTTATTTCTACACCTAATTCCTGGAATCGATTCTAAATAAAAATATGTATTAATTTTATTTTTCGATCACTACATTCATCCCAGTATTTTTCTCAACAAAGATTATTTTCGACCCTAATTACTTCATTTCTTTAACTACCTGAACCTGCCCTCTTAAAAAAAAAACGTTTGAACATTTTACGAAAATAAGGAAAACGTAAAGAGAGAAAGAGAGACACTTATAACAGACTTGACAAGTGGGCGCCGCGAAGCGACGTGAAAGAAGAGAGAGAGAAAAAGACACAACACAGAATCGAGGTAAGCAATTTTCTTTCTTTTCATTTGTGCAAATCGGCCTAGTGAGAGAGAGAGGGAGAGTTCAGAAGGATTATATTGAGAGCGTGTTTTTCTGTCGCTGTGAAATTAACGTGATATTAGTACAATTAGTCATGTGTGCTTCCAATCCATAGCAATAATAGCGAGTTAATCGAATATTAGCGAGTTAATCGAATAAAGGGGGCGATCGTTGCATATACAAGCGAAAATGTGTTTTAAGAAAGAAAATGACTGAAGAAAACGGAACAATGGCTTGGCGTGGGTGTTTTCTTTTCTAGGATTGAGTTATATAGTTTTTGGTGAAGTAAAAGACTTGAGAGAGAAGAAGAGTAGAAAAGTTTCGAGAGATTGCTTTTTGATTTCGAGGATAACTAATCGTTTAGAGACGTGACTCCCCTACCTCCTCATTCACCCGTCTGACGCTGTCTGTGAAGAGATTTGAGACTTTGAAAAACTTACTAAGAACTGAATGATATTTGTACAAACATTTGTACATAAGTTTGTGAAATTAATTCTGTAGACTAGAGTTTCACGAGTGTGTTTTTCTTCCTGCCTGCTGATTCGATATTCGCTTTCAGCATACAGGGTTCAATATAACAACCCTCAGAGAAGGAATAGACGATACGAGCCGAGATTTCCAGATAAGCAGGGGTCCTAGCCAGCTTCACCAGGACAGGTGTTACAGTAACAATAGAAACCTTCTTTGCGTTTTCACCAACTTGACGACTCCTCGTCCGATGGCGCCTGATTCTTTATCTCCCGTAGGTGTTCTACTAAGTAGAGCCTGGTCTTATTTTCTACCTTTTATTACATTTTTCCGGACATACAGCAAAGCTCATATACTTTAAATGTTTAGTGGTTGGCTTCTAATTACGAAACATACCCTTCCATCTTTATTAACTTGTAATTTCTAGCTTTGATTATTAGGACTAAAGAGATACATAGGAAACGTCTTTAACGTAATAAACTCCTTCCCTGCGCTCATTCCAGTTCCCATACCGAATCTCAAACTGTGACAGTAGATTTGTAGGAATTTTCCTTTCTCACTATAAGATCCTAAAGCAAGGGCACCTCATACACATAGATCTCTACAAAAAACTGCACCGTATGTTTTTACATGATTATTGTTTTTACGCATTTACGGCATATTTTACTTTTCCTTTCTAATTAATTAAAATAATCTGTACACGTACCGACTATATTCTCTCGTGTAACTCCTGATTTCTAATATCTTCAATGGTCCGCATTTTTTAAAAAAAGTACTAACGACTCGAAACTGGTAGGTGCATACTGCACTAACCGAGCACAGGATATCGCGAATTTCATTTATTAGTAATCAGCTAAAAGGAACTATACTCCCTAGTTAAGGCAAATAACATCCATGACGATCGCCATTAGTGGATAACAGTGATCAATAATTACAGCCATGCACTGACAGTGACAGTTTATAAGGCGTGATTCCAACACTTCTTCTGGCAACACAAAGAACTTAACTTAATTCCCATTGTATTATTCTCCCTGCTCGTACCTAACTCTGTTATATAGTTATTTCTGCTCTAGTGAAGAATTCACTGAATTCCTGGAATGACATCTAAATAGAAATACATATTAATGTAAACTTTTAATCACTACTTTCTGATTCCTGCATTCTTCTTCAATACATATTATTTTCGATTCTGATTACTTCATTTATCAATATCCGACAAACGGACCATGCTTAAATACTAAGGTTATTACTTATCTTCCCAGCCTTTACATTTACATTTAGAGGCATCTAAAAATTTATTAAACAACACCTGCTGTATACAGCATAAGTACAGTATGTAAAGAACAGCACAGTTCGTAATCTGCCAATTTACTACATATGCTGCGATACAACATCTACACTAAATCAGTGAACTCTACACTGGTAATGCCCGCACATAAACGCCTAAATACCGCAATTGATAGCATTGCCTAATATTGTTTGCCATCACAATCAACTAATAGTAATCAGCTACAAAGATCAATATTCCCTAGTTAATGCGAATAATAGACACAACTGCCACAAGATTACAGTTCCCATTACTGGATGACAATGATCAATCGTGACAGCCATGTAATGACAATCAGTAAATCAATCAGTTTTTAAGGCAAGTAATAACCCTAAAGCGATAATAATCGCTCAATAGATTTTGCTGCCTGTCATTGCCAAAAATGCAAGACAGTGGAATGTATACGCTGTTATTCTAGCCACTGCCATTAGTATCCACGATTTACTTAAGCGGAGAATTATTGGCACTAACATCCGCTTTTTATCTAATTGTGTTCGGTGTTTATACTTTTATTGCTATTTATCTATAGTCAGTAATTTATGATTCACATATAATAATGCACCTATATAGCAAAGATTATGCTGTTTCCGATGGTTGTTACCATAACTGTTTTAAATATGTGTCATATTATCACCTGTACCGCCGATAACGCGTTGTTATTTATTTCAATTTTTGTAATATCTTTCTAAGACATCAAAATCCATAATAGTTTTTAAACGTACTAAAATTATTGAAAGTATATGGCTCTTTCATTCGGCTTTCTTTTTTTCTACCTGACACCAAGTTGATTTAATACTACATTTGTCTCTATGTTACTTAAAACGTATTTGTTGTATAATTATATTCTAATTGTTTTTCCGCATTCTATTTTTGTATATATTTTCATTTCCCTTTGAAATTTCTGTCATGAATGTGATAACATTATCTTTAGTAAACACATGTGAAATTGGATATGAACGACGAATAAATAGTGTCAGATTTATCTCTTCAAAGAGGAGGCATCTGTTTCACTGTCTTGTGATACTGATAGCAAGCCGCGATAGAAAAATAAATTAGATATATTAGATCGTGCATTACTGATATTACTTTTCCCTTATATACGATTTATATTCTGTTAGAAATCAATAATCAAAATGTGTAAAATCTCGAAGCGAGTTCTTAAATAAGTTGCTCTAAACGTTTTATGATTTCTTATGATTGTTTTGCTATGAGCAAAAATAACGTTGTGTTTGTTTACTGGAATAAACGTTTAATTTCTATGAAAATATATATTATTTCATCATTTCATGTGTACGTTTCTGATAGGTTTAAAGTGTTTATGTTTTATATTTCCTTACGTATTTATATTATAAATTAACTATTAGTTTCTTTGTTCACAAAAAAATAAGGGCATTACCGTACGAACAGGTAGGAATGTAAACATAAAAATAGAAATTAAAAAAACAGACAAAGTCTGAAATGAAATAATTTCGTTTATTTGATGAACACAAACAATCTCCTTTAAGCGCGAATGGAATTTATACACCATTTTTGTTTACACATATTTAAACCAGCTTATTTAAACTAGAACAAATCAACAACATTGAAGGGAACTTCGTGTCGTATATCAACCAGGATATTGGTTTCTGCAATGTTCTACAGTAATAGTGATTATTAACGCACTGCCTTTAACTTGTTGTTCGTATCCAATTTCACATGTGTTTACTAAAGATAATGTTATCACACAAAAAGGAAGAATTATGAGTAACATTAAAAAAAAAAGAAATAATTTAAGATACAAAAGTACAATTAATTCATGGGAGGCTGTAATCGCCCTAACCGATGGGATGGTGCATTTTCATGCATAAAACTCACCTGTAACACTGGTAGATCATTTAGTTATGGTGATAAATAATTCTCAAAAAAGACCGTGTGCGCATTGCTAGTAAGATTTTTAACCTCTGGTACTCGGAATGGTCCAGCCAACTCCCCAATGATTCTGACCAAAAACATGATGTCTTTACTTTTTTGTTGGCTGTAAGAGGTCGGAGTAACGTTCGAGTTCCAAACTTTGTCCGCATCAATCCAGACCGTCAATATTAACAGAGGCCTCATTTGTAAATAAATTATATTGAAAATTTAATTTTATGTCATTTTGTGCGCAAGCAATTTGTTTTTTACCTATACTGTTTGCTCAATTGAAGGCCTGGAAGAGGTTTAATGTCCCTTACGATCTCATTAAACACATTGCCGTGGAACTACCTGGATCGTGGAGCGATTCCAGTTATTGATAAAATAGCAGCATGGCTGCTGTTTGGGTTTCGGTTTTACTTCCCTAGGAATTTTCAGAATATTACGAGGTTTCTTCTTGCTGTCCTAATCCTTTCTTAATTTGGATTGTCCACGAATAAAGCCAAAATTCTTGGATCCGTTTCAAGCACCGTGGTTTTATTTAGATGGGCAATCCTTCTGCGAGTCAAGCAAAAAGTGTTAACGTTTCGAAAATTTTCAATCGCCCGTTTTTTTTTGTTTGTTTTCTTTTCTTTTGGTTTTGTTAAAGATCCGCAATAAAACGATGGACAGTAGAAATCTCTTGATAATAAATAAATGCGATAACTTTGGGAATATTGTATGAATAGAACGAAAGGAAACGAAAGGAGACGAAACGGAATGAAAGTGAAATGATGTATTATATCTTTATGTATAAAAATTGGAAGAAATCCATTTTTTTATTGTAAAGAGAAGAAGACGTTGATTAACTAATATGATGCACCCCCTTTCCTCCGTAATGTTTGGCTTTACAAATCGTACGTTTAGAGTGACATATAGAAATGCATTGTTTAAATTTTAGAATCGAGTAATTTTTTAATCAGTCCTAAAATGATTTGTTCGCAATCGATGTACGTGTAAATTTGATATTTTACATTTTGAAATGCCATAATCATGATGGTATAATTATTGTGAGCGGAAAAGTAATATTTTACTGTGGTAAAAAAATAACGAACTTTCAAAAAAAAAATAGGAAAAATGTAAACAGAAAAAACAAAGAGGGAAGGAAACGAAACGAAACGAAATAAACCGGAAATGATGTATTATACGCTTATGAAAAATATTTAAAAAATGGAAAGAATAAGTTTGTATGTATTCTTCGTAGTGTAAAAATGTTTGAAAATAAATGGTAATTAAACAATTTGAAAGCAAGCGTAGTGTTTTCCCCTAATAGGAAGCATTTCAGCTTTTGTAAGCAACACCTAAACCCGTAACAGTCCCTCGTGAACGATCAAACAGCGGTGTAAAAATTAAAATAAGCGTTATCTACTGTAAACGTAATAAGGTAAAATAGTGTTGAATTTAATAATTATGAGATTCGATGGGTAGTAGATTAGTATTAAGAGTGTGCAGTTATTTAGGGTTGGGCGTCGTAGCACATACATTTCAGTATCGTGTGAAGTTACTAAAAAGGTTTGAGTTATAATGTCTAAACCATTTGACGCTTAATTTCTAATGTTTAATAATTTATTTATCTCTATTTTTAAAGCGAGTAATAAACAGTGTATGAATACAAAGAAAATGGGGGTATAAAGATATGCAGATTTTCGATTTTAAATGGTGAGATTATTTTGAATCAGGTTTATGTGATGGGTAGTTAATGAGGTTTTATAGGTATTGTTGAGGCTATTGAAGGAGGGTATGTGGTCTCTAATAATGTCTATAAAAGAGGTTTCAGCAATTCAGATGTAGTATTTTTTATCGTTTAAGTATTTAATTTTAACTGCAGAATATAAAAGCATCGAGATTTTGAATGAGCAATAATCAAAACTGTCTGAAGGCAGCTGTCACAAAACTCAGTGGGATGTACTTGCAAAAAACAACTAAAAAAACAGTTGGGCAAAGACGACTTCGGACTTCCTAACATAGATTGAAGCGAGACTTCAGAAAGACAAATAGAAAAATTGAAAAAGCTTCAAATAAACCCTACGAAGCAAGAACACTACATGCTGTTTCTGAAGACTTGTCTGACTGAAAAGATGCTGCGTAAATACAAATACGCCCATACACACACGCACACACAGAGACACACACATACACACACATATATATACATATATATATATATATAAATATATATGTATTTATATGTATATACACATACATATATATTTATAATATACTAGACCACCCGTGACCCGTTGGGTCAGTACGTTATATTAGCTATGGAATTCATGTATGAGCGTGACACTTGTGGCATAAAGAAAATAGTTTTTTTTACATAACAGAAGCATTTCTATGAAAGTATATTAAAATGAAAAAAGAATATAGATAGATTTCTATGAGTCGTTCTGTTTATTATAATTGTTATTTTTTTTAAATTACAGTTACTGAATTATAAGTGGTTGGTCATACTTATAGGAAAATATGCACTGAACAGGTATTATAATTCTTATTATAGTTAAATTCAAATTTTGATATATCATCTTTTAAATGAAATTGTTAGTTGAAAGTACAGAATAATAAAAAAACACTCTTCACATGTTAATAATGGCTTTTTAAATAGAAAATGAAAATAAAATGTAACTTTTTTCATTTAATTTAAGCAAACATTCAGTACCCATTGTGTAAAATATTTAATTTGTATGTTAATAATAAGGTCAATAAAATTAAGACAATTCTTTTCTATTTACATTTTTTGTACAATTAATTTTTTTTAAAGAAAACTTTTGTTATCCTTTTGCTTAATTGAGACTTCTTATCAGGTTCTAACTCTCTTATATCCAGATTAATTATATTAATCAATTTATTTTATTGAATATGTATCGCTGAAAAGCACGGGTGCTTAAGCACTTATTGTACAGAAAATAAATATTGTATTCATATGCTAATAATAAGGTCACTAAAACTAAGACAATACTTTTCTATTTACAATTTTTTTTGTACAATTTGAGTGTTTTAAAAAAAACTTTTATGTTTTCCTTTCGCTTAACTATCCAGTTTTACATCGCTCCCTTTTTCTCTCTCACACACATAAACGTAACTATTTCTCGCGTACGTAACGAAAACAGAGGGAGTAGGAGTGTTGAAATCTATGAGAGTGAAAGTGAGAGGTGTTTTCTTTCACCGCCGCTGTTTCTATTAATAATGAGTGTTGTTTTTAAAAAGGGAGAAGTTTTTTTGAAACTGCGACAGACTTTACGAAGTTGAATGTTTTTAGCCGTTAAAAAATAAAAAAAACTATTTGATCAAATTAAATGAAATTGTTTGTATTAAAAGCGATATAAAAATTCCGGAATTGGAATAACGGATTGAAGACGTTGCTATTTACGCATGCGCAACCGGATGTTGAAAACCGGAAATCTGATTGCAAACATACAAGATCCATAGACTTTTAGTATTATATAGATTAAAACCTCAGTAATATATTGACATCGAATTTTGCACCAAATGGTATTAATCTAAATAGGTTGTAATCAAAATCTATGTGTTACTGGGAGAATCACTGCCCCCTTTTCCTGTAAATAAGAAGAACATTGGATAAGTGGAAAATGAGATTAGGATAAGACAAAAACTCGAACATTGTAAACAAGGTTCAGAAATAGATTTAGAAATTGAAATGTAAGAATGTAGCTATTGATAAATTCCATATAAAATAGTTAAATATTGTTTGTATTGTAAACAGAATTTGATTGTTCGTTCTTTTCTGGAAACTAAATTAAAAATGTCAGCTAAAAAGAATGAACAATACAAAGAAAAGTAAAAAATAGGTTAGGTTAAAAATAGGTTAGTTGAGAATCCTATTCGTCAGAAGTGTGTTTTAATGGGATGAAGTAAAAATAATCAACAAAGAGACCCACTGGAAAGTGAGAAAACTTAAAAAAAAAACAGCTCACGTGCTCGGATATATCAACCTACTGAGCAAACCAAGTGTAGCAGCTCTGAATGAAATTTAGACACATCTAATAGAGAGGGAAAACCTTGAATAACAATATAGGTTAAACATTAACAAAAAACAACAAAGAATTGTCCTCGTGGCATATGGCCGATTGGTCCTAGACGGTGTATCAAAGTTTATAGTTACCCAAAGGTGCTGAGTTCAATCCTGAACAAAGGCAGTGAAAAGTAACATTCAAAACAGAGAATCAGCAACTATGTCCCAGAGCCTAGCCGGAGTCCGAACAACAACAATAATAATAATAAACGGTTGGGTTCGAGACTCCTAACAAACGGTTCCCCAGTTCGATATAAAACACTTGATGAAGGCCGAAATGTTGTGACTATAAAAACAAAGATGAGGAAGTCAGTCCGACAATCTCAATAAATTGACAAGTCTTTGTTGTCGAAAGTGTGTTTTAAACGTATGCTTAGCTACGTTAGTTGGTCACGTTTTAGAACCACGCATCTGACGTCATAGCAAAAAGGGATTTCTCAATATAGAAGCTAGTTTTAGTCAGATCAATGCAGTTGACAGACGAGCAAATGAAGCAGAACAGTTGACGCTGCTGGTCAGAGAGAGAGAGAGAGAGAGAGAGAGAGAGAGAGTCGGAGCCAGGGTTATTTGGAAGCGAAGGAAAGAATACTGAACTATGTAGATCCCGAATTTCAATGCCTGACGTCATCATCATTTCCACCGGTCAAATGAAATAAAGACTCACCATCGATATTTGTAACTGTTTGTTTTTTGTCGTCAACAATTGAAGGTAATGTGTTAATCATCTTAATTTCAATTTTGTATAACCCCCTTCCAAGTAATGTGACCCCTCCGCCATCATAAGTAATGATTCACCAGTCTGAAGTAAAAGAACAGTAATACACATCCCTCCAATAAGGAATTCTCATCTCTCCCATCTCTCACTGTTATACATGTTTCCTCGGTATAAGAATCATCGTTTTCGCGCTATGACCCCCACCCCCGCTAAACATGTCTTCTAATATGAACCGCCTGTTATACAACATCTAACGTGTTGGTTCCCGTGGCCATTTAATTCGTCAAGAGTTACAAAAAATGACTCATACCACGGAAACACAACGTAAAGGTCCATTGAAGAAAAAAAAAAGACACAACGCGAATAAAAAATCAAAAATACAAAGAAAACAATGCAAGACGAAATAAAACAGTAATTAAGAAAAAAGAGAAACACATACACATACGCACAGTGCCAAAGCAAAAAAAAATATAATCGTATACTTACACACGGAAAAATGTCGATATTCCGCAAAGAAAAAAATAACAGAATAAAGGTCCAAATTTAAATTAAATGATGGAAAAAAGAAATAACACACACAAGCAAAAGAAAAAAATATTTTGATATGTGACTTTTCAGTGTTCTATAATAGGTCTTAACAACGTGATTTTTCTTTTTGTGAAAATTTGTTATGAAGCAAAAAACGAAAAAGAATAAAAAACAACACACACACTGAAATGTAAATACCGGTCCATGAGTACATTTGCGTAGAAATCATTTGAATAGACCGACATTCAGATTGTAAATTTAATTGGATTTAAATACATACACATACACATAGAGAATGTAAAAAAATAAAGCATTTTTACATACACATTTTATAAAGAAAAAAAAATCGGTGTCATAAATTTTATTGTTTTAAGATTTCAGACAGAGTCGGGAATTCTTAAAGGACATCTGTCAATAAACATTTGTAACTCATAAACATTTGTAATTTGTCTCAAACTGAATGTACTTTTAATATCGTGTTTATTATTGTTGTTTATTGTCAAAAGAGATGCAGAGAAATGAAAAGCATTGTTCTATGTGTAGTGAACTTTAAAGCTGTACATGTTTGTTTTTTGAAAAAGGGACAATTTTTTGACAACCTATGTTGAATTGTTGTTTGTTGCAGAAAAAATATTGGAGAAAAAAACAGTTATAATTGTGGATCATAGTTTGGTGTAAATCATAGTAAAATGTTTTACTGTATGTTTTGCAAATGCGTTTATGATGTTAAACAAATATTGGAAATTGTCTTAAATATATGTATAATGCTATTGTATTTTAACTTCAGGAATTCAGTCATAATTGGGTAGATAAATTTAAATAGAAAGAAACAAGTCATAGGAAATTGATACAAATGATTGGACTAGAAATAAGTTAGAATTTTAGAGAGGGGCAATAGAAAATAACGTTAACGGGTCTTTTGAGAGGTTTTCGGATGCGATAAGCACAAAATAGAGATATTTTCTTTTGGATTTTTACTTTTTATTATTTTTGGATGTCCATAAACATTTTTCTTCAAGAAGTGTAGCTTGTCAGGAAACAGCATTAGAGAAGCCCCTGTTATTTAAATATAAATATATCCTGCGGAATTGAGTTCTTATATAGCTGAAAATGACGGCACCAAGCAGAATTAGAAGTCTTGGCTCAATAAATTTAAAAAATACCAGGTTGGTCAGAATACGAGAATACTATTAGAGTACCAAAAGGACTATAAGAGTCAGTACAAGGGGCAAATCACATATAGCTTTAAGAAGGGAGAAAAGTAAAATATACCGTAAGTACGTAGGGAGATAACCTTAATTTTTTTTAGAGATGCGTGAATGTGGGATATCTCTATTGAACTCTTGGACGCTATGATGATACCGTATCTTTCTGTTAAATTACATTTTTGTTTCTGTAAAAGTCTGAGGACCCTACAGATGGTCAAAAAAAAAACGGCCGTGTAGCCGAAACAATAATGTAACTTAACAGAAAGATACGGTAATATAAAATAAAACGCATATTTTCTCTACAACAGTATTGAGCACTTTCTTCAGTTTTTATTAATTACCATCTCCACTATATATATATATATATATATATATATATATATATATAATTTCTTTATGCTATTATGAAAATGTTTCATACATAATAGAAGAAACTGTTATTTATGGAATAATAGGTAGACAGATTTATAGCTAAAAAATATCGATATACTTGGAAAATAGAGATAATTTTTATTATGGAAAGATATTCGTGTAAGAATATATATGGGAAACGCAGATGAGCTGAATGACAGAAAAAATATATTGGGGAATCGCGCCAGAAAATTTTATTAGTTCAAGCACCTGTGCTGGTCCCAAATCGAGGGAACTTCTTTTTGGCAAGAGTAGCGAAATTTACTTATTTTTAAGATTTTCGCTTTCTCCCTATTTATGTTTAATATTAGACAAAAGTCACGTAGTTTGTGTGAGTTTCTCCTTCTTACGTTCCGAGACAGCTGGTCCGATATTTTATCAAATTCACACAGAAGTATTTTATATGTCTGGCAGTGTTCTTAGATATGTTTTGTACAGAATTTCATCTGACAAGTATCGAAATTCCCAAACATCTGATACGAAAAAATCTTTGTCTATTATAGATGGAAAAGGAATATTTTTACGGATAATATTTTACGTTTCACCAGCCAAGAGAACAATAAAATCTCAGCAAATCATGCTTTCTTAATAATTAAAAAAACAAAAACAGGATTATTATCATCTACAGGAAAAGCCCAAAGACCGAGCATTAAACCACAAATCGGATCCTCTCCTGTTCAAGCTTAGATGTACCACGCCATTTCATTTATTTATTTCCCTAATAATGAGTAAAATTTATGAAAAACAAGGAGAGGTACCGTTAAAAATCGCCGTACTACATTACGTTTTATTTTTGTTTTTCGTTTTCTTGCATATTTCAAAAATATACATGAATCAGAAGTGATTTTTTCAACGCATATATCGTTAAACCCAAATATCAGCTTACATAATATCATAAACAAACACAGACGGAATTGATAAAATATACTCCCTCCGGCCGGAAATAGTTGTGCAGAAGTAAAACTGTCTGCCTTTTAGGTTTTGCCATGCAACATTTCAATGTAGTACATTTAGAGCATGCTTTATTTACAAAACAGTTTTCGTTCTAAAAGTCATTTAGAGCACATTACTTTGTTGACTGTTATATAATCTATTTTTTAAAATACCCGCAGTGGTTAGACAAAGATGGAAAATGTAGTTGATGACAATGTGGAAGGTAAAAACAGCAGTAATAAGAGAGAATTAACAAATGCAAGAAGAACAGCAGTTCTGCAAGCGTTGCTACAAAGGTCTAAAGGGCACATCCTAGAACGAGGTGCAATCAAAGATGTTGCCACAAAATTCGGTATAGGAAAAAATACTCTAGGCAGAATTTGGTCAAGAGCACTAGACAGTTCGTTCGATATCGGCGCCAATGGATTCTTTGAACCGTAAGTTTTTGTGTGGCGGAAAAAAGAAGGGCTATAGTTCACAGTTGGCAAAAATAAATACTATTCCCTTGAGAAAAAGAAGAACTTTGAGGCCTACTGCACAAGCATGTGGAATACCTAAGACAACGTTCATTGCAAAGATGAAAGATGGCGTTGGGATCCACATCGCAAATGTTACTTTGACGGGAAGATTGGAATTTAGCCATTTGTCATACAAAAGGCGGCTACACGTAACAACAGAAACAGGATTGCTGGAACAATGGTAATTAAAGTCATGGATACAATTACGAAAATTTTGATTCGTGAATTCCTTGTTGAAAGGGTCCTTGTTTCTACACGGAACAAATGGCCAAGTGGATCCATTACACAACGAATCATAATACCACATAACAATTCTAAGCCACACGTATATCTAACGGACCAGGTGTTCAAACAAGAATCAGAGAGATTAGAGCTGAACATTGAACTGGGTAACCAGCCGCAAACAGTCCGGGTTTGAATGTGCTTGATCTAGGTTACTTCAGTACAATTCAATCCATTAAACGCCAAAAGGCTCCACAGAATATTGATAAATTAATTGAAGCAGTTGAAACCAGATTTCAAGAATTAGAAAAATCAAAGTTGACCAATAGTTTCCTGGTATTACAGGAGAAAATGGAACAAATAATAATGTTGGCTGATGGTGGAAAAAATTACAGTCTTCAGCATATGCCACAAGCACAGCTGAAAAAAAGGAAAACTTCCCACTTCAATTTTGATATCAGAAGAATTGAAATGTTAATTAACACAATTGAATAAATAGTTAAATGTTTTAGCTTTTTACATTATTTTTTGTATATTTATTTAATCATACATTGTAAGAATGTACGTACAATCAATTGTCAATTTGCTTAAATATAATTATTTGGTTAACCTGTATTTCCTTTCAAAAGTACTGCCTTATAAAACTTGAAACTTGTAAGCACCAAGTATTTCCGACCAAACTTAAATTTTTTGTGCATCAACTATTTCTAACCGGAGGTAGTGTTATTATTAATTTTTTTTCAATTTTTTTTTAAATTAGTATACTCTGTAAATTACTCCTCGTAATACATAATATTCAATGGATGATCGATTCTATATTAATAATTACGCAATCTAAAATTAAAAATCATAAATTAAATGCTATGTTTAAGCGTATTACACGACCGGGCAACGCCGGTTGTCCAGCGAGTAAGAAATTATACAAAATCTGTTTCTAAGATTGTATAGAATTAAACGAAATATATTTCTCGGCTTGTAGCCAATGAAAGGAAATTTATGTTTCAGCGTATAACCAATAAAAATAAATCAATTTCTTCGATCGTCGTGAATCAATCATTTTGAAGTTTGTAATAAGTTGTATGATACGTGTTTCTTATCCTGTAGCGATTGGAACAAAATATATTCCACTATTTAAAGCAGATTGAATGAAATTTATTTTTAAGTTCGTATTGAATTGAACAGAATCTATTTATATGCCTGTCGCTAAGCAAATGAATTTGCATCTCAAATATTATTTTCTAAAGAATACATAAAGTCTATCTAAATTCATTTACATTAATTAAATTTTTGTATCTATCTGTTTATTTTTTGTTAGTGCTCAAATATTAAAGTGACTTATTCTATAAAAGCAATGGGCACTTCCTACAATTTCCCGATAATAACTTAATGATTTCAGTACTATTGTTTAAGAACCTGACAAAAGTACTTATAAATAATGAGTAACCTTCATGTGTACAGACATTATCCCAGGAAATAGTTACTCGTTTCATAGAAATCACGTGTTCGTTTCCTCTGGTAGGCTTATGCATGAAGGTATGTTGTTAAACATGCAGAAACTAAAGTGTCCGAGTAAAACGGAACCAAACAAATAATTTTACAATAAGAATTCGAGAAACTTCCATTAAATATTCGAATTTAAGAGGAACAAGTTATTAACACGGCGACTGATCAAAAATTACTTAACTTCTTTTGAGAACTGCAAACTTGTACAATATAAAATATGCTTTGATTTTTTTTAAATAATATAATAAATATAACAAAAGCACTAGCACGAATCGTCAACCGCATCAAAAATTAAAGAATGCTGTTGTTGTTGTTGTTGTTGTTGTTGTTTTCCATGGAAGAACAGCTTTCGGAATAGACACCCCATTTTTTGATTGGGTGGTTGGTTGTCCGAAAATACCCAAACAGAAATATACGGTGGTTGTAGTGTCGCTTAACCCGTGCATCCATCCATCCAAGCTTGAACTCACTACACGTGTTTGTCGTGTAATTCTAATTTTTCGGTTGCTGTATACTTGATCCTTCCCAAGGCCTATCAGGAGTATCTTTTATCGTGACGTTTTCACTAGAGGGAGTGCCTTCCATGATTTAAGAGAATCATATCTCCCCTGGCAGTAGTTGATTTCGGCAAGTGAGATATTATTATTTAGAAATATGAAAGTGTCAATATTCTTGTACCCGTATATTGATATTAGCAGTTAATAGAAACACTAACTTTCCAAAGTTAAATAAGATAGTGGCTAATAGGCTACACATAATAAATGCGCATGTAGCATGTGTGGTTGCAAACTTAGTGCAGTTTTGTCCATACAGGTATGTCTCTGTTTTAATTTATTCTTTATGCGAACTCTTTCAAGAGTAAACCAAAAATAAATGCCGTGTACAAGTTTATTTCTTTTGACCAGTTGTGGTGAAAGTCAGAAAGTCAGTTTTTGAAAAAAAAAAACTCTTAATGTTAAAATCGTTCGTTAATATTGTTATTGTGCTTTCGACATAAATACGGACATCTGCTTTGATGGATTGATTTCAAAATTATAAGAGTGACAACTAAAGCTAAATATATATGTGAGATACAAAACACGCACAAAATAAATTACAGAAGTTCCCTTATATGTATATATATATATATGTATACATACATGTATACATATACTTACATTTATATATATATATATATATATATATATATATATATATATATATCCGCATGTTTATATACATTAATATATATATATATATATATATATATATATATATATATATACAGTGATGATTATATTTATTGGCACGGTAAAATAAAAGTTAAATTTTGTCTAATAAATTCTAAAAAAGGGATCAAATTAAAGAAAATAACAAATTATATTATGTATTTTTAACTGGCCTTTCCGATGCAGCAATCGGATTTTAGAAAAAATAAATAACAAAGGAACAACAAACATAATTGCAAAAAACCCTTGTTCAAAATTATTGGCACGATATATTTAATAATCAATTGTATAGCCTTTGGCCTTGATTACCTTCCTCAGTCGCTTTTCATAGTTTACAACCAAGTTGTTGCACTCTTCAGTAGTAATTTTAGCCCACTCTTCCTGACAATAATCCTCCAATTGAATAAGATTCTTAGGCTTCCTTTGCATTACCCTCAATTTTAATGTTCTCCATAAATCTTCAATTGGATTAAGGTCTGGGCTTTGTGATGGCCACTCCAAAACATTAATATGATTGTCCTCAAGCCATTTCTTAGTCAGTTTAGCCGAATGCTTTGGGTCATTATCTTGCATGAACCACCAACGACGACCAAGTGAGAGCTCTTTAGCAGAGTCTTTCAGGTTTTCATCCAATATTTTAACATAATCTTCCTTTTTTATGCTACCTGTGACCTTAACAAGTCGCCCTGGCCCAGAGGCAGCAAAGGATACCCAAAACATCAAACTGCCTCCACCGTGCTTCACTGTGGGTATGGTGTTCTTAGGCAGGAAAGCTTCGCCAGATTTTCTGTAAATATAAGACACTTTATTATGGCCAAATAACTCTATTTTCGTTTCGTCAGTCCATAGAACACGTTTCCAGAATGCAACATCTTTATCAATATGACGTTTTGCAAAGGCTAGCCTTGCTTTCAGGTGCATAGGCTTCAATAAGGGAGTCTTTCTCGGACGACATGCTTTTAAACCAGCTCTCTTCAAAACTCTACCAACTGTATGTCGAGATACATTCACTCCAGAGGTGCTCTGTTCATCAACAATCTCCCCAACAGAGATCCGTGGGTTTTGTTTTACTTGTCGAACAATTTTCCGTTCATCTCTTGGGAAAAGAATCCTTTTTCTCCCTCTACCCTCTAAACTCATAACGTGGCCTTGCGATTTGAACTTGTTTATTATGGCCCTAACAGTGGATTTGGGAAGGTTTAGCTTCTTTGAAATCTTATCATAGCCCTCCCCATTGGTATGGCATGCTACAACAAGCTTCCTGACGTCTTCGCTGTGTTCCTTAGTTTTAACCATGGCGATTGAAAATTATAATTTAGTCACTTATAATAGTTTAAATAAATCGCTATCTAAAAATTATCTGAAAAAAATTATTCACTGAGTTAGCGTTAAACAAGCATAATATGGCTATAAAAAAGTTCAGAAAGCACGTAAACCGGAAATTGATTGATATTATACTGATACTAAAAGAAAAACAAAGCCGTGCCAATAATTTTGAACAAGGGTTTTTTGCAATTATGTTTGTTGTTCCTTTGTTATTTATTTTTTCTAAAATCCGATTGCTGCATCGGAAAGGCCAGTTAAAAATACATAATATACTTTGTTATTTTCTTTAATTTAATCCCTTTTTTAGAATTTATTAGACAAAATTTAACTTTTATTTTACCGTGCCAATAAATATGATCATCACTGTATATATATATATATATATATATATATATATATATATATATATATATATATATATATAATTCAATTAACTTTCTTGAAGTTATATATTTGGATTTTACCGTCACTGGATTATTTATCTTCCGCCAGACAATCCATTCGCGTGTAATCACCTTTTTCTTCACCATATTCCCTCTGCTTCACTTTTTTTTTGTTTTCCAGTAAGATATTTGACTTACTTGTTGTTTCATCAAATACTTTTTTATAAAAACTCCGATCTCGCATTTTGCTAATTCCTACCCTCTGATAAGAAGGAAGGTATTTCTTTGAAACTCCGCGTATTAAGAACTATCCATTTATCTAGTGTTTCCTTTTCAGATTAAATATGTTTTTAACTCATTTCAATGTTTTTAACATGTTTTATAAACTGTTTGCTCGTATATATATATATATATATATATATATATATATATTTATATATATATATATTTATATATATATATTTATATATATATATATTTATATATATATATTTATATATATATATATATATATATATATATATATATATTTATATATATATCGAATCACCTAAGTAACGTGGAACCTGGTCAGTACAAAATGTGTGACCGTTTGAGAATTCCAGGTGCTGTATATGGTATCCTATTATCTCGTCATTGTTTCTGGTCTTCCTTGACTTCTGCATGCCACAGGAGTCAAACAGTGCTGATTCAGAAGAGGTGCTGTTAGGGATTGCTTGCCTCACAATTACACGCAAAGCTGGCCCTACAGCGGGCATCCTTTGTTTCTAAAGACTCAAAGGAACAAAGAAACTCTATCTTTCTATAAAAGTGAAAGTTTCTGTGTGTGTGTGTGTGTGTCTGTGTGTGTGTATGTGTGTCTGCCTGTGTACATTTCCCTACGCAATAACTTTGACAATTCTCATTCTACTGATTAGGAAAAATCTTTGTATTTCGTTTTCGACCAGTAATTTAGCTGTTAAAGGGTAAACATTCAACGATTTAACCTTGAAGAACTCTACCAAACTCCTCCGACAATTTTGGGTCTAAACACTTGAAATTTTGGATAAAAGTTCCTTGGGCATGGATTTAACTTAATAACTTAATTTGACCCCAATACGATAAATGTAAACGGGTCAAAATAGGGGCCAATTTAAAAAAAAAATTATCTCTGCGGTATCTACCAAATTACTCAGACAATTTCTGGTTTGAACATTTGAAATTTTATATGAAGGGTATTCAGAGATAGGACAAGCTTTTTAATCAGTTTTGGTCGAAAATGTATGTATATATGTGCACTTATGCCTAAAACTTTCGACAGCTGCGACGGATTTTCACAAGATCAGTATCGTTTTGAAGCTCGACCATTCAGACGAATACCGATATATTGGCTAAAAACACCAATTTATTCACCTTCAACTGGGCACTTGTCTACAGGAACGGATTGTTTTTTCACCGATATTTTCGAAATTCACGCCTCTCTTTGATTGTCTAGCTTTAATTTAAACCTACGTCACTTCCCAGCAAAGACGTCACGTTTTCCCGTTCTTTACATCCTTCCCGGTAATGCCTTCCTACTACCACATTTTTCTTTAGCTCAACACACACCTACAACACCCGTGCACCCATGCTAATATAAATCTATATATATATATATATATATATATATATATATATATATGTGTGTGTGTGTGTGTACATATATATATATATAGTCTGGTTGTGGAAATATATATATATAGAGAGAGTGCCTGTGGATATATATATATATATATATATATATATATATATATATATATATAGAGAGAGAGAGAGAGAGAGAGAGAGACTTTTCCTCCTAGGTCAAATTCATAAAATACTTCAACGGGCAATTCAAAGTGGAGGGGGCATATACAAAGATGATGCACTTTTCCTAATAAACTCTATAAATATGCATAACGAAAAAATAATTAAATCCTTACATAAATTCTTGGATTACTATAAAAATCGACCCTTACAAAAATAGTTAACTTCTTTTGGACCCTATCATAAACCAAACCAATCTGTACTATATGTTCATTTAACCCACCCTAAGTCAATATTGAGATTAATAGTCCCCAAACTGTCTTTAAGAATTTCTAAACTACTTTCTAACAAATCTATATTTAACAAAAACACAAACTATTACAATGCGGCCCTTAAAAACTCAAGGTACAAATAAAAAATTAAATACCTAATTAAAAATGATGAAAAGACAAACTACGTAGAAAACTACAATAATTATAATAAACCTACTAAAACATAATAACCTATAATATGGCCATGTGAGCCCACATACGAGTACTAAAAAATAATCTAGCTACAATACAAAACTAAATTACACCACAAGCATTCGTCATTTACACAAAGAAACCACAAAGCAAAATCTGTAAGCGTAACAACAGACATGGGGATATCCTATGGTTTAACCCGCCATATTCTAAAAATCTTAAGACAAACTTAGCCACGGAATTCTTTAAAATATTAGAAAAAACTGTAAAACCTCTCATAGATACAATAAAATCTTTAACAAGAACACTATAAAAGTGTCTTACTTAACTATGCCAAACCTACATAAAAAATAATTAGTTTCATTAATAAAAAAATATATGCGATACAAAATTCAACTATGGAAACTATAGCAGGCTGTAACTTTAGAAGAAAAAAGTCCTTTACAAGGTACCCTCAAAGTAAAAAATGTAATGTATTGCTGCATAGTGTCACAAACCCCAAATAAAAATTATATTAACAGCACCATAGAAATCCTTTCTCACAGACTAACTCCACAACCCAGTTAATCAATGACAGTACCCTCATTAACAAATCTACTAATCAAATACAACCAAACCTATTACATGTCAATACTACTCTTAATCTAGCTGACAACAAATATATTAAACAAAATGCAATTAACTTCGGGTCCACATCTCGATTTATTAAACACAGGATCTCCACGCATAAGCGCTCCTTCGAAAATCTTTCCTTGAAAGATCAGACTTCTTTATCTAAACATATTTAGCGACTGAATGATAGAATATTCCCTTCAATTTTAAATGGGAAATAATAGGATCGTATAAAGCATATATGCCGGGGGACAAATTCTGCGCACTTTGTAGATATGAAGCACTTAATATTTTAAAATATACTGATACTAAATCCATTCTCTTGAACTAAAAAGACAAAAATCTAACGGGTGCATTTATAAACGTTGGTTTAGGTTCGGCCACTTCAACCCACCATAAATCATAGAATTTTATGTTTACTAATCTATTTACAGCATTTATAATTTGTAACTATTATTGTTATGTTGTTTTTCTATTATTATTACATTATTTATATTGATATTTTACCATTATTTTCTAATTTGCTTTATTATCTCTTTCATTTGAAATTTATATGTTATTATTTTTATTAATATTAGTACTATAACTATTACAGTTACTGTTATAAATAATAAAATTATTTAATTACTACCAAAACGATTAATGATTTACTATTATTTATCTTACTAATATTACTAGGTGTAAAACATTATATGAACAATAACTAACTTCATAATAATTAGTGGTTACCACCTTTTGAACAATAAAGTTTCTTTATTTTTCTATTTGAGTATCATTTTTAAAAAATGGCAGTTATCTCCCTTTATAAATAAATTATAATTAATTTAAATTCAAATATAGCGTCTCCAACGTAATTAAATTGAAAATATTACTTTTTTAGCGTTTCCTCAGAAGTGTGTATATATATATATATATATATATATATATATATATATATATATAACTATATATATATATATATATATATAGTTATATCAACCATTCATAAACAACATTTAACAATGCGCAAATGAATAGATTGACTATGATATTTACGGGGTTTAAAGAAAAATTAGAACAGTAGTAACCAAACTTTTTTTGCAGATCGGATAACTGAAAGAATGAAGAACACAAGCAGCATAATACAAGAAGTTCTGCGAAAAAATACGAAAAACAGCTTAGCAGTGCATGTTAATCAGGGGTAGTGCGCCTGTAATGATGGAATAAAAAGCACCCAACTTGTTTATTTACTAAAATGTTATCAAAGAAAGCGACAACAGAAAAAGATAGTTACATCTGAAAATATGTTCACATATCCGAATCTTCCAACCAAGCAGCAAAAAAGCTAATGAGATTTGTGAAACTATTGTTTGGCTTTTTTTTCTTCATTTTTTACATAGGCGTCACCATTTATCAAGACCGATAGGCCACTCAAGGATAGGGGTTAAAGAGTGTACAGTAACCAAAAAGACAATATAGTTATCGATAGCAATGGAAGTTTGATAAATGTGTTAACTTAAGTGGAACGGCTCATCAGAAACTTGTTCACGTGGGACTTGAAGACAACCATATTATAGACAGCTGGAAAGCAGGAAAACAGAAGACAATTCCACAGGCGTGCAGTTCTAAGAAAGAAGCTTTGATCAAGGAATCTATGTTTAGGTTTAAGCACAGATAAAGAGTGGGGGGAATTATTGATAGTGTTTTCAGCTAGTCGAGTGTTTCTTGTGAAAGTCTAGCGAGGGGGGACCATAGATGGAAGCTCAGTCGAACACTTTCCATGAAAATAACGATAAAGCAGAGACAAACTCGCAACATCTCTTTTGTGAGACAGAGGTTGCAGCGAAGAGAAAAGGACATCTCCCACCAGGCCACGAAGTCTATTTTGAACCCTATCAAGGAAGGCTTTCAAAATATAATCAATATCTGCTTTATTATTGTTGCACCCAATCAAAACAATTGCTTTCAAATGTCCAACAGTCAATCGTGTTCTATTTGCTGACTTCACAAGCGTAAGTTGTTCTAAACACTGATGCCATACCAGCGCCAACGTGTTTCCCTTTCTAGAAAATTATCATATAGCTAACAGATGTGCAACTATACTGTGCTTCTCTTTCCACGGGGCATTTGCTTGCAAATCAATGAGCTCCAGCTCAGCTCAATTGCAAATTAATGAGTTCCAGCTCCAGTTCAACTGGCACATCATCGAGATTACAATCAAACGGATCCTGGAACAGATACATTTCATTCTCAGTTATATTTATAAAGTTTCCTGTAAGTCACAAATTAGATGTTTTCGAAAATTTGAGGTTGATATATTCGTTGATTATAGCGCACACCTCTCTAAACCAGTGAAAATGAGAATTTTCTATTTAATTGAATTTTCTATCGAGAACTCTATATTTGACTTACTATTGTGCTTCAAACCATATAGAGTTTTCTCCGAAATCCCATGATAATTTGGTAATGGTCGTGGATGAGGTTAAATTTTCCCTGAAGTGTCTGGTTTAATTCATTCATGTGAAATGTAGTGTTGATCAAAAACAAGCTGGGATGAGACAGTAAAAGATCAGCTCTATGTTTTTCAGAGAGCAAAACATTATTTTATTTCTGAGGCTATAAACACGAAACAGGAGTTTACTGTATCCGAGCCAATTCACTGTAGCGTGATAAGGTATTTCACATACATCAGACTTTCTTCAAGAAATCCTTGGAACTGATAGTGAATGTTCCCGAATGAGGTTCACGGCAGAAAGAGCTGGTGGCAATGCATACGATATATCTAATTTTTCCCCACAGAACGCTTGCTGATCTATGATGCAATGTATGAACGCAGCGCCTGGAATTAGAAAATCTTCCCATTTACACCTGGTGTTTCCCAATAGATTCTTTCTCATCTCAGTCATGTTTTTCCTTCATCAGCTGTAACAACTCGAATAAATTCCACTTATGACTTTAGTCTTGTTAGCTTGTCATGTAAATATGTTTGCAGGTGTTGTTTCATGTATGCATTAATCGATGCAAATTCTTGGATATATGTTTTGTTTAAATAACGCCGAATATCGTACTCTCTCGAAACTGCATCACTCTCACTGCCTATTACGCAACAAGATTGCTGGCTTTTTTTTCTGCATTAAAAGTAATTTACTCCGTACTCTTCAATTGAAAACGCTACTCGCGACATCCATTTTCCTCTTTTTAGTATTCATAACGAGAGGTTAAGAAAACAGGATCTGAGAATCATAACGACATTGATTTACGAACGTATTCGAAATCCTATTGAAACACAAGAAAATGAGATGATTTAAGGGTCAATAGAAAATCTACAGCTCACCAAAGAAAGACGACAGATGGGAGGAAAGAAATGCCTAATTATAATAAAAATGAAACCAGGAGTTCTCGCAAGCAGAAAAATCTAATATTCTATACTATCCCCCCAATGAAAGTTTATCACAAAGTTTTGTGTACCATACGTTTTATCAAGCAGATTAAAGTACCGTCAGTAGGTCGAATAAACTAACATCGCGAACCGGACTTTGGTGATCCCATGCTTAAGAAGAACGTAAAACAATAAAATCACTTTTAAACTTGAGAAACAGCAACACATCCTTTGGAATTCTTCAGATGTTCTTTGACCATCTTGCATGAATCAAGCATCAGTTCCTGATTTGCAAAAGATATACAAGGAAGGCAGTGTGTCGCTGAGGGATGATGAAACGTGGGGAGGGGTTAGGAAGCCACAACACTAGAGTTGATTGTTCAAATAAAAAAATTTCATTGGCAAGGACCGTAGTGTGTCTACATAGACAATAATTCCGCAGACTGGTGTTAGTGTGGAAAATATACGCATATTTATTATCGAAGAACTGGAGATGTGAATGTTCTGGGCGAAGAATGTCTGAAAGGTGTTCTATTCTTGTCAGAGACTATTGACCAATATTGGCATCTAGACAGTTCCATAACCTCAATATAGTCATGTCCTAGCTTCCTGTGACTGCTGGCTAATCCCTTAGCCCAGGGAAAACCTTATAGTTTGTCTTTATGAGAAAATGGGACGGGAGGAAAGAGGCTTTGACGAGGGTCATTGGCACGCTTCCACGAGATGTCTTCCATAGATTCTTCCAGTTGTTGTTCAACCGTACAAGTGATTGCAGCCAGAGGCGATTATTTCGATGGGGACTAGAATTTTATGAGTGTGCTATCCATAAGTCCGTTCCACGGCAGACATCCTCACTGTAATCTCTGAACGCATATACCATTCACTAGACAAAGCGGGAGAGGGCAGAGCGGTAGCTCTAGATATTTCTAAGGCTTTTGACAGGGTATAACATGAGGGTCTCCTCAGGAAGATTAGATCTTACGGTATCACTGGTAGAATACTTAACATAATTAAATCCTTCTTAGATAAGAGAAAAATCCAGGTTGTCCTCGACGGTCGTACATCTAAACACTATGATATAAATGCGGGAGTGCCCCAAGGATCTATCCTTGGACCTCTGCTGTTCCTGATATTCATAAATGACCTCCCCGACAAGATTGCCTCTGAGATGGGTATATATGCTGATGACACCACACTCTATAGCAGGCACGACAGGAAAACAAACGAACATGTATCTAAAGTAATGGCAGAAACACTAGAGGATGACCTGCAATCAGTAGTGGAATGGGGACAAAAATGGATGGTAACGTTCAATGCCACCAAGACAAAACTGGTTTCATTCAATAATTACAAGAAACCTTCTCTACCACCTATGACAATGGCCGACGACTCTTTATCTGAGAGTACGTCACTCAAGCTCCTTGGCCTAACGTTCACAGGAAACATGAGTTGGAACAAATACATCGAGGGCATTGCCAGGGCCGCTGCAAGGAAGGTGGGCCCTCTCCACCGTGCTAGAAAACTTCTAACACCCGAAAGTATCCTGTACCTCTATAAGGCCACTATTCGCCCATGTATGGAGTATTGCTGTCATATTTGGGCCGGTGCATCGGCTACTAGTCTCTCGCTCCTTGACAGGGTTCAAAAGAGAGTCGCAAATCTGATAGGCCCTAAACTGGCATCTAAACTTCAGCCTCTGTCCCATCGTCGAAACGTTGCATCCCTCTGCCTGTTCTACAAGTATTATAATGGTGAATGCTCTGAAGAACTGCAAGCACTTGTGCCCCCACGACGTGAACACCCTCGACAGACCCGACAAGCTGCAAAATCCCACCCCCACACTGTAGAGATCCCTAGATGTAAAAGATCTTTCTACTCCAGTAGTTTCTTCCCCAGAACTGCTAGACTTTGGAATTCCATTCCAGGTCACTGCTTCCCCAACTGTACTGACATGCATAAGTTCAAGTGCAACGTGAACCAACATCTCGCTGCCCTAATCCCTACATAGTACCCCAGTAGATGTTTCCCATGATAGTAGCCCTCTACACCAAAGTGGCAATATGCCTTGTTTGGGGTGAAAATGTAATAAAAAAAAATAAATAAAAAATAAAAGTGCAGATAAAAACATTCTAGAAACTGGTTTAATGCACCTCATAAATAGAAAAAAGAAAAGGATTTTTTATTAAACCTAAATAGAATAGAAGAAAGAGAATGTTATGTTTATTTTTTGCATCTTTTATCTTCTGTTTGTCTACTCACCATTTAAAATCGATTATTCTTATAAACATGGGAAGAATTACTCCTTTTGAACCGAATATAGCATTCTAACACTTACTATTGCTCGTTACTTTTAAATTTAAGCTCGTATTTTTCTCTTACATTAACTGGCTTCATGGTTTGCCTGGAATAATTTTCATAATATAAAACCTTTGAAAAAAATGAGCTTGAATGTTGTTTACAACAGGTTTGATTATTCATAGATATAACTAACTGAAAAAGGATAGGTATTTTATTTCCGAAGAAATTAATTCATAATGTAATTAGACACCCTTTATATTTATCAATAAATTATCTGGAAGAATTATTACAATTTAAACTGGAATACTTTGGAAGCATTAATTAACATCAATTAAACGCACACGTATAAGTGTGATTTCTTTTTAACTAGCGGGGGGTACCCGGCGTTGCTCGAGTGTTTGGAGGTATGTGTGGTCGGGCGGGGGTGGGGTGGGGTGGGGTTGTTAACGAAAACCTAAGAATAAGCGAAGTAAAAAAAAACATAAAACGAACGAAAAATAAAGCGGGGGTTACCCGGGCGGTGGTGGTGGGGTGGGGTGGTAATCAAAACATCGAAAAAATAACTAACGTAAGGCAAACGAACAATGTTAAATGTAAAAATCGAAAAAACAAAAACAAAAAAGAATACAGAAAAACGAACGTGAAAACTGTTGAAAAATAAAAACCAAAAAAAAGAATAAGCGAAGTAAAAAAAGAAAACACAAAAACGAACGTTAAAACTAAAGCGGGGGGGGGGGTTACCCGGCGTTGCCCGAGTGTTTGTAGGTGTGTGTGGTCTTTAATGAAAACGTTTTTTCAGAAAGCAAAAACATTATTTTATTTCTGAGGCTATAAACACGAAACAGGAGTTTACTGTATCCGAGCCAATTCACTGCAGCGTGATAAGGTATTTCACATAAATCAGATTTTCTTCAAGAAATCCTTGGAACTGATAGTGAATGTTCCCGAATGAGGTTCACGGCAGAAAGAGCTGGTGGCAATGCATACGATATATCTAATTCTTTTCCCCACAGAACGCTTGCTGATATATGATGCAGTGTATGAACGCAGCGCCTGGAATTAGAACATCTTCCCACTTACACCTGGTGTTTCCCTATAGATTCTTACTCATCTCAGTCATGTTTTTCCTTCATCAGCTGTAACAACTCGAATAAATTCCACTTATGACTTTAGTCTTGTTAGCTTGTCATGTAAATATGTTTGCAGGTGTTGTTTCATGTATGCATTAATCGATGCAAATTCTTGGATATATGTTTTGTTTAAATAACGCCGAATATCGTACTCTCTCGAAACTGCATCACTCTCACTGCCTATTACGCAACTAGATTGCTGGCTTTTTTTCTGCATAAAAAGTAATTTATACCGTACTCTTCAATTGAAAACGCGACTCGCGACATCCATTTTGCTCTTTTTAGTATTCATAACGAGAGGTTAAGAAAACAGGATCTGAGAATCATAACGACATTGATTTACGAACGTATTCGAAATCCTATTGAAACACAAGAAAATGAGATGATTTAAGGGTCAATAGAGAATCTACAGCTCACCAAAGAAAGACGACAGATGGGAGGAAAGAAATGCCTAATTATAATAAAAATGAAACCAGGAGTTCTCGCAAGCAGAAAAATCTAATATTCTAAACTCTCCCCCCAATAAAAAATTTATCACAAAGTTTTGTGTACCATACGTTTTATCAAGCAGATTAAAGTACCGTCAGTAGGTCGAATAAACTAACATCGCGAACAGGACATTGGTGATCCCATGCTTAAGAAGAACGTAAAACAATAAAATCACTTTTAAACTAGAGAAACAGCAACACATCCTATGGAATTCTCCAGATGTTCTTTGACCATCTTGCATGAATCAAGCATCAGTTCCTGATTTGCAAAAGATATACAAGGAAGGCAGTGTGTCGCTGAGGGATGATGAAACGTGGGGAGAGGTGAGGAAGCCACAACACTAGAGTTGATTGTTCAAATAAAAAAATTTCATTGGCAAGGACCGTAGTGTGTCTACATAGATAATAATTCCGCAGACTGGTGTTAGTGTGGAAAATATACGCATATTTATTATCGAAGAACTGGAGATGTGAATGTTCTGGGCGAAGAATGTCTGAAAGGTGTTCTATTCTTGTCAGAGACTATTGACCAATATTGGCATCTAGACAGTTCCATAACCTCAATATAGTCATGTCCTAGCTTCCTGTGACTGCCGGCTAATCCCTTAGCCCAGGGAAAACCTTATAGTTTGTCTTTATGAGAAAATGGGACGGGAGGAAAGAGGCTTTGACGAGGGTCATTGGCACGCTTCCACGAGATGTCTTCCATAGATTCTTCCAGTTGTTGTTCAACCGTACAAGTGATTGCAGCCAGAGGCGATTATTTCGATGGGGACTAGAATTTTATGAGTGTGCTATCCATAAAAGTGCAGATAAAAACATTCTAGAAACTGGTTTAATGCACCTCATAAATAGAAAAAAAGAAAAGGATTTTTTATTAAACCTAAATAGAATAGAAGAAAGAGAATGTTATGTTTATTTTTGGCATCTTTTATCTTCTGTTTGTGTACTCGCCATTTAAAATCGATTTTTCTAATAAACATGGGAAGAATTACTCTTTTTTGAACCGAATATATCATTCTAACACTTACTATTGCTCGTTACTTTTAAATTTAAGCTCGTATTTTTCTCTTACATTAACTGGCTTCATGGTTTGCCTGGAATAATTTTCATAATATAAAACCTTTGAAAAAAATGAGCTTGAATGTTGTTTACAACAGGTTTGATTATTCATAGATATAACTAACTGAAAAAGGATAGGTATTTTATTTCCGAAGAAACTAATTCATAATGTAATTAGACACCCTTTATATTTATCAATAAATTATCTGGAAGAATTATTACAATTTAAACTGGAATACTTTGGAAGCATTAATTAACATCAATTAAACGCACACGTATAAGTGTGATTTCTTTTTAACTAGCGGGGGGTACCCGGCGTTGCTTGAGTGTTTGGAGGTATGTGTGGTCGGGCGGGGGTGGGGTGGGGTGGGGTTGTTAACGAAAACCTAAGAATAAGCGAAGTAAAAAAAAACATAAAACGAACGAAAAATAAAGCGGGGGTTACCCGGGCGGTGGTGGTGGGGTGGGGTGGTAATCAAAACATCGAAAAAATAACTAACGTAAGGCAAACGAACGATGTTAAATGTAAAAATCGAAAAAACAAAAACAAAAAAGAATACAGAAAAACGAACGTGAAAACTGTTGAAAAATAAAAACCAAAAAAAAGAATAAGCGAAGTAAAAAAAGAAAACACAAAAACGAACGTTAAAACTAAAGCGGGGGGGTTACCCGGCGTTGCCCGAGTGTTTGTAGGTGTGTGTGGTCTTTAATTAAAACGTAAGAATAATCGAAGTAAAAAAAGAAAACAGAAAGCGGGGGTACCCGGGGGGGGGGGGTAATCAAAACATGGAAAAAACACAAAAAAACGAACGTTAGTCAAACCAACGATGTTAAATGTATAAATAGAAAAAACAAAAAAGAAAACAAAAAAACGAACGTTAAAAGAAAAGAAAGCACGTAAAAAAAATGCCTTAAATAAGCCTGTTTCGATATTTAAAATTTTAAAATGGGTGGGTACCCGGGTGTTTTGGGGTGTGTTAAGTCGGTCGGGGGTGTTAATGAAAACCTAAGAATAAGCCAAGTAAAAAAAAACAGAAAAACGCACGTTACGTGAATAATGGCTCAAATAACACTGGTTCAATATTTAAATTTAAAACGTCGAAAAAAAAAAAGAAATATCTCACACCACGATTCGAACCGAAAACGTTTAGAAAAGGAAACAACGCGCTAACCAACTTAGCTAACACGACGTACAGGAAATTTTGTCAGTTCTTCGACTATTTACACTAAATCAGGTTATGACTTCATCTGACGCACGCGTAAAACCGGTCGTCGTTATGGGAGGACGGGTTTTGTTGACCACGTTGTAGAAAATTGTCGATTTCGGGATGAAAAAAATTGCCATTTTCGGCTTATTTTTCGATATTTATCGGGCGAAGGATGGGGCTTTAATATGATACCGAGTTTGTGAATTTTGTTTCGTCTCTCGAAAGTTTTTAGCGGACACACAAACACACATACATGCATACAAACACATTTTCGCTTTTATATATATATACACTATCGGGGGTACCCAGCGTTTCCCGGTTGTTTGGGAGTGTGTGTGCTGTTAAATTAAAAAGTAACCGGGGGTAGCGAACTGGAAGCCCTGAGGCGAAGTTCGAAAATAAAATGTGAAAAAAACATGAACCGTTCGTCCAGGCATAATGCGTTACTGAAAGATGTTTGAATTTATTTAAATAAGAACGAAATTGACAGGTGCCTGCACGGAAGTCGTCGAGCGTTACCACGACGACGACGACGTAAGCAATAGCTATTCAGAAAATGAGGTCAATGGCCAGGTTTGTTTGTTATAAGCGAAGTAAAAAAAGAAAACATAAAAACTAAAGTAATCAAAACATCGAAAAAAAACACAAAAAAAAACTAACGTCGGGCGAACGAACAATGTTAAATGTAAAAATCGAAAAAACAAAGAAGGAAACAGAAAAACGAACACGTGAAAAATGGCTTCAATAAGCCTGTTTCGATATTAAAATTTTTAAAATCGGTGGGTATCCGGGTGTTTTTGGGTGTGTGGTCGGGGGTGGGTCAGCGACGTAAAAAAAAAAAACAGAACAACCAACATTACGTGAAAAATGGCTTAAATAATACTGGTTCAATATTTAAATTTCAAAAATCGAAAAAAAAAAGAAATCCACACCACGATTCGAACGCAAAACGTTAAGATATTGAACCAACGCGCTAACCAACTGAGCTAACGCGACGTACATGAAATTTACCCACTTTTTCGACTATTTAAAGTAAATTAGATTATGACGTCATCTGACGCATGCGTAGAACAGGCCGTCGTCACGAGAAGACCGTTTTTGTTGAATCCCCCTGTCGTAAATTGTCGATTTCGGGGTGAAAAAAATGAAAGTTTTTGGCCAATTTTCCGTGCGAAGGATGGGGTTTCAATATGATACCGAGTTTGAGAGTCTTCGTCGTGTCTGTCGAAAGTTTTAAGCGGGAACACAAACACACATACAAGCATACAAACACACATACATATACACATTTTCGTGTATATATATATATATATATATATATATATATATATATATATATATATATATATATATAGATGGCTTGAAATCTTATTATCAAAGGCTATGTCAATAAAAATTGATTTATCTATAATACTAAATAAATGCGATCAATACGATTAAACTAATGAGGCTTATTACAATTACACGAACGCAGGCATGCGTGTTGAATAAGGAAGGTACAACTATAATGTTAAGGCGAAAAACTATATTCAATCCACTCAACATTTAATGTTCATAAACTATTGATAATATGTCCAGCAAAATATGTGAGAGTATTAATTTTAACATTTTCACAACAAACAACAAAACATTGGCACTTTGATGTAAGGAGCTACTTTCAATGTCATGGTCTACGTAGGGTGTTGGGCATCAAGATGTCGGTTCACGGTACACTTGAACTTCTGCATGCCAGTACATTTGGGGAAGCAGGAACCCGGAAGGGAGTTCCAAAATCTAGGTGTTCTGGGGAAGAAACTACTGAAGTAGAAGGCTCTCTTACATCTAGTAATCTCTATTGTGAAGGGGTGCGATTTAGCTGCTTGTCGGGTTTGTCGGGGTTATTTATATCGAGAGGATACGAGTGCTTGCAGTTCGTCGGAGTATTCACCGTTAAAATACTTGTTGAACAGGCAGAGGGATGCTACACTTCGTCGATGGGACAGAGGCTGAAGCTAAGATGACAGTTCAGGACCTATCAGATTTGCGACGCTCTTTGAACCTTGTATAGGAGCGGCAGATAAGTAGCAGATGCACCAGCCCAAATATGACAATAATACTCCATTCTCCGCTTCCCCTGAGCTATGTTCATGTTCCGTTCTTTCCCCTTTAGGATCCTCCGACCACTCCGTCGTATCAGTTAAGATAAAAATTAAATGCAATAAGACCCCAGACGTACGTCTCCACCGTACTGTATACCGATACTCCATGGCTGACTTGGATAGCTTCCGTACATTAATATCTGATCTACCTCTGCATTCCATGTTTAAAAAGGATGTGTCCTCTATAGTATCAGATCTGACCGAATGGTTAATTGTAGGCATAGACCGATTCATACCATCTAAAAAATTCCAACAAAAACCCAACAGCCAGCCATGGTTCTCCCCAGAATGTGCTGCTGCCATCGCGCACAGAAATCACTTTTTCCAAATCTACCAACGTAATAGATGCACTGAGACTAAAGCCGCTTTCAGGAACGCCAGCAACCACTGTAAAAGAGTAATAAAAAATGCAAGAAGGCTATATGCTCAGTCCGTTAAATCCAAAGTAGCCGATCAACGGCTTAGTTCCCAGGAGTTTTCGCAAATAACAAATAGGATCCTGAACAGAAGTGTGCGTTATATCCCAACCATTATCAATGGACCTGAAGTTATCTCGTCAGCAGTAGACAAAGCCAAACTATTTGCCAAGAATTTGCAGTTAATTCTAACCTATGCGACGAAGGCCATCAACTCCCCATATTTCCTCCTATAACGCACAACACGCTAGTAACATACAAATACCTGTGAATGAGATCGTCAAGCTAATCAAGAACCTTGATTCCAGTAAAGCAACTGGCCCTGATGGCATCCCAATTATAGTGTTAAAAAAGCTTCAACTTGAACTTGCTCCCATACTTACGAAACTGTTTTAGCGTTGCCTTAAGGAGAAGTGCTTTCCAACACCCTGGAAAACCTTATCTGTATGCCCTGTATTCAAGAATTCAGGTGAAAAGTCATCTTCCTCTCAGTACAGACCAATAAGTCTCCTATGTGTCATGAGTAAGTTGCTGGAATCCATATTAAATAGAGAAATAGTCAACTACCTCAGCAAAAATAACCTTCTCAGTTAAATGCAATATGTTTTGCCAGATCTACTGCAGATGTGCTAACAGTTATATGTTTTGCCAGATCTACTGCAGATGTGCTAACAGTTATATCTCATAGGAGTAGTGAATCTCTTGACAAAGTCTTCCTTTCCAGGGCAATTGCTCTTGACATATCAAAGGCCTTCGATAAAGTATGGCATAAGGGCCTACCTCACAAGATTTCCAGCTACGATATCACAGGTAATGTTCTCTCAATCATTAAATCATTTCTCTCTGATAGGCTCATAAGAGTAGTGGTTGATGGTCAGAAATCAGAGGCACACAGTATTAATGCTGGAGTCCCTCCGGGGTCCATTCTGGGCTCAACTCTCTTCCTGATCTACATGAAGTATCTCCTAAAACACATACTTAAATCATTAGTTGACATCTATGCTGATGACACGACAATCTACGGCAATACTTCAAAGGCTGTAAATGACAAAGTTCTCTCTGATTCTCTCTCTCTTCTGATCTCGAGCACGTGGTTCAGTGGGGGAAGAGGTGGCTGGTTACCTTTAATGCCTCTAAAACCAAGCAGCTATCTTTACATCATCACACGCTCTGATCCCCATCTGGCATCAATTGAAATGGGTGGTTCTTGTCTAGGAGAAGCCCCATGGTTTGAAAAGCTACTGGGCTTGACCCTTACTCCTGATCTTTAATGGAACACGTACATCAAGTTTGTTGCCAAGGTCGCTGGAAAGATGGTGGGATCCTTCTACCGCTCCAGTAGATATCTCACTACTGATGCAATTCTCTATCTATATAAAAGCCAAGTACGCCCAAGGATGGAATACTGCTGCCATATCTGAGAAGAAGCTACTAAAAACAGCCTATCCTGCCTTGACAGAGTACAAAATAGACTTCGTGGCTTAGTGGGGGAGGCCATTTTCTCTTCCCTGCAACCTCTATCTCACAGAAGAGACGTTGCGAGCCTGTCTTTGTTTTATCGTTATTTCCATGACAGATTCTCGTCTGGGCTCCAATCTCTAGTCCTCCTCGCCAATCTTTAACGAAAACACCCAATAGCTGAAACCACTGTCAAAAAGTTTCCCCACTCTTTATCTGTGCCTAAACCAAAACGTAGATTCCATGAACGAAGCTTCTTTCGTAGAACCGCACGCCTGTGGAATTCTCTTCCGTCAGCGTGCTTCCCACCTGACTACAACCTGGATGTCTTCAAGTCCAACGTAAACAAATTCCTGATGATCCGCCCCCTTAAGTAGACACCCCCACACTAACGTACTGTACATACAATAACCCTTATCCCTTAGTGGCTTCCGGGCCTTGATAAGTTGCGATCACCTTGTAAAAAAATCGTGGTCTTATAGAGGTACAGGATACTTTCGGGCTTTAGTAGCTTTCTAGCAGGGTAGAGAAAGCCTACCTTCTTCGCAGCGGTCCTTGCAATGCTTTCAATGTGATCCTTCCAACTCATGTGTCCTGTGAACGTTAGGCCGAGGAGTTTAAAAGGTGTACTTTCAGATAAATAGTATTGGCCATTGTCATTGGTGGTACAGAAGGGTGCTTGTAATTATTGAAGGAAACAAGATTAGTCTTAGAACCAGTAAATGTGACAATCCATTTTTGTCCCCATTCCACTACAGATTGGAGGTCATCCTCTAGTGTTTCTGCCATTTATTTAGATATGTGTTCATTTGTTTTCCTGCCGTGTCTATTATAGAGCGTGGTGTCATCAGCATATATACTCATCTCACAGCCAGTTTTGTCAAGGAGGTCATTTATGAATATTAGGATTAATAAAGGTCCAAGGATAGACCCCTGAGGCACTCCCGCATTTATATCATATTGTTTAGATGTACGGCCATCGAGGACAACCTGAATTTATTCTTATCTAAGGATTTAATTATGTTTAGTATTCTTCCAGTTATACCGTATAATCTGATTTTCCTAAGAAGACCTTCATGCCATACCGTTTAAAAAGCCTTAGCTATATCTAGAGCTACCGCTCTACCCACCGTTGCTTTGTCCAGTGAATGGTATATACGTTCATAGATTTCGGTTATGATGTCTGATGTGGAACGGGCTTGGTTTAATCCGTATTGTTAGTAGGTCAGATGTTTAGCATCTGTAAGGTGATGGACTAGAGCTTGGTTAATTATGGTCTCAAATATTATGGCGAAAAGTGGGAGGAGGCAGAAGACTAATGGGACGAAAATTTACTGGGTCAGTTCTTTCGCCAGAATTCTTGAAAACTGGTATCACAGAAGCAGTTTTCCAGCAGGCAGGAAAGCAAGATTCATTAAGGCAGTTGTTGTAAAGTTTGGAGAGAACTGGATATACTTATGATCTTTTAATAGCACATGATGAGATCAAGTCCACATGCTTTTGAGAAGGGATGATTTTCAGATCATCTAGTGTGGCCTCTGTGCGCAAAGCAAATTCTGGGAGGGGTTGGTTAGCAGGGTCAAGTGTGGAGTTGGAGGCAAACCGATTGGCAAGCATGTTAGCCTTCTCGGTTTCTGAGCAAACACCCCATGATTATTGGATAGTGAGGGAAATTGTTTATTGCCCATTATTTACTACACTGTTGTAGATTTTCTAGAAGTCACGGGTTCCTAATTTCTGTGCTTCGGTTCATTTTTTTGTGATTCCAGTACATTTTCTTAGTGCTGGCTCTATTTCTTTCTTACGGTTACTTCTTCCTTTTGTATACTTCTATATGTACGTATGCTACCGTGGCGTAATGACCTCTGCACAAGTAGAAGTAAACCATTGAGGAGTGTAGGGTTTGCTATAAAATTTTCGCGTGGGAACATGTGCTTCAGTTGCCGTTTTTAACCATTCAGTGGTCTCATTTTCGCACTGTTCAGCAGGAAGTGAAACGATATTTAGCATGGGGCGTATCTTAAAAGGTCCCTTATGACTTCTCAGTCAGCATTTTATAATATCTCGTTGTTTTAGGCAATTACTCTTCAGTTTCGGCCCTAGAGTTTAGGGCGCTGTCAACCATTATCACTGCATGATTAACGTTACAAAGTGCTCGGTGGGCATTCGTTACAAAATCATCGGGAGCTGTGATTCAAAAAAAATCTAGAAGTAATGCGTGTGCTCTTGGTGGTATAGGAAATGTAACCATCTGTGATAGGGAATGAGATATAGAGAAGCTATGTGTTGTGCTACCAACTGCGTCTGTGTAAGTTGAAAATCTAAACTAGTTTCTGTGGTGGGCATTGAAGTAACCAAATACAGGGTACAGTCCTGCGCCGAGGAAGAGCGGTAGGGAAAATAAAAGTAACTAATATTATGTTGCGTGTTAAGTCTAAACCACGTAAAGGTTAATCGTTTGATCCTAATTTTGTTTCTCTAGTCAAGGAGAGGGTGTTGCGAATGTAGACTCCAAAACCGTGCATGTGTCTGTCATAATATGTACGGCAGTATGGGAGGTATCCGAGCATATTCAAGTAGTAAATGGGGATGGAGGAGTGTAGGTTAGTCTCACTAAGCGCTAAGATATCCGGGGTGTTTGTTAGGATAAATGCTTTAACATCATTTACATTAGTTCTAAGTCCACGGATTTTTATAAATGTAAGCCTTAAGGGGGGAGACAATTTAATTTTGTTTGAGTTTTGTCCTGGTTTAAGCGTAAATTTTAAATTGTACTGTTATTTTTGGAAGTTTCAGTTTAGGTAAGTGGTGCTGAACAGGTGGTTATGCAGAATTCAAAACATGCAATACAAGTAGACCATCAGTTGACCCTCCATCTACTAGGATTTGGGCCTTGGAAAGCCCAACGAGGATGAGTGCAGGGTCCCTTTCCATGCGCGACATGGCACTACAAATATTCCGACATTATTTAACTGTTCATGGAGCAGCCGCTCTAAGCGCTACCAAAGAGTTAGGGTTCCTGTACTAACAGTCAGGAACAGCAGCCAGGAACTGTCAATCCGTTACCCTCAACCCATTAGACGATGGTCAACCCAATCTACTTGCACTGGCATTATTGCATTCAAGCACTCCCAAGTGCCCAGTTAAGAGGGATGGAATGTGTCGGGAGTGGGGAAAACGGCGTTCGTTGCCCTAGTAAGGAAACGAGATCGACAATTTAGTGTTTCTATCGAATCTCTGTGATTCGATCTCTACGTTTGGCTAATAGGCAAATTAGGAGTATGGAAACTTCACAATAGACAGAGCCTATGTACTCTTTAGGCAGTTTTGGTTTGCAGACCGGTAATTTGCTTGAGTCATCAGCTCTAGGAAGGTTGTCATTCAAGACTGGAGAGACCTCCCTTCCCTTGGGTTTGGATTAAGATTTTTTTCTTCTTCTAGGCGGAATGACCTGGGAAGATCTACGGATCCATCAGCTCCGAGAGGCTTTGTTCCGCGCCTGGGTCCTAATCCAGGTATTTCTGGGACCCCGCGTAGGTAGTTAATATTACTGGGTTAGTTCGTAAAGGGTATATATCTACTGAGAAATTACACTCCGCAAAGTGATTAAGGAACATTGCTATTTCATTGTAACTGGAGAGGGGGGGACAGTAAAAGTTCATGCAGTGGAAGCAGCTATATTTGCAACAAGTTTGTTGGAAGGAGTTAATATATGGTTTAATATATTTTCCTTTAAATTTATAATTATTTTTTATGTTGGATTAGGAATAGGATAACGCGTTACAGAGTGGCTTGATATTAAGAATTAACTAAAAAAAAAAGTGTTGCCCAAGCTATGGATATTTTAGATGGCAGGAGGGTTAAGATGTATATTCAATGTAGATACAAGTAACGTTTTTTTTATATGAAGTACAATACAATACAGGTATAATTGGAAGAAAATTATAAGCTATGGCGTATTCAGTATGTATAATTAAGTAAATAGATATATGGGTAGATTTCCAGTAGATGCGAATGTATGGAAGATGTAGGCATTAAATAAGTTTCGACTTCTAATGCAGATATCTTCTGCTTTCTTTAAGAATCAGGAAGTTGTGCTTTGCATTACAAAGTATCTGTTCAGTTTTAATATTTATCATTGCAAAAGTGAGGAAGACAGCTGTGTAATGTAGATTGCTGTCAATCTAAGTGCATACTATAGCCAGTAGGTGTCTACCCGGATAAGAATAAACTAATGCATGCCTTAGAGGTAGAATTGATAGATGTTTAGTGATGATGAGTTCCAATAGGTCAGAATCCGAAGGTAAAGGACTGAGTGCTAAGGACACTCATCCAAAAGGTTGTGTGGTGTATGACTGTTAGTGACAGCTTGAGGAGTAGAGCTGATTGTAAGTTTTTAGGATATAATAAATCTTTCAGAATATAGTAGAATTACTTATTAGTATTTAGAGTGGCATGTAAAGTTTAGTTAGAGAAAAGGATAACGTTTCCCTTTTTTAAAATGTAACATGCAAATCAGACAAAGGCAGTCGTCTTGGAAGTAAAGTATATATTGGATATACGTAGCAAGCCAGCAGGCGTGTTTGTACCGTAATGAGAGAAACGATTAGTGCATGGTGCGTCAGAATTCGTAGTTAAAAACAGTCAATTAGGTCAGGCACAAATCATTATGTATCTATTCAAAAATAGTCGTAGTGACATATCTAAGATCACTGCATATTTCAGGTACGAATATAATTGAAAGTAAGACAACCTACAATATGTGGTTTTATATAGAGGGAAAGGAAGCCACATTTTAAATACATGCGAGCTTATAGTAAATGTAGATATTCCATATTTCGTTGTCTTGATTTTGAAAAAATAGCTAAACATCCCATTTCTCAATTTAATAATATGAGTTAAAACTGATTCTGTTGTCTCTCAATGCTCTACTTTTCAAGCTCTGTTGCCGTGCTCGCCACATTTCCTAATCAATTTTATTTTTTGCTAGCAATCAATAATCTGTTTTTTCCTCAGCTTACTCTTGCTGAAAACTAAAGACATCTGGGGCTTTTAGCTGTTTTTAGCATCTTTTCAAAATACTGTATTGATCTCTAGGCTGTGAAAAGCCAAATGTAATAGTTTCACTTTTTTTGTCTAATTCAAATAACCTGTCCTTTTTAATATTTTATCATTCATAGATTTCTATTAATTTCTCTTGCTGTAAGTTCCAAGTGGAGAGAAGGGGAATGCATTCTATCGTATCACATCAGCAATAATTACAAAATAAGTAAAAACAAAAAGTAATATCTAAAATTATTCGTCTATTTAAATTAATAAGAATTGATTCACGCTACCAGATGAGTTTAAAGCTCAAACAGCAACGCAGTAATATTGTATGCTAGATCAGAGAGGAAATTTCCACTTCGAAATAAAAATTAAATTAACGTGTTCCAGAAACTAACACAAGAAAACAGAAAGTCAAGAGGCAATATATGGCAAATGGGAAACTCAAACTGTCCTTTTAAGTTGTGAATATAGTACTGAATAAAGCGTTTTCAGAGATTTCCTCCTATCGTTGTGTGTAGAAGTTCAGTAAGCGTGTAATATTTAATACTAGCTATACTTTCCCAGCCATGTATTGCCGGTTGCTGATTGATGCAAGTATTAGATTGATTTGTATCACAGACACACACACGCCAATGCACACACACTCCCGCACACACTTTGCAAATAGGAATAAAAGGAGATTTTTAAGTATATAAACTATCAATTTCTTATTATGATTAAATATAAGAGTTCAGCCATATAGGTCACTGTGTAAGATTTCGGAAAAAAGTTCAGGTCTCGACTATATTATTCGCTTAATCCGTTTTAATGTTTTTCTTATTTATCATGAATAAAGAATTTTACTAAATCGTACTAAAATGAAAAAATATTTATGGAGCATAAAATTAGTTGATATAATTGCTTATCAGCATGTGCTGATGTGTCGAAAAAGTAGTATTTAATAAATACAAAAGATTTCGCATATTGTGTAATTAAAAACGTGTAGTCAATTGTACTTCAAAGAAAGAAATATTTATCTAACTTCAAAAATTGAAATGATTGCTTATCAGCGTGTGCCGATGTGTTGAAAAACAGTATTTAATAACAATAGTACGATGTATGTAAACACAAAACATCATGCATGGTAACGTGATGTATAAGAACAATCGTCTTGTGTCCAAATTGTGACATTTCTGGAGTATTTATTTTTGTAAAAAGATTTAGATTCTGGAATGAATTAAGTGTCAGCCGTCAACCAATGAAATTTGGCAGAATGTGAGAAGGGAGAGTTTATTATTTTTTTTTAATTTGGAAATTGAAAGATCATGGTATGACTATGAGTATAGGATCCTGTTAATAAGGATATAACCCCAGATATGTCAAAAGTGCAGAATTCCTTCCAGTGATGAGTAGAGCGGTAGGAGGACTTGTTATTTAGAGGGGAAAAGTAGAAACTACTTCTTCTAAAGATTGTTGTAATTGTGATGATGTTGCTTTCAGAATGTATTGTAGGATTTTATTATAACGACTAAATGTGTCTAAAATGACGTTCTAAAGTTACATAAGATAGTGGCTTACATCTAGACATAATAAATTTGCATGCAGTAGCTGTTGTTGCAAACCTATGCTGCAATCAAAATATTATATAGAAGATTAATTCATGATGTAACGAGTATAATAATAAAAAAAACTCCAAACAATCCAAATATGACCTGCAGTTGTTATATATTTGTGCATCTGTACTACTACTACTACTGTTATGAAGTAAGAGAGCAACTACAGCCATCACTACTATAAAACAGAAAAGTGAGAATAACTCTAAACTTTCGATGACTACAACACACATGTTACACAACAATGACACAAATTCTACATGATACGCCCAGTCATCATTTATTCACATTGAAAAGATGCAACCATATTACTATGGAAAAATCTTCTTTGTCCAAAATTGGAGCGATAATATTTTATTGCTTCATAAGTATTGAAGACTAAAATTACAAGTTTTAGCAGTACGACCTGTTGAAATTTTCTATTTAACAATTATTGTGGCGTGACCGTTGCCAGGCGCGGCAGGGCTTCCAATTGTTGGGATTAAGACTTCGGAAGTACTGAAGAATGCCGAACAATGATGATTGTATTAATTGCTAAGCATTATTGCGTACCTGTGCAGTGACGACCGACCTTGCTGATAGGATAGGATTATGAATTTTATTATGTGTTTTGTAAAACCGACGGATGCAATTTATTTTTAGGGAAAACTGATGTCGCTTTAAGAACATAAATAATATGATTTCGGTTTTGGGACCAGAGGAAGGGTCACGAGAATCAACCTCCCTATTCATGGGAACCGAAAACTGTGGGCGTTTGAAGAACACCAGCATATACGCAGGAAATTGGGAATTTCCTGTAATGACGTACTGATTGGCGATTGGTCTAGGGAACAACATAACCTACCCCCTCACCTCATTATATAAACCCATCCCCGGGATTAAATCAGTTAGTTGAAGCTGGGTCTTGAGAGAACCTCACACTAATTTAACTCGTAGAATAGAGATATCTGAGTTTTTCTTTCTTTTGTGTGCATCAAACTCTATTCAATTCCAGCGTGGTAAGGCATATCAATCCGAAAGTGAAATCGCTTCTGACCACCCAATCAACGAGGTCCCGCTACGCCAAGAGAACTTGCGGAGAGTTCCCTGCGAAAGAAAATCACGACGCGTATTTGATAAGAGATTCTGTTAATTATATGTTGAAAACATTTTTATTCATTTCGTGGATCGATTGCATGGAAGACAATACCGTAATCTCATCGAACTGTGACAATGATTTCCCACGGAAAGATTATTAAAATACGAAATATATAAAATCTATTATTTCAAACATCTTTTAAATCCTTATAAAATAAACATTTTTTCCCAATAAAATATTGTGTCAGTAGCAAGTTATGTTTAATTAGCGTCACGGTCAACGTATAATAAACTGATATCCATATGAAATATAGTATTTACTATAAATGTATAGTCTACTCATCACATAATTACAGCCAATAAAAGAATGTTGAACGTTGCAACAAAATGGCCATGCAGGGAAATACGAGATATCTTGAATAAGTTTCCAGACTTTTCTCGAATGGACGTTTTCATTGGAAAAGCAGTGTAAATCATTCCACACGGTTTAATGGCACTGTTTCCAAGGTTAGAACAAACTATTATTGCATATCGTCCTTCTAATGTGTCCTCACGTGTTAAATGCATTTGTGCAAATAAGAAGTTTTAAAAAGCAGCCTTAAGTAGTGCCTATTTAAATTCCTAGTGTAGCTGTTCGTTTGAAACTTAAATGACAAGATTGATCAGTCCGTAATGCACGTGATGATTCGCAAAATAATCATTGATTACCAGCTCTTATTATGAGCTTTAAAAAAGCATGGCCTAGTCTGTAACACATAAGGAAAAACCGGAAATGTGTTTTTCGTAAGTACAATATAAACGCGTTTGTTATTTCTGTTTATCGCAAAAAGTGCCGATTACATTAAGCACCTTTATCTCGAATGAACTCTAAATTTTGTCAGTTTCCATATCTTATTCCTGGGACGAAGGTGCATAAAACAAAATGTGTTATGTCTCTCGAATTAAACTACCAGTTATGTTTTCACTTTTATCGACTATACTTAACCTGATCTCAAATTCTACTGTTTTCTTGTTGTTTTAAATAGTTATCATAATTTTTCATGTTATAAACGGAATATTTTTACAAATTATGTATAAAATATGATTATTATGTCGTATTAAATAATTTGCTTTATACCGGATTTTAAATGATTGCATTAAAGCAAAGTTATTTAATATTAGTTTTGAAATTTTAAGATTCTTTTTTTATTTTAAAAAAATTACCTAAAATAGGATGGTATCCAACTGGTAAGAAGAAGTGACATATATATATATATATATATATATATATATATATATATATATATATATATAGAGAGAGAGAGAGAGAGAGAGAGAGAGAGAGAGAGAGAGGGGGGGAGAGAGAAAAGAATGATACTATACGCCTGTAACGAGAGTGAGAAATAACTATGTATATTATTATTAAATATACTCAATCAGTGAGGATTTCTCACGTAATTTAAAGACATATATATAAATTAAATGACTGTGTGTATCTGTCCGTGTACATTTCCCTACCAAATAACTTTGTGAATTATCGGTGTGCAGACTCTAGATTTGACATAAGGGGTGTTGAGATGTGGGAAAATCTTTTTAATAGTTTTTCGGCCAGAAAGTTGACTGTTAAGAGGTCAAAGTTCAACGATTTGACATTTAGGAACTCTTCCAAAATCCTCCCCAAGTTTTTGGTCTAAACTTTTGAAGGTTTAGATATAGATCCCTTGGGCATGCATCTAGTTTTATAATTTAATTTGAGCCCAAAACAGTAATTGTTGAGGGGTAAGAATTTGTGTCAAACTTTAAAAAAATTACCTTTGCGATCTCTACCAAAATACTCAGTCTATTTTGGGTCTAAAAATGTGAAATTTTGCATCAAGTGTACTCAGACATAGGGCAAGCTTTTTAATCGTTTTTATACGGAAAATGTGGCTTTCAAAGGGTCAAGGTTTAAAACTTTTAACTTTGCGATCTCAAGCAAAATATTAAGCCAATTTTGGATCTAAATATTTGAAATTTTACAGAAAAAGAGTATTCAGACCCGCAACAAGGTTTTTAATCCGTTTTGGGGCGAAAACTTCGCTGCCAAGTTGACAGAGTTGACCTTTGAAGATTTTACTAAACTCATCTCCGAATTTTAGGTCTAAACGCTTGAAATTTTTAGATTAGACATGGATCAAATATTTTAATTGAATTTGAGCCCACATTAATTAAGGTGTCAAAATTGGTGTCCATATTTGAAATAATTTGACGTCTGTGATCCGTACAAACTTTCCCCTGTGATAGTTAAGGAAGCCTATTTTATAGAAAAGCATTATCGTACTGATATACCGGCCTTCCTTGAACAGATGAATGTACACCGATTAGCACTATAAATAGCGGTAGTAATTCCAACACCGGTGAGAGAGATGCGACTGCACTTCAACTGCTAGCCGAGTGCCTAGCAGATATACATGCTTTCCTATCTTTGTACATTATTGTTAATAAACTTGTTCCTTAACCGAATCTTGACTAGATTGTACTTACTTTCACTGTTGTTCCACGACACAACACGTTCATATTTACACGTTTAATATATACATCTATACACATAAAGTTATGAACGGTACATAAGTCCCGAAAAAAACGGACTAAACTGCTAGTATTATTCAAGAAAAGTCGAGGTCGACCTATTTTACCCACTTATGCAGATTTATGATCTTTCAAATCAACGCATTTCAGGTGAAATATTATTACCTTCCTGCCATGCTGAGATTGGTGTAAATTGCCAAATATTATCACAAATTATATAATAGACAAATAATTGCAAGAAACTATAGGGACTTGTATAGATGGCGAATATTGAACCAAAGTATTTAAGTATAAATTTACAACCTATTTACGGATCACGTCAGAATAAGTATAAAAACTTTTAATTAAGTAAACAGTAAAAATGCTGTCCGTATAATAAAGAGCGTGTATTAATTAGGAATCTTTGAAACTAACGCATTTCCGGAAGAAATATTATCACTTAGTTACGTTTACCCTTGATCGAAATAAGTATAAATTATAAAAAATATAGAAAATATTCAGAAAAATAATTAACAGAAAAATATAGAATTCTTGTTAGATAAGGACTTTTTCTTACAAAGTTATTACCCACTTGATTGCCATGTCGACATTCGTAAAAATTATAAAATTATGAGTGAATTTACTAATAAACAAAATTACAATAAAAAGAAGAGGTGTTTGTGTAAGTGAGGAATCTTTGCAACTAAAGCATTTCAGGTGAAATCATGGCTTACTAAGGTATCACGTAAATGTTAGTATTAATTCTAAAAAAAAACTATTAAAATGTCTCGATAGGAAAACAATTATGAGGACAAAATTTGATGCAGGTTTGGATTAATAATCTTTCAAACGAACACTTTTAAGGTGTGTCATGTAATAATCAGTATATACTCCTGATTATAAACTAAATGAAAGGAAAAAGAAAATATATGGTGCTTGTTCAAATTAAAACTGTTCAACTCATTTCCAGAGGAAAACATTATTCTCTGCTCCTGCGTCATGATAATTATAATAATTACACGAAAAATGGAACATAAAAATATTTATCTTTTTACGTGCGAGTATTAAACTTACTCTTATTAGTTTTTAAGATGCAATCATTATTATAAATGTAAAATAAATCATAATGTCTTGAAATCTAAGTATAAGTTAGCATTGTTTAACCGTTATGATTGTGAAGTTTGTTGGTGCGTACATTGAATATTAATCGACAGTGTGGGAAACATATGATGATTGCAATGATTTCGATTAGAGCCATCTGCTCCAACATTACAAAATCTTAGACTAAGAATGAATTAGTTATTCCCTTCAATCACTGAACAATAACAATAATATTATAAGAAACGGTTAATGTAGACTCTATGACAATTGTCATTTATGTGATGGCCAGCAGCAGTACATTTTGCCTATTTCCCTTTCACGTGAGTGATACTTCTTATATAGTATCAGCTCTCTTATAAATTATTAATATAGAAATAGTAAAGATTCATTTGAGATTTGTAGCTCTTTGGAGTAACCACGAGTATAAGTTATACACATTCAATTTAACCCTATAGTCTACTCTGAAAATCCAGTAAATAGTAATAATCTAAATAAACAAATTCAGCCGTAGCATTTATAATATATTCATTTGTAATATTTACGAATAGTGCATAGTTTTCTATATTGTTGCACAATAGATTAAAAAATGGAATCCATTAAAAACAGAAAACACATAGATATTATATAGATGAAGTAGTACATATTTAAAAAGTTTACTGACCGATTATATATATATATATATGTGTGTTTGGGTGTGTGTCTAATTCTCATTTAAAAACACAACTTTTTAAAAAAGTATATATTGTTTGAACCAAAGAATACAATGTTTTAATTTACCCTTGATCCATGGATTTTTAATTGAGATATATCTTCTCAGAGAGACAATTCCTGCAAAATACTAATATTGGTTCGAAATTATTTTGCAAAATAACACACACAGAGAAAATATTAAATCTCAGTAAGGGGCATAGGGAGGGGGGATTGCTAAAAGCAACAAAAAAAAGATATGATAATTTTCATTCAAATACAGAATTAATCCTTGAAAAAAGGCTGATGGTATTATTAAGGTCCATATTGTTTGAAGATTAATATAGTGTAGGTTAAAACAAAAAGTTACTGGTAATGCATTCATTAGGATAATTAACTTCTCCTTCCCGCCGTTATTTATTCTTAAACAAACCCCTAGTATGTAAAATATGATATTTAATATCTAGTCATAGAAGCCACCACATACGCGTAAGCGGTTAAAAAAAATCTGCTTTGATTCAAAGTTTTTCAAAGTTTCCCTGATATATATGTAGATACAATTCAAACAAAAAATATATAACAAATATATTTTATTATTGTCTTTATTTGAATTGAACTTTGACCTGACTATTAGGATTTAAAATTCATGCAAAAAACCATACTGCTTCTGAAACTATCGAAAATGGATTGCTGCGGATTGTCTCTGGAAGCATTACCAGAAATCTGTGTTTTTTTTACCAATATTATACCAATCTTCAAACAATAATAAAATAGTAACACACTTTTTTTCAAGAATTAACTCTGTATTAGAATACAAATATCATATCCTTTTTAGTTTTCAACACTTATTTCCTTTCTCTATGTTCTATAAAGGCAGATCATCTTTAATATATGCTCTGTATGGGCTATTTAGTAAAAAAATATTCGAACCAATATCAATATTTTGTGAGAATTATTCGACTTAGGAGATGCACTTACTCTGTAAATCTATGTATAAAGGATTTTCTTTTACATATGCATAACCATTTATCAAGGTCCAGAGACCACTCGAGCATAAGGGTTAAGAGTGTACAGTAGTCAATTGGACAATATAGCAATCGTTAGTAATGGAAATTCGGTAAATTTTTTAACTTAAGTGGAACGGTTAATCAAGAACTTGTTTATGCTGGACTTGAATATATCCATATTGTAGTCAGCTGGAAAGCAGAAAACGGAAGAAAATTCAACGAGCGTGCAGTTCTAAGAAAGAAGATTCATCCATGGAATCTACGTTTAGGTTTAGGCACAGATAAAAGTGGGGGGGGTATTTATAGTGTTTTCAGCTAGACGAGTGTTTCTAGTGATAGTTTGGTGAAGGGAGACTATAGATTGAAGGTCAGTCGAGTGCTTGCTATGGAAATATCGACAAAGCAGAGGCAGAAACGCAACATGTCGTATGTGAGATAAAGCATTCATTTGGATGTTGATTGTAGCTTGTAAACGCTATAATCAACATCATAATGAATGCTTTGACGATAATTACGGTTTTTAAAAGGCGAAGAATTAAAAGATACATCTGCCTTACTTAAAAATGCTAGGTTTATTTATGGTGTCTTTTACATATATTAAAAACCAATCCACTCAATATTAATAATAAAAGGAGACTTTGTTTAAAAAATACTATATGTCAAAATTATTGTCCGTGGTTAAATGTCTATCACAATAAAAACATTGTTTTCCGAAACGATCGTACAAATTATTAACTTTGTTGTTGTTCCCTCTCATGAAACAGATTTTTAATTTTTAATTCTAATTTGAATTTTAAATTGTCAATCACATTACTAAATATTAAAGTATCTCTAGGATATTTGCCCATCGAGCTTTTTATATATCTGAATTACAACGAGCACTGTTCTTTTCTTGTATTTTAATTAAATTAGTAATTTTACTATCACATTAAAATACACTCTGCTCTTTAGACTACTGTTCTAATCCCTTTATATATATATATATATATATATATATATATATATATATATATATATATATATATATATATATATATATAGTAAGTTATAAAATGTATATGGCGATTAAGCTACACTGGATTTCCACGTTTCATTTTATAACTTACTAACTAGCTCTACCTACGTATTGAGCACTTTTGAAGTAAATACTTAAAGTTTACGCATAAATCTACACTTTCGTATATTAATTTTATTTGAGTAAATTTAGTAGTAATATATATATATATATATATATATATATATATATATATATATATATATATATATATATACACTTCAAATTACAAGACGTGTTTTTCGTTTAACACAATTTAGTAAAATCTTAAATATGTTGAGGAGAACGGCTTTGCCCGGGCACAAAATACGCTTAAATGTAATATTTTTCAAGATATTTTCGTATATCCTATTATACAGTAGCGATTTCAAAATTAAACAGAAAAATGTTTGGGTTCCATAAACTAGAATCGAAAGGTATTGCAGAACTGTAGCATTCAAAGCTGATGACGTTACAAATGTATAAATGTGAGCCGCATAAAAGCTGATAATATAATAAAAATAAAACTAAGATATTTGCTGCAGCCTTCTTCCGCATTTGTTACCGTTGCGGAGCTTGCCTTGCTACAATACTCCGTCGTTTAAGTCTTTTGTGATCGCTGTTAGTCTGGAACCCGCTTCGACCTTGCCGCCATGGGTGGCCCTACCATGAACATTTAACACCAGACGCATCACTCTGAGGTGCATTGGAACACACAAAGCTATCCACTTTGTCATGGTTGTGGTCTAAGGAGGCAAAAAGATGAATCTATCATATATGTGTCGATTTTTTTCAATTGTGACCCTTCAATTTTGAAATTTAAAAATTATTTTAACCGGCTAAAATCCCCCAAAAATGAACGGTCCATAAATCTTTCTTTGCGTCTTTTAGTATCGGTTTAGATAGAGTTTGAAATGTTGGAGACAAATAGACAAACAACAAGAGTAACAGTCAGACAGACATATATATATATATATATATATATATATATATATATATATATATATATATATATATATAATATCTCTAATATTTAATATATAAGAATAGTACGAGGAATGAAGCGACCAGCTTTGTAAGGTCGAAAAATACGCTTAAATATGATGTATTTATTTGTTCAGATTCCGTATATATTACAAGTGAGCATCGTAAAATACGGTTAAATATAATCTTTTAATTTATAATGATTTTGTATATATTATTATTGGGTCGTAGTTTAGTTTATAAAAGAAAAATGAAAACTGTATTTTGGCGTCATTAGCTAGAATAAAGACTGAAAGCAAAACTGTAGACTTCAAAGATGCTGACGTTACCACTGTACTAATGTAACACGAAAAAGAAACTGGTTAATATTAAATGGATGTACAAAGATGTACAACCATTTTTCAATTTTGACCCCTTTAGACCTTTTAAAATCTATGTTACAGGCTAAAGACCCATAAAATAACATTCCCTAAAAATCAAGACGGTTTTAATATCTAATATATAAATGGCTATATGACTGCCTTTTTGTCTGTGTAATGATCTGAGGAAACTTATATTCACAACGGCAAGGAGAATGTTGCGTTTATGTTTCTCATTCTATTGAAAATTAAAAATGACTTTAAAGTATATTATTCTATGATCTGTATTAAATTTATAAAGTATCAAAGAAACAAAATACCTAGAAAAACCACCAAGTACGGTGTAAAAAGTAGACAGTTTTAAGCAAATCAACAAAGCCCGTTATAGCAATAATACGTTTCTCTTTGTTTTCGAAACAATCACTAGTTACCATAACATTAAAACTAAAAACATTTCTTATTCTCAGCCGACAGTCGACCATGAACAGTTAAAATAGCATTTTGCAAGAATTACTCGTATTATTTATAAATGGTGAATCCGGAATATATATTTATCTAGACACATGCCTACCTCTTTTACATTGCTCGACTTCCTTGTCCATTTACAAACAACAAACAGGGATGTCCTCATCAACGCTATGTATATATAAATTATCCTTCTGTGTGTTTGTGTAAAATATATCTTCCAGAATCCTTTCTGAATAGTGTATCTACAGTCTTTACACAAGATATATGAGTAATTTGCACATCGTTAAGACTGTCGATTTGGTTATTTGTCTGTATAAATATATTTTAAGTAATCAAAATTGAAAAAAATAGACGTTGATTTTGTAACAAAGTGCGGACGTACGTATGGCGTTTGTATGCAAGTGCAAAACAGTGTGCAAATTTAGGTTCTGTAAGGAAACAGATAAAGACTACAAAAATGACGGTTGAACAGACCGAAAACGATAAAGAGCGAAAAGTTGGGGTCAGAGAAAAGAAGCAGGATCACGTTATGTTCATGAAATTATTCGAAAATAAATGCTCTTTCAGCGAGTACAAATGTGATGTGTATTCTTCTGGTCCTTGCGACGTATTCTGCTGCAAATGTTTGGTCGCAGTTCGCAAGATTTTTCAGCGACACATTTCTGAAATTTTCCTAAGAGTTCCCGACCTTATCATGTTTTTAGTAGTACCTGACCTATTCCACTTCTTTACAATGTATCCCATATTAAATGCTTTTGCTGTTAATCGGTAGCTGTTATTATCTTTATGTGTTAGAAATTACGCCCTTCTCTAGACTCTTTGATCTCCCTTTGCCTGTCAATGCTGCAATGTTTTCTGAGAAAAAAATACGGTATCTCGAACTAGTACCAGCTGAAATAAAAGAGATGAAAAAAAAATTAATATTTTATAATGAAAAAGTAGGCTTCTCAAATATTTGTTTCAGTATCTATTTTAGGAAATGTTAAATAACTTATTTTCTTAAAAGATTGGTTTCTATCATTGTTATGTATTTTAGTAATGTGAATTGTTTTACGTTATTGTTTTGTTTTATAGCATTTGGACGAAATTGCTGAAAGATAAATATTTTGTTTTGACCATACTTGTTTTACTTAAATGTAGACATTCTTATATATTTCGGTTTTGTTTAATTGTTCCGTCCGGGATATGACCTTAAACAATATCCAATGGTGAAGCCCCAGCTCCTGGCCTTTAGGGAGTCTGCAGTCACACTTTAATTGTCATTGCTCCCAGGTACACTCTGACCCGGTCTGGTAGTACCTGTTAGGTCCCCACTAGGGGTTTAATAGAAAATGACTTGAAAAAATATTTTCTATTAATATATTTTCTTCAAAATCACTGGATTCGGCAATAAATAACCTGAAAAGGGTTGATATCCCGTAAAACAAAAGCAACCAACCAAATGTAACTTTTCATTATCAGTTTTATCAATTTAGGTGCATTGTGTATTCTAACTTTTTCATCGCAAAAGTTTGTAACGCAACCTTTTCGCATCGTTGATATTTTATAATTCCTGCATTGTTTTTTGTTGTTGTTTTTTCGTCGACATTTTCCTGTTACATATGGCTGCGGGCATTCATTTATGAATATCGGTATCGTACATTTCAATCTATATGGTTCAGTATAAAATACCTGATTACCGATGGTGATTTTTATTGTTACTTGTGCACAATTTGAACGTGATTTAACTAACTGGTCCCTCGGCTTTGATTGGAACATGACGTCTCCGCCGGCTTTCATCAAGCGTCGCTGATTATAAATGCGTAACAAGTCTACACAATGAAACCACTGTAGAAAACATTTAAATGTAATTCAATTACAAGAATAACTGTATAACGAAAGTTAGAAACAGCGACCTACCGTAACACTTTTTGTTTAATTCTTGTAATATTTGTTATATATTTTCAACCATTTTTTGTATAATTGAAGAAACCCAATAAAAAAATTGTTTCAATATTTCCCAACACTTATTTAAATCGCAGTGTCAATGTGATTTTCAGGTATTTTTATTGCATTTTTCTTTTTGTTGTAACTAATGGAAAGTAACGTTGTTGGAAGGGTTCAAATGGCAAACCGAATTTTTTAATTAAATTAAAACAACCGCAATATGTTCTTAGGTTAAAATATACTTTTCTATGGCCGCATCGCACAATGTGAAAGAAGAGACACAAGATGTGGAAGAAACTTCGCGAAACCTGGTAGTTTTTTGATATATGTAAAGATGAACACAAAAGGATACTTATGAAGTTAATGTATCGACATAAACTCGAAAATATAACTCTCGTTTAGGCCCCTTCGATTTTTTTTCATTTTTCTCCATTTTTCTTTTTTAGATCCTCTGCTTTATTTACGTGCCTAGCTCGGTGTCTAATGTAAGGTTACAGTCAAACTCGAGCGCATGACGTCATGTTTCAGGCAAAGCCAAAAGGGCAATTAGTTACGTCTGGTTCACATTCTGCACATGTACATTTTTATTTGTAGCAGCATTTTTAAGGTAATGTATTATGTATTGTTTAATGCAGACTAAATGTTATCGAACGTTATATCAACAATATAAAACTATAGGACAATTACAAATGGAGATATGATAAATATAAGCAAAGGTTACCATTTTTCAACTGAATTCTTCGCCCATGTCTTTTTGTACGAGTTTTTACAAAGGATTCTATCGGTTGCATGTTGAACATTTAAAAGTATGTTAAGTATGATTCCATATATTTATGATGTGACGCGCAAAAGTTCAAAAAGAAGGACACTTGCGTAAATATATTAATACATAACTGAGAAATGCGACTTTTAAGATAGTATTAACTGCTTACTAGAATTTGATTACCAGGTTTACGCATGTAAATCTTGAGGAAATCTGCTTAAACTGACATATTTTCTATGTGTCATAATAATATGTATATTTTGTATGCAACTTATCATCGTGCCGTCGGGTTGTAATACAGTGCATTTACTTGCGGACACACCACATTTTCTTCTTCGGTTGTAACGGATTTTTAAAGATGTCAATCCTATAAATTGTATAGTCGGGGATTCACATCGGAGCCACATAATACAGAAGATGTCGGGATTATTTCACCAATAAGAGGAGGGGGTGTAAGAAAAGGTAGTAAGAGCTTGCAACGAAATGGTGACGTTGCTTACAAGCAGTCTCTTCTTTCCGTATAAAGGTAACAATTAACAGGTTACGTTTGTCGAACAACAGTAACGAGGTAATCAGTCGCCAACCGACTAGCAAACCAGGTAACTAGGTTCTTAACTAATCACTAACCCGTAGTGAGACAACTCCTTTTATACATACTAACTCTGTGGCGAGAATTCCAACGTGGTAGGAAATAGACACCCAGTTTCTTAGTAACGGCAAACAGCAGTTCAGTGTCTTTTCTTCCCTCCGACACACCCCAGGTAAGTCAAATCAATTTCAATTATTACAAAAGATGATAATAGCATTTCTATATTGTTTACGTCACCACCACGACTGTGACGATTGCTGGGAACTTCGTATTATTATTACTACTGAGCTGAAACAGTTTTTGTTAACACATATAGAGAGCAGGTGCATTATTGATGATGGCGGGGCGAGGGCACATAATACTTGGAGTAAGTTATACAAATTTCGTTTACAAGATCATAGAAAAAACACATTTACCGTTTCCTTTTTGTGGAATAACGACGGACGAAGACAGAATAAGCGTTTCCATATATTTGTGTGATGTAATCAACGGGCGAACTCAAATGCTCTGAGCGATTATTGCACACTGGTTCCTTATTTTTATTTCTTCCCTGATGTTGAAGAAAAAAAACCCGCCAAATAACAATTATCAATCGTTTTGGTTGAAAAGTATTTTTTTTTATCACATCTTTTCTTTAATAAGCAGGTTGCATACCTTTGTATTGCTACCAAAATTTGCACTAGTATATACACATAATTCCTGTCATTTTTAAACTATTAATCCGATTATGTTAAAGTTTGACGTATTTTATGTAAGAAAATATTATGATTATTACTATTTTGAATAAGTCTGTGTTATATGTTGACTTTTATTTTATGTTTTCTTGGCGCTGTAAAAGGTTAAGTCACATATTCTACTTGTTATTCATTATTTTAAAAAAATACATTTTCTTCGTATGCTTTCTGATTTTAATATATCTCTGTTTATTGGCTCATCTCTTCAATTTCTTATTTGTTGTTGTTTAATTACGATGAATTAATTTCAATATTTCATTTATTTAATCATTAATATGTGAGCGTATTGTTGTCTCAGACATCATGTGTTTCGAATAAAAGAAAAAGAAATTCCGCCGACATTATATTCTCGTTTATTTTAACAGTTATCTTTATTGGACGAATTATCAATTTCTTTTTAAATGTATGGGATACGAACGGCTGCGATATTAGATTTTTGTACACTTCTTTGTCTTGATTTTCTCATTAATCACGAGCGTATTCACATTATACATCCCTATTGTATTTAATTTACAGATGATATATATCAAATAATGAGAAAATAGACGAGGCGGCGAAAAGTTTTCCCTGGCGCTCCCTTTATTTAAATATTAGCACAATATATTCATTCGACAGTGAATATTATATGTCCTTTAATGTGTATATTCCCGTGTCACTACATCGTTTAAAAGTTGAATATGTCTTTGCGATAAATTTAATGACTTCTTGGAGAAGTTGATAGCAAAATTAATTAAACGTAAATTTTCATTACAATAAGGAAACTTAAAAATACTCGGGAAATAAGTACAAATAGAAACTAAAACAGAAACTATGATTATCTTGAATAATAAATGTGCTATTAAACGCTGTAATATTTACATAGTCCGGAGAAAATCTCAGGAAATATTAATAACCATTGGTGTCTTTAAAAAACAAAAAAAATTGAAATTACTATAAGAAATACAGTGTGCCCCCCTCAAAAAAAAACAAAAGCTAAATGGAGGCGATCTAGAACATATGCTGTAGAACGGAGAAAAAATGCCAAAGACGCTGGTGTTTTGATGTAATGTTTTGAATATAATAAATTAGTTATGACCAAAGTTTCATTTCATTTGGACAAAACACTAAGAAACATGACCTAATTAGAGTTGGGGCCCGTTTTGGGGGGTCACCCTGTATATACAGGGCACTCCGAAAATGTACTGTAATTACCTATTTTATGACGTTTGTGAATCCGTTTGAAAGCATTATCACCGTTGCTGGGACAATTATGACGATCAATTTGAAAATTTGCGAAATTGTATTTGAAGCTATCCCATTTAACTATGTTCACAAGGAAACTTTTTAGAAATACTTTATTATGCACTGAAAAATTAGTGCTTTTTAACAAATCTTTAGGAAACCTAAATTAAAATGTATTATGAGACCGAGACACACCTGTATCATGGACTCTTCCAGTAGTATATCACGATGTGATATAACGCACTCAGGGAGAGATAAAGTAATACCAGTAAATCAGCAGAGTACTAGTAGTACGCAGCGCGTATTACTCATAATTCACGCCAACAGATAGTAAGATCTGCTGTTCCTTTATCCTATGTAATCTTTTGATTAATATATCTTTCTTACAACTCATCAGTATTCCGTATTTTTTACATAAAATCGAAATGGCATTTATCTTTAAAAGATATTTATCCTTAAATTGCATAAACATGTATGCATATAATCCTGCAATTTTAAACATTAGTATAGAGTATATGGATTCATTCATAATATCTTTGAACATAGATCTCTTCTATAAATATATATGAAGTAATATTTATTAAGTCTTAATTGTTATTACCAGAGTTCTAAAAAACATACATACTAAAACTACGTTAAAATTAAAAAAAACTATACAGGATGTTTCTAAAATGTACTGTAATTACATATTTCATGACGTCTGTGACTTCTTGAGTGCATGTTTATAAGCACTGTTTAAACACAATCTATCAAATAAATCATTTGCACACACAATTCCTCAATTTTATTTTTTTTTTGTATTTGAAACTCCTTTATTGATATTTATGCTTTGAAACAAATGGTTTACCGTAGTTTGAAGTGTGAGTACATTTTAGTCATTTTATATTATGCACTCAATTATACGTTTCACCTTCATTTTAAACAATACCAATAAAATTAAAATATCGTTTCATGATTGTAATTAGTTCTGCAATTGCATAAAATAAATCATGCCAGCGATTTTTTTAAATTTAATTATATAGAATTAAACCATAATGTTCTTATGCGTAGACGTTATATTTTATAAATATATCTTCTGCACAAAATCCATATAGGTACATGATAAAAGTAATAATGATTATTTTTAGAATGCATATCTGTACATTATTCAGGTATGTATATATATATATATATATATATATATATATATATATATATATATATATATATATATATATAACAATGGGCAAAATGTGTATGTGTTGGTATGTCCCGCAAAAACTTATGACAGACGCGTCGGAACAAAAGGAAACCAGTATCGTTTTTAACCGCCATCCTCCAGACGACAAATATTTAAAGATTGGCCAAAAGCATTAATTCCTTCACCTTTTACTGGGCAGTTTTCTACAAAGATAGGTCGCTTTTTTCGCCGACATTTTCACAAGTCATCGACTTCTTCGATTTACTAGACTTAATTTCAACGTTCGCCGCCCCGAATTTTTTCTATGGGCGCATTGGCTAGACGCTATGTTTTTTTTTTACCATTTTTTCCTCCTTTGCGTTATGGTTTAAAGCCTGCCTTCTTACTGCCACTCTTTTACATCCCGGCTGCCTACTGTTGATTTGATTCCCCTCCCCGCTGCTACTTTTTTTCAAGGTTCCTTAATACACAACCTACTCACACCCGTGCCACGCTGGGTACCTCCGCTAGTATTGAATAAAAGAAAGATAAATGCATATTCTGTGGCTTTTTTACAGAATGATAATGGAATATACTCTAACGAACTCATGCCACAAACCCGATAAGAATGTTAATATTCATTGTAAAAAATATATTGACATTACTCTAATCGTGTGTATTTCTTAAACTTTATGATTTTATGCATTCTCGGACACTTACTTTTCTGACTTAACTGACATGTAAAAGTTAAGTGTTATGTGACCAGACATCTTGTTTTCAACTTTTTATATAACGTTGCTTTTGATATTATTCGAGATTTTAACCATTTAAATCTAACCGGCAATGTGACTTTTTGAGTGTGCATAAGGGTTTCGGGAACTGTTTCTATTAATAAAGCATTCTTTATTGAATTTGGGGAAATTTGAAGGTCACTAATATAAATACATAAGAACAAGTCTCTCGTAAAATAATAGGTTTCGATCTATTTAAATTTGTAATATTAAATTTATATTTCAGTCTTTCAGATATTACTCGTTTTAAAACGATAACAAATTATATCGTAAAACACATTTTTTTACTTAGTAATTGACCTTTGTTAAAATAAAACATTAATCGATGATGAAATCGCTAAGAGCTGTGAAGTGAATAAATTCTAACAGTTTTTCGATTCCCTGCTCTATTTTTATGTAAAATAAAATTTCAAAACATTGTCCCTCTCCAGCAATTTAGCCTTGAGTATTTTTGTCAATTGTGACAATTTCGGAACGGATCATTAGGTCTTCTGTCGCGAACTTTAAATAGTAGTATTATTTAATTATGAATGTGTTAAAATCCATATCTGTCTTTGTAGCTTAGCTACGAAAAGTAAAACGTATGTCAAATAAAAGGTATTTCATCATCACGACAGATAAAACATACTTCCGAGAAAATATTAATTCTGACGACAAAAAAATAAAAAATATTAGTCTTCTTCAATAAAAATGTTATAAATTCACGCTCTATAGTGTTTGTGTAAAAATAAATTATCGACACATATCGAAATGTGTTTTTTTAATAAAACACACACACACGCACACTTATATTCATAGATAAGTTTCATAAATAGTGATGAAAGAAAGAGAGTAATATTCCAGTCCCGGTAATCATTTTGAAGTGATTTCAGGTGAGACAACTCCCATCTTCGAAGTCGGCTTGAAAATCAACACAAAAGTGAAGCTCGATGTACTGGTGAGCGTGGCCATCTGGTGCAATCAGGTGGCAGCTAGCAGACCCCGGGTGCGGCAGCAGGACTCAGTATTGGCTTACAATTCCAAACATCCAAGGCATGGCTTCAAAGGAAGTGCTACGACTTTGTACTCTTCTCTCACTGGCACCTCTCTTGCCCCGATTTGAACATGCAGGACTTCTTGGGTTTATTTATATATAGAGAGAATAAAAACAAAGCCAGCCTGATTGCCGCTATTTGTTTAGTGTTGGCCGAGCTCCCGGCGGCTCTTGTGGAAACGGCATGCTCCTAGTTTCTGGGCCCGTATCGAAGTGTGATTATGGCCGAAGGGTGCTATATTGACGAGATGTTAGCTCTACTACATACTCAAGTTTCTTGAATTGAGTTTTTCAATAAAAGTTTTAAAATGAATACGTAGTGTTTTCATTAGGATGACAAGTTGATCGTTGAACCTTGCATGAGTAAAAGTATGCTTCGGAGTAAATAACTGTCAGGATACTAAGATCCATAACGTCCACGAATCTCAGCGTTATTTTTCATATGAAACTAATAGTCTCTGAATGAGTAGACCAGCGTATCCCATACATCACTTTTTCACTTGATATAATTAAGTATGCAATACTTTTTTTTTCATTCATATTTTTAAATCAAATTAAGCGAGTAGATTCTAAACTGCATTCTCATTGTGTTAAGTTTTAAAATGATTACTTCTTTATATGTAACATATATAAAAGCACACATAGATATCCACCACAAGGAGTGTACAAATAATTTGTCGACTTAGATTATGTTTTGCGAAGAATGTATACGTATGATTAAAATTTCTAAAAACTTAGAATATATTTTAAGACATAAAGAATTGTGTTCTCTATATTTCACTAAAATGGGTGTAGATGTGGGACGAATTCTATTACATTCTACAGAAACATATACACATATTATATCTCCGATCTCGTTTCGAGCGTTCCGATAGTCTTCGGTCATAGAAATTTAACTAAGGCTTCGTTTCGCTCTTCTGTCTTTATAAAATTTAGGGGAGACCACCATCGTTAATGCGCAACCCAAATGCACACACTCACATGTAAAACCTTGAGCGCAGAGATCTTATATGATACTGTTATAAGGGACATAATTACGGATAGCACTGGATACGAAACGGTGTATAAAAGAGCGTCTTGAATTGTCTTGGAGTCAGTTCAGTGGTACGCACTAGCCCGACCGCCTGGCGGCTTATACTCTCCAAGTGTATTCAGGATTAACCAAGCTCCCAGGACGAGCGTTCCGCTCACACACGTTAAGTTACCTTTTTCCTTTACCTTCATTTACGCGTATATCAACTTCAAGGCGAGCAGCCATTTTGTATTGTGTATTATTCGAAGTACGAATAAACCTTTTTTGTTACGCATTCCACTCGGCGTATTTTGTCATGTTATTATATACCGTCAAAACGGGATATAACAGTTGGCGACAAGGATGATTCTTATCTCTTAACAGAGATAAATTATCGTACTAATAGGACTGTGTACTATTCAAATTTACAAGGATTTCGTTACTGAACACGTACGGCAAAGAACTATTCGAGATTGTATTACATAAAGTACGGATTTCTCCGATATGAACTCTCGGAAAGGTAATAAAATTGTACTTGAAAGATATTGACAAGGTAAAGTGAACTTTATTAATATTTTTGGAAGAAAAAAAATATGTGAGGAACGCAGGCGGAATTCGAACCCGGCACCTTTGGATTACGTTTTTGGAAGAAAAGAAAGAACTTTTACGATTTTTTTCTCTAAATTAAACAGACTATTGTTATAATTTTTTTTTTCTTTCGTGCAACCGTATTTTCGTTGAAAAACAGTTTGCTCATTTTCGGGAATTATTCGTTGTGTAAATTTGAAAAGTATTATTGTGTAAAATTACTATTGCTAAATTGTATGAACTGTGTGGAAACATTTATTCTTGCAAGACTTGTTGCTAATTGGCGAAAAACGTATACTTACGAAATTTTGTGGAATCATTGTTGTAAATTTTAGAAAGACATTTTTTTTAAATATGGAACAAATGGCTGAGTTGACGAAAGTGCTAACTCTTAGCGTTCAGGAACAGTCAAAAATGACACAACAATTCTTAGTGAATCAACAACAGCTGCAGCAAGAACAGCAAGAAATGACACAAAAAACTTTAGAGGCACAACAAGAAAAAACAAAAATACTTCAACGCCAAATGTCGACTCAACAAAAGAATTTGGAAAAATTAATTCAAAACTCGACAACTGAGAAAACGAATTTTTCTGCAGAAGGTATTTCAAATTCTTTGTCGGAATTTCACTACTCTCCCGATACTGGCGTTAAATTTCCAGCATACTATAGAAGGTATGAAACAGTTTTTACAAAAAGGTGTTCGGATTGGACCGACGAAGAAAAAGTCACGCTGTTGCTCCAAAAACTGGGTACTGACGAAAACACTATGTACGCTAACTTTATTTTACCCAAAAAACCGGAGGAAGTGACCTTTGAAGAGACAATTAATACGTTGTCTAGAATATTTGATAAAAGAGATAGCCTTTTCCACTCTAGATATAAATGTTTGAATTTACAGATATCGGAATCTGAAGACTATTTTGAGTATGCTTGTATTGTAAATTGCTTATGTGAATCATTTAAATTAAATGAAATTTCTGCGGATTTATTTAAATGTTTAATCTTTGTACAGGGACTCACAGAACCAAGGGACAAAGATATCAGATCCCGGATCCTGACAATTATGGAGTCGGACCCAAATATAACTTTACCAAAAAGTTACCGAGGAATGTCAACGTCTCATTAATATCAAGAGAGACAACACCCGCATTGAAGAAAAAAGCGTTTACAAGGTACAACATGTAAAAAGGCAAAGGACCCCTAGAACGTACAAGACCCAAGAACAAAGGACCCCTAGAATGCACAAGTACCAATATTGTAAATGTTGCGGAAGTACGAGACACACCAAAAAGACTTGCTGGTTCAGGAATAAGATATGTTACGAATGTGGGTTCAAAGGTCACAAGGGAACGTACTGTGACCAGAAGAAAAAACGAAAGACTGACAAAGTGAATGCGCTTCGCACAAGGAAAGAGAAAAGTTGCGAAAGGCGTAAGTATGTCAGTGTTCACATAAATGGACATCCTGTAATATTACTCCTGGATAGTGGTTCGGACATCAGCATCATAGATGAAGATATCTGGAGAAGGATCTGTCGACCCGAACTAATGGAAACCAGCAAGATGGCGAGGACTGTGTGCGGCAAAAAGTTGGAATTTAAAGGAGAACTGAGGTGCAACGTGACATTTGATGGTCAGACACGCACGTCAAAAGTGTACGTGGTTCCAGGAAGGAACACAAGTCTGTTTGGAGTGGATTGGTTTGTCCTGTTTAACTTATGGAAGCGACCAGTTAATTCTTTTTGTAATAGGTTGAACACAGAGAAAGCAAACCAAGTGGAAGACTTTCTGGACGATGTAAAAGCAGAATTTCTAAGGGTTTTTGCTGAAGGACTTGGACATTGTGTGAAAGTAGAAGCCAAATTTGAAGTGAAGAAAGATTCCACCCCAGTGTTCAAACCTAAAAGAAATGTACCGTTTTCATCGATGGATGCAATCGAGAAGGAGTTGGAAAGACTTCAACAGTTAGAGGTTATTGAAAAAGTTGACCATACGGATTGGGCCAGCCCGACGGTATATGTGAAGAAAAAAAATAACAAAATCAGGGTCTGTGCGGACTTCTCAACAGGTCTTAATGACTGTTTAAAGGACCACAATTATCCCCTTCCATTGGCAGAAGATCTATTCTCAAAACTAAACGGAGGAAAAATGTTTTCCAAGATAGACCTCTCAGACGCGTACTTGCAAATCAAGGTCAATGGTGAATGTTCAAAGTACCTGTGCATTAATACGCACAAGGGTATCTTCAAGCTAAAGAGGCTTCCTTTTGACTTAAAGGTCGCCCCTGCTTTGTTTCAACAGATAATGGATAGGATGCTCGAAAGGTTGGAATTTGCGATGGCACACCTTGACGATATTTTGATAAAGAGCAGTAATTTGCAAGAACACAAGAAGCACGTAAGAGAAGTACTTAAGAGAATAGAGGGGTTTGGTTTCAGATTGAGTCCGGAGAAATGCGATTTCCTCATGAAAAGGATCAAATACCTGGGTCAAATAATTGACGAAGATGGACGAAGGCCAGATCCACAACGGACCGAAGCAATTGATAAGATGCCTGCCCCAGACTCAGTATCAAAACTACAGTCATTTCTGGGATTGGTACAATACTATGCGATATACATCCCTAATGTACATAATTTGAGAGCTCCTCTTAACGAGCTACTAAAAAAAGGCAGTAGATGGAATTGGACAAAGGAATGTGAATCTGCTTTCCAGAAAATTAAGAAATGTTTACTATCAGATCTGGCATTAGCACATTTTGATCCAGAGAAAGAGATTGTACTAGCAACGGACGCCAGTGATTACGGAGTTGGTGCTGCATTACTCTACAAGTATGAGGATGGAACAACAAAAGCAATCTCTCACGCGTCAAGAACTTTGATTGCAGCTGAGAAAAAATTACAGCCAGATTGTAAAGGAGGCTCTCTCAATAATATTTGGAGTCAAAAAGTTTAACCGTTTTCTCCATGGACGAAACTTCATATTACAGACGGATCATAAACCACTAATCACGATATTTGGATCGAAGGAAGGCATCCCTACGCATACTGCAAATCGACTACAGCGATGGGCTGTAACTCTCTTAAACTATCAGTTTAAGATGGAGCATGTGTCATTAAAAAAGTTAGGACACGCGGATGCACTGTCAAGGTTGATTCCAAAAAGAAATGAAAGTTTCGAAGAGACGGTAATTGCAGCTCTTAAAGATGAAAGCGAATGCTCAAATTCAATATGCAATATGATCCGTGAACTCCCGGTAACTCTAGAAGAGATTTAAAAAGAAGCTGCAAAAGACGTTTTTATAAAGCAAATGAAAAATCAAGTAGGACGGACGGAAAGAAATAAGATGTCAAGAGAAATTACACCTTTTTCCATTTGTGAAGATGTGCTTATGTATGCCGATAGAATCGTAATTCCACAGGTATTACGAAAAAGAATGCTAAACGAATTTCACACAGGTCATCCTGGCATTTCAAGGATGAAATCCCTAATTAGAGGTTACGTGTATTGGCCTGGTATGGATAAAGAGGTGGAAAACTGTGTCAAAGCGTGCAAAGGATGTCAGTTAGCAGCCCGAGATCCGCCTGTAAAAACGACCCCGTGGCCGAAGACGGACTTGCCCTGGTCACGACTGCATATTGATTATGCCGGACCCCTAAAATTTTTTTTTTACTTAATTGTAGTGGACTCTTTCTCCAAATGGCCGGAGATATTCAAGATCAGACATCCAACAGCAAGGAATACTGTAAGTGCACTTGACGAAATTTTCAGCCGGTTTGGTGTACCAAAGACCTTAGTTAGTGACAATGGTACAGCATTCACAGGTTACGAATTTAGAGAATTATGCAACATACTGGATATACAGCACATCACGACGCCTATTTACCATCCTAGATCGAATGGGTTGGCAGAAAAATTTGTGGACACGTTTGAGCGGGCATTAAGGAAAAACAGGAACATTGACACAGATGAGCGGACAATACAAACATTTCTAGCGATCTACAGAGTAACCCCAAATCCAAACAATGATGTAAATTCATCCCCTGCAGAACTTATGTTCGCCAGAAAAATTAGATCCATTTTCGATAGACTTCTACCGGATAAAAAGAAAGTTACCAGAAAAGAAAACTTTAATGTAAAGTGCTATTCCCCAGGAGATAAAGTTTATTTTAAAAATTTTCAGAATGGAAACAATCATTGGGTGGACGGTATTGTTAAGAAAAGAATAGGGAACATGGTCTATACTATTCAAGGTCCCAGTTTTTTCTGTAAAAGACATGTTAATCAAATCCGTTCCAGAATTTCGGAAAATACAGAGGAAATCCCAATGGAAACGCTGTGCGACACATTTGACATTCCAAAACCGGTGGGTATACATGAACCCATGAATGTATCCCCTGAATATACCGTACCGGCTGAACAGAATTCTTTACCAAAGGAAACTCTGACCAAAAGGAAGAGCACACGTAAAGGGAAAGTCGCCAGGCGTTTAAGTCCTTATCCTAAACGGAAGCGATATTAAAGCTAAAATCGGGAAGATTTCAGCTTCAGGGGGAGGTGTTATAAGGGACATAATTACGGATAGCACCGGATACGAAACGGTGTATAAAAGAGCGTCTTGAATTGTCTTGGAGTCAGTTCAGTGGTACGCACTAGCCAGACCGCCTCGCGGCTTACACTCTCCAAGTATAGTCAGGATTAACCAAGCTCCCAGGACGAGCGTTCCGCTCACACACGTAAAGTTACCTTTTTCCTTTACCTTCATTTACGCGTATATCAACTTCAAGGCGAGCAGCCATTTTGTATTGTGTATTATTCGAAGTACGAATAAACCTTTTTTGTTAAGCATTCCACTCGGCGTATTTTGTCATGTTATTATATACCGTCAAAACGGAATATAACAGATACCAAATCCGTTATAGAATAAAGTGCTTATATATTCTCGTGTAACATTCTGATTATATGATTAAATAATTGGTCAAGTATGGCTATTGTTTAGCGGGTTAGTAAAAGAAGAAAACTTTAACAAAGCAAGAAAAATTAGAAGAATAACACAAAATCCCAAGAAATGAGTTTTATTTATGTATTTTTATTTTATTTTTTTAGTCTTTGGATATAATTATTGAATGAATAACCCAAAGACAGTGTGAGAAAAATGATATAACAACATAGAAATAAAGGCACATTTGATAGAATAAAGTATTTTAAAATTCTCACTATCAGAAAAGTGCCTCGAAACTAAAGTTCACGAAACCCCGGAAACTGACGATCGATGACTTAAGTCGGAATTATTTCTCGTAGAGACAAGTATATACATGAGTTGGAATAAACATATCACAAGTCGATTTGTAATCATAGCATATATTACAAAAAGTTTAGAAGAGATTTTAGACAAATATATAACGGTGGGACAATGATACACAGACATTTGTCTATGGGGTAAGTCCACGTGAGAGACATTAGTCCATGTATAATGGCGTTAGGGAGAATGAGGCCTTAAACCACTTGGTATGATATAAAATCAGTTCAACGAGGTTTTTGGATCATACAAAATAAACATTCGAAGGTTCGATTGGTATCATGAAGAGTCGCGTTAATCCATTCGTCTCACCACAAATCCATTCCCTTAACTCTAAACGGATTCAACTATTTTCCATGTCTCTACACCCTGTGTTCGTATCCCTATCCCCGGCGGTCCTGGATATGACCTTAAACTATATCCGATGGTGAGGCTTTGGGGAGTGTGGAGCCACCCTTTAATTGCCATTGCTCACAGGTCCTCTCTGACCCGGAGTGGTAGTACCTGTTAGGATCCCAAATATGGGTTAAATAGAAACCAACTTGCAAAAAAAAAACAAATCTATTCAATTAAAAAAATGTTCTTCCAAATCACCGGATTCGACAATAAATAACTTGGAAAGGGTTGACATGCCGTAAAACAAAAACAACCAACCAATCAACCTATCCCTGGCCTTCAAAATCGCACCAATTGTTTTTCAATAATTTTAATTTCTTTTTAACTGTATCTTCAGATCGTATGGATTTTGCCTGTTTCTGTTTAGACTCGAACGGCATTCTACCCATCTTACGATTTGCGACCAACGCAGGATCAAACTACGTGAATAAAACAAAAACAAGGTTGCTGATCGGTTAACCACGACGGCATGTATAATTCCCATTTTAGTTTACGTGCCGCAACTGCCTTGTTTTATAGCAATGCTATATTTGATGTTTACCTGACATTGTAGCCCTATTAAGTTTGTCACACGCAAAATATACATTTTATACAAAAGGATATAATTTATATTCTTAAGAGTTTATGCCCTTACAGTAAAAACCGAAACAGTTTCTTTCTTGGTTTGACGCTATATAACAGTATACAATTTATATATGTTGCGTAGCTTCTATTACGTTTCTATTTATAGAGAACGTGACAAACATAAAACGTACATGCGAAGTCGTAATTTTGCACTGAATTTCAGACGAAACCCTTTATTCAATTCTTCGGGGTAGCATGTTCTCGTTCCATCAGTCATCACTTGTAGAAGAAATTAAGTAATTCACAATTATGTTCTAAGTGCTGCCCGCAATGAGAATTGAACTTCTACCACAAGAAATGCAATGTTTACCATTGCATTTTACCAAGCATTCTATTTACTGCACCAGAAGGAATAATCGCAGTATTATCGTTGTCTATTTCGACCTGAGCGATCGAACGAGGGGGGTGCGGCAATATTCAACTAACTAAAATTCAAATTATTTGGATATTTTTGAGTTCGATAAAAATATTGCAGTGTATTAAAGTGCAACTTTGCAATAGATGAGTGTAGATGTTCCGTAAAAATTATTCTGTATCTTTGGTCCAATTCCATTTGATTAATTTATATTGATTATAATCCTCCAATGATATATCCAATTGGCGACGAAGAATTCAGAACAAACACGGTGAATCTATATTAAGTTTATGAACGTATCCAGAAGTAAATCATATCCGATTTGTTTCAGACTGCCGGCGAAGGACTTGAGTAGGCAGCCGCCTTAGATCAACATGAAAATGGAAGAAAAGTATTCGACTACGAAGGTGAACCAACTAATATATGATTGGCGGCTGAGAATTAAATTGCGAGCTTGCTACACATGTTTACAACAGACTGATGGCAGAAAAAAATTTTTCACCATTTATCAGTTGTGTAATAAATTGCGAACAGACGGGCTTACCTGACAAACGCTCGAGGTGTGCACTCTGCAAAGCGGGCACGTCCAAAGAAAAATGTCAAGATGGCGGCGGCCGGTTAATATTGCCAAGTAATCACGCAAAATCTCGTGTTCTCTCGCACACACGAGAGTTCAGCTTAGCATAAAAACGGGTCACTGTAAGCAAGAAGGGAGAAGGAAAAACGTAGTCAAGACAAAGACGACGCTTCTGACGACTGAGAAGAAAAAAGAAGAAAAAGAGCAAGAAGTAGAAGAGGAAGAAGATAACGATACATGAAAAGACGAGGTGTGTGCGGTTTTGAGTAAATCGAAACAGACAGAAAAAAAACTCTGATTACAAGCTATCTCGGCTTTAGTATGGAGAAATTTGGCATCAGATTAATTCCAGAATTCGATGGCTCCCCCACTGGTCCCTCGGTGGTCGAATGGCTGGAAAAAGCTGAGCGCGTTTGCCGGTTTTGCAAGATTAAAGACGCAGCTATGGTTATCCCATTGAGACTCACAAAAGGGGCTTATGCCGTGTACCAGCAGCTAGAGGAGGATCCAACCATGGAGCAGATTACACAAGCGCTATACGGGGCATTTGGTACAGACCCTTTTGTCGCCTGGGGGCAGTTTTCCGAACGCCGACTTGGGCCGGGGGAGACAGTGGATGTCTACATGACCGACTTGAAAAAGCTTGCCACTCCCTTCGGCGGTGCAAGTGATCGCATATTGGCATGCGCCTTTTTGTCGGGACTTCCGGATGAGGCAAGTCGACTGCTGCGAGCATCGGCAAGACTCACTGAGATTGGATTGGAGGAGTTATTGGCGAGAGCACGAAACATATGGAAAGACGATCGAGAACTAGTCTCCGCAGCTGTTGACACTCTGGACTCACCAACGAAGGGTCTACGATGCTATACCTGTGGTGGCCCCAACCACTTTTCCAGAGACTGCAAAAGCGGTGCAAGGCGCACCCCTAAGTATGGAGCACGACAAGTAATACGGTGTCACCAATGCAATAAGCCAGGCCACATAGCGCGGAATTGTCCGGGAAACGGGCAAGGGGAGGACGCCGCAGCGCTAGCACCCTCCCCAACGCGGCATTGAACAAAGCGCTGCCTGCAGTAACAGTTCAAGTTGATGGATGTGAACGTTCAGCGCTGGTTGACACCGGCTGTACCCAAACCCTTCTTCGAAAGGAATATTGCGCCACTTGGAAGAAACGAAGGATCCCTGTACTTACTCTCGGCCAAGGCTCATTGGTGTGTTGTGGGGTCAGCGTTGTTCATACCAGTATTGGCAATGGCTCTCCGGTTGCTGTGACGGTGTTAGTGGTCGATGGGGAGCTGCTCGGATATGACCTTCTCCTTGGAATGGACGCTATCACAGCTAGGCGGAATTACTGTGAACGGCGCCGGTGATATGAGCTCCTCTCGACCAAACAAACAAATGTGTGCAGCAATCACTCTCGATGAGCCCGACTTCCATGCAGAATACGATAATGGCACAAACACTTGGACAGCGTCCTGGAAATGGGCAGGCGACCAGCCACCAGTGTCATTGCGGAATCGACTTACAGAGTATCCCCCTCCTGCGTGGCTTAGGGGGCAGTACGAGGCAGAACTTCAAGTGTGGCTGGATAATGGCTGGTTAGTTCCATACCCAGAGGATGAGCTCGGGCCCCCGCGGGGGCTAATTCCCCTGATGGCTGTCAGACAAGAGAACAAGCAGAATGTTCGACCTGTTCTTGATTATCGGGAACTTAATGAATACGTTGACCCACACACTGCGGGGGCTGATGTCTGTGCTCATAAACTAGACGGTGGTGATCAAAGGAACTCGCTATTGCTTGACCAGGCTAGGATTCGGCCTGAATGTAGCCCCTAACATCATGACAGCAATCATGCAGGCGATCCGCCGTCAAGATGAAGCGGTGCAACATGCGACATCGTCGTATATAGACGACATTTTTGTCAATGAGAGCCTTCTGTCTGCCCAGGGGGTCAAAGAACACTTCGAGCACTTCGGATTGTCGTGCAAGGAGCCGGAGAGGCTACAGGACGGGGCGAAAGTGCTCGGACTGCAGGTGAGCGGAAGTGCAGATGGCCTTCAATGGGGAAGGAGAAGTGAAATCCCGGAAATCCCATCTACCATCACACGTCGGAGCACGTTTTCCATTTGCGGAAAATTGGTGGGTCACTTTCCTGTGTGTGGGTGGCTCCGAGTGGCTGTAGCGGTCATAAAGCGACGGGCAACTTCTATGTCAACTGGATGGGACGATGAGGTGCATGATCCTGCCCTGCGAAGCATGCTGGTGGAAGTTGTGGCCAGAGTGACAATGATGACCCTGTACGGGGGAGCTGGTGCGTCGGTGGGAGTGAATTTACAGTTTGGGTAGACGCCAGCTCACTTGCCCTTGGCGTTGCTCTGGCGGTCGACGGAAGGATAATAGAAGATGCCTGCTGGCTTCGGCCGGAGAATTACGCCAAGCATATAAACCTAGCTGCACTCGAGGCTACACTGAAAGGAGTCAATCTAGCGCTTCAGTGGCAGGCTAGAATCCTTCACATCATCACGGATTCCACGTGTGTGCATCGGTGGATGACCAATGCCTTGAACGGAAAAGCACGTCTGACAACGAAGGCGTCGGCCGAAATGTTGATCCGGAGGCGGCTTGCTACCCTAACCGAAACCACTAAGGAACACGACTTGGTCATAGATGTGACACTGGTGCAGTCCTGTTTGAATCAGGCGGATCGTCTGACCAGAGTGCCACGCCGTTGGCTAGACCTGCCAAAAGAAGTGAACGAGTCAGCACCTGTAAATTGCGCTGCAGTGGGACATAGACTCAGCCCGGAGTATATTAATGATGTCCATTGCCAAAGCGGGCACCCCGGTGTAAACCGAACGCTTTATTTCGCCAGATTGGTTGACCCCTCTGTGTCTCGGAGGGCTGTGAAATCTGTTGTGGGAAGCTGCAACACCTGCCGATCGATCGACCCAGCACCTGTCCGGTGGAAGAAGGGAATACTCAGTGTGAAGCGTAATTGGAATAGGATTGCGATGGACATAACGCACTACAACGGGAGGCATTTTTTGACGCTTATCGACTGTGGACCATCTAGGTTTTCATTGTGGCGGCCCCTTCGCCGGTAGGACGCGGCTGCCATTATCCATGAGTTGGAAGGTGTGTTCCTCGAGCGTGGCCCTCCTTCTGAGATACTCACCGACAATGGCCCCGCTTTTGTTAGTGAGCCGTTTTAACAGTTTGCAGATGGCTGGGGTGTCCATCTGCGTTTTCGGTGTGCCCATGTTCCCAGTGGAAACGGGATTATTGAGCGCAATCACAGAACTGTTAAGACAATCGCAGCGCGGAAGGGGTGTACGGTACCTGAAGCAGTCTATTGGTACAACGTCACCCCTAAGGACGATGTTTCACCCTCCATCGCGCCAGCCAACGCGCTACATACATATCGTGTCAGGGTGAGAGGTTTGGAGAGCAGCTCACTACCCGAACTGGAGCCACCACAAAAGAACATAAAAGAAGGAGATGTCGTCTGGGTTAAAAAAACCCGAGGCCAGTGCACGACTCGCTACGGAACCGGTCATGTCACTGAAGTGATCAGCCTGCAGGCGGTGCGAGTTGATGGAGTACTTCGTCATATTAAAGACTTAAGATCAGTATTCCAAACGCAGCTGCCGCTTGACGAAGATAGTGAAATTGAATCCGTGACCAGCGACCCATCATTCTGGTTCATGACGGCTTCAACGCACAGCGACACTGAGAGTGGTAGCCTTCAAAGTACTGACCCTCCTGCTGATTATGAAGACCCGGACAGTGATACTGCGATGCTCAGCTTTAGGTTCGCCGACCTTGGTGTCACGGAAGACAGCGCAGACGATGATAAAGCCCCGAATCCCCCTCTCCGAAGAAGCACTCGGAGAGAAAGGCCACCGCCTTCCTGCTCTTTCTGTGATAATGAGATCAGGGGGGAGTGTGTAATAAATTGCGAACAGACGGGCTTACCTGACAAACGCTCGAGGTGTGCACTCTGCAAAGCGGGCACGTCCAAAGAAAAATGTCAAGATGGCGGCGGCCGGTTAATATTGCCCAGTAATCACGCAAAATCTAGTGTTCTCTCGCACACACGAGAGTTCAGCTTAGCATAAAAACGGGTCACTGTAAGCAAGAAGGGAGAAGGAAAAACGTAGTCAAGACAAAGACGACGCTTCTGACGACTGAGAAGAAAAAAGAAGAAAAAGAGCAAGAAGTAGAAGAGGAAGAAGAGAAAGATACATGAGAAGACGAGGTGTGTGCGGTTTTGAGTAAATCGAAACAGACAGAAAAAAAAACTCTGATTACATCAGTTTTCTTGGACTAACGAAGTAAGCGTTTCTGCCTCTGTATAAAAGTGACCAGGGATGATTTCCAAAAAGATAATTTTGAAATATACCAGCCTAATAAAGCTGGCAAGAGGACATGCAGAAATGTGGCTTCACATTGTAAATAATTTTTTTTCTTAGTTCTCCGAACACTCGGAAATATAACAATGTTAGACAAAGATTTGAGTATTTGAATAAGTTCAAACCAAACTTTTGTTTGGCGGGATCTCTAATCGACAGAAAAAAGTAAAAGTGTCTTGTCTTACTAAAAGTATCTTATTATTCGACAAATGTTTGATTAGATTTTTCTGATGAAGAAAAAAAACTACGAATATTAGGCGATCACGCGCCGCGAAATATACAAATATAAATTTCTCTTATAAACCGGATGAGTTGTTGTATGAAGTAACTCTAGGACTTAAATTTTTTTTACACAATGATCACCACTTATCAAGGCCCGGAAGCCACTCAGGGATAAGGGTTATTGCAAGTACATTACGTTAGTGTGGAGATTTGATGAAGTGTTTACTTAAGGGGGCGGTTCATTAGGAATTTGTTAACATTGGACTTGAACACATCCAAGTTGTAGTCGGGTGGGAAGCAGGCAGAAGGAACAGAGTTCCACAGGCGTACAGTTCTAAGAAAGAAGCTTTGTTCATGGAATCCGTTTTGATTTAGGCACAGATATAGAGAGGGGGAAATTTTTCACAGTGGATTCAGCTAGACTGGTGTTTTTCGTGAAAGATTGAAGAGGGGGGACCAGAGATTTGAGTTCAGACGAGCACCTGACTCTATTCTAAATTCTTGTTGAAAGAATAGTTTGTTTCATACGTGATATGAAAGTGTAATCATAACAAAAGATGATGTGCACGCGGGAATAATAAATTAGTGGAAAAGGTTAAATGAACTTAGGGAACACATGTTTAAGTGTATAATATTTTAACAAGGCTTGACATGGATTAAAGATTTTTTTAAATCTTTAGTGGAAGAAATTTTCAAAGTGTACATAACATTGATTGAGTGTCGGAAAAACACCAGAATTATATTTATACCAAATGGGTATTCAAAAATATTGCAGAAAAAATGTCCGAATTTTTAAATTTCAAAAGAACTACCATAAAAGGATAATGAGGCTTATGAAATAAACGAAAATGTTCCGTATAGATTGGAGAAAAAAAGGAACAGTATGAACGAGAAAATATTACAAAAATATGGGAGTTCGAATCATACTACAAGTAGATGATATTTTGGGAACACGATTTGTTCCGAATATGCTCTGACGAGACTTCAATTTGTAAATATATATATATATATATATATATATATATATATATATATATATATATATATATATTTAGAAGTATAAATATATAAATCCAGTTTTATCGAAGGTAAAGTAAAAAAAACAGGAAAAGAAAATAAGCACACATAAATATATTGGTAGAAATATTACGTGGTTGTTATATACAGAGTAAGGTGTCTATACTTCACGAAACTACATAGAAAATTTGGTAAACCTGAATTACGAAATACAGAAGAAAGAGCGATGGTATTTCGCGACGCAAGTTTAACTTATCAGGTGAATTTCAATGTAAATTAATACTTGACAACAAAATACATAAAACGTACAACACTGCTATTTTATGGAGGAATGCAGATTTATTCTGCATTAACTTAATAGTTTAATTTTATGTATGAGTCAATCCGATAGACGCGTTTTTAAGAGATTAATTTCGTTGAGTACGGGAAAGTCATAATTAAAGAATTTGAACATCTAATTTAATTAAGGTATTATGGAAAGATAAAGCTGTTGTACAAATTCAGAAATGAGATTCAATCTAAAAAGAAAACAATATAAAACAACTATTTCATATAAAAAGAAAAGGTCCATTTTCATCGTCAGGCATGATATACTAAAAAACATACAGAAATTAGAAGAAAATGAAGTAATTAGTGAGGTAAACTACGTTAAATGGTAATTACATACCTTATAAAAATAAGGCAAACACCTGCCCGATTTTCTCTCCCAGATTAAAGTAATGTCGACTATACAACTCATACTCCCTCCCACACCGAAGAAATTTCCTTGAATTTTATGGGGACAAATTCTTCTCAAAAAGTGATTTGCTTTAAGCATATCTACGAATTAAATGATAATAAGAAAGGTAAAATATTTTACCATAAACGCACGTAGATTAAAATGTTAGTTTTTTGGTTTCAAAGTCACACACAATGGATTCAGTGCCGTCTGTGCTGCACACAACACGTTATATTATTAAGCTTGAAAATCACGTCCGATAAGTTTTTAATAGAATTGAGTACGTTGTATTTAAGATGAGAATCTATGAGTGCAAATGTTATACGGACAAATCAAAGACTTCATTCAAATCACCGATCATTAAGGAAGTAGACAGAACCGAAAAAGAACGGAAGTCATAAAAAACTATGTCTATTAAAAATAATGTGTATAGACTACAATCATACCATGGTTTAGTAAACTATTACAATTTATATATTCATAATATGCAGGAAATAAAGACGCCAATAGAAATTATTTGTGAGTAAAAGTAAGAAATGATGCTGGGCGAGAAAGTGCGATAATGCATTGCAGAAAATAAAGAAACGTGTATTTAGATTTGGCAGATTACGGTCGGGAAAAGGATTTGATTGTAACTGCAGACGCAAGTGATTATAGCATAGATATCATGATCTCACACAAATTTATGCAATACATCTGTCTAGTTGAAATCTCTGTCAATAATTTTCCACATTCTTTATATGTGCCCAAATAAAAACATAGATTCTATGAACAAAGCTCCTTTCTTAGAAATGTACGCCTTTGGAACTTTCCTCAGTTTGCGTATTTCATACCTGACTACAATGTTGATGTTTTCAAGTCCAACATAAACAAATTCCTGATAAACCGCCCCCTAAAATAATCCACTTTGTCAAATCTCCATTACTAACGATTACAAAGATATAATCAAATTGCTTACTGTACACACAATAACCATTATCCTCGAGTATCGTCCACGCCTTGATAAGTGGTGCCTAATATGTAAAAAATGATAATAAATCGTATAGCTAAAGTTTCAAGAGTTTTGCGACCAATGTAGGAAAACTATGGTAAAAGTTACAAAGAAGTACTCGCAAAAACCTACGCTGTTTTAAAAACATAAATTTATTAATGAAAGAACATTGTTTATGGTCGATTTGTAGAACCAATCATGGTAATTTTTTTTAGACTGGCAAAAGATGTTTTCACGAATTCTGCAAATAGATTAAAAAGATGGAGTATGATTTTATAAAATTTCTACTTCAAAATACAATCTTCGCCATCCAAGTAAAATCCTAGACATCGATGAACTATTGGAAAAAAACAGTAGCTGCAGTACTCAAACAAAAACATAAACTAATGAAAATTGTGATAAACACGGCGGATTGTAATAACACACAGCTAAAACGTACCGGTTTATAACCAATATGAAAAATCACGCGAAAGAAAACGAAAATAACAACTACAAATATAACTATTTTCAACATGTGACGAGACGATGATGTATATGCATAGAGTAGTACAGGTTTATAAGAGTAGTTAGTGTATAAGAGAAGTGATTGATGGGTAGAAATCAGAATTCGTCACTCTGGGCTCCATCATGGGCCCAAATCTCTTCTTGATCGTCATCAATGATCTTCCAAATAACATTCTTAGAGTATTCGTAGATATTTATGCAGACCACACTCCCATATAAGCTAACATGTAAGGAAAGGAAATGTCCAAGAAATCTGTTTCTCTCTATTTTATATACAGCACGTGATTTATGGGGAAAGATGGTTAGTTATTTTAATGCATCTAAAACCTAGTTTCTTCCATTTCAATCTTAACCCCTTTAATCCACATTTGGACCCTATTAGAATGAACGGCTTTTGTATCGAGGAAGCTTCATGTTTAAACAAGCTTTCTCTCTGATTTTACTCCCGATATAAAATGGAGTGCATGCATAAATTTTATGCCAAGGTCGCTGGAAAAATGGTTGGATCATTCTAATGCTCCAGTAGATATATCATTGATGATGCAAATCTCTATCTGCATAAGAGACAAGTACGCAATATGACTGAATAATCTTGCCACAACTCGGCAGGTGCTGATCGGAGCACCCTACTCTGCTTGAAAGATTTTACAACCAATTTTGTAATCTCTTCTCTTCAAACTGTTTCCCAACGAAAAGTGTTCAACTTAACTCTAATCTATGGTCCCCCATTCGCCAATTATTCACAAAAATCACTTTTATAGGTAAAGTTCTCATCGATAAATTTCTCTACTTTCTATCGATTCCTAAATCTAAACGTGGATTCTATCAACAAAGCCTCTATCCTAGAATTGCACTCCGGTGAAACTGTTCTGCAAATTTACTCTTCAGCTTACTTCATTATCGTCGTCTGCAAATCCAAAGTAATAAAGTTCTGGTTGAACGGTCCTCATAAATAATATAATCTTACCAAAGTTCCACCACGAGCAATCACCCCGCTACTGTCCCAATGGCTTCAATACCCACATTAACCCTTATTCTCGAGTGGCATACGGCCCTCGATATGTGTTTTGTAAAAAATGCTCAGTGCTTTACGCAGGGGAATTTTAAAAACATTTCACTTGCGTTATCTGGGTATGTCTGAAATGAAATAACTTGCGAGCAGTTTTACGTATTTGCCGAAAATGGACATGCACATTGCGGGTTTAGTGTAATATTTTTAATGGTTTCAATTATCTGCTTAATCACCACCAGTAAGAAAACAACAAATAGGAAAGACGGATATACCTTTGTAATGCACTCACATGGATTACGCAGGATCATTTAGTGGATATTTATTATATATTTAATGATAGTATATAGCCACGCTAAATGGCCAGCGACTGCACATATGAAAAGAGCGATAAACAAACTGTTTAATCAGTTGTGATTATCTAATACTATACTAAGTCAAAATCGTACGATGTCTGCTGGATGTTAATTCAATGTTTATTATAATCGGTTTATAATGAAACAGATAACAGCATCGACGTATAACAATCAGACAACGAGGTTTTTCGATACACTTAAACGAGCATTACAAAAAGTCAACGGTTTGGACATTTAAGAGATGAATATTCAAGCATATTTTATTGCTTACAGAATCAAGTCAAATCAGAATATAAAGGGAAATGTATGGTCTCTCAGAATGATATATATGCAATGGAAAACGCGGTCAATATTCGACCAATTGTTACCAAATATAAAGAAAAAAACTATGCAAATATTTAGACGAACTATAATTTTCATAAAGAAATAAGATGTTTTTTAGGAACTATCGGACCGAAACATATTTTGGGAGGATAGTATGGTCATCAGAGAAATAAGGAGAGATATTCACATACTCCAAGTAGTACAGTGTGTCCGTAAAAGACATATTAATCAATTGATACCTAGATAAATAGAAACCACCTCAAATGTTGAAGAAATACTAATGGGGGTAGTTTAAGACTTATTTTCAATTAAAACAACCATTCACTCTGAATACCGATGCAAATACTGATCCTGAATGTATAGCAAGCTGCAAGTATAATAAAACAAACAAAGCAAAATCCAAACAAACATCAATCTCTCCATGAATGAGAGTGAGAGAGAGAAATAGAGAGAAATAGATACACCTATAGTACTTTTCTTTTTTTTACGTATGAGAACTTTTTTAACTGCCCGATTATTCAGTCATACCATCGATGGACCAGGAGTATTCTGCATGGTTTTTCCTTTGATTTTGTCCTTCTTTTGTATCATTTATTGGTTTAACTCGAAACCGCGTCGAAATTTTTAACCACAATTGTCGTCGTTCTTCAACTGTATTCTTTCAGTTCCTCTTCATTATTATCGTCATATGAGAATTGTGTTCCTCTATTCTTTTCATCATCTCTTTTTATTTATTTCTCCTTCATTAATTTCGTCTAAGAAGTACAATCGATTTTTTACTAACCTGCTTTACCTCGACTGCTTCTTTATCTTGTCAACTTCTTTTTTCTTTTTGTTTTTTTCTAGACGTTCGTCATCTCTCGCCTTTAGGCCGTTTCCTTTAACGCATGCATGCTGCATATTTTACCTCATCCTTCTTCTCTCATACAGATTCTCCGTCCCTCCTTCTCTGCCTTTAGATTATTGAGTTCACACGCGCTTGCTGACAAATATACTCTGTCTTTCTCTTTTAAGTATCGACTCGCCTGCTTTTTTACTGATTCATTCTTTTTTTTTTTTGGTCTTTAGATTTGTTTTGTTTTTGCATTTTCTGTACATCGACAACGAACCAAATCAAAAACACAACATACACTTTGTTTGAAATAATCGAACTAACATTTTCCTGCATTTCTTAATTTACTAATTTATTTATATTTTCTAAGTACATAATCCAATTTTAAGATGATTACACATCCCCCATACGAATAATGGAAAAGGGGCCGCATGTGATACCTTTTTCACGAAAGCTAGGACAAATTTCTAGTATATTTTTATTATAAAGTGTGGAGTTACTTCGTCAACTTTCCCATACTTATTACTTAATTTGTCATCATATTTGTTTATAAATCGATTTCAGCCTTAGATTCATTCCATTAATGTAACGATGAAAATTCTGCCTGTAACGATTCAGTGAAGACTCAAGAAGCAACCCATGCCAGCCGGGTATAGCCGACGACATATCGACCTTTCGCGTATATGTTCCATGTGCCTATTGTTTTATATAGTGTCTAACATACGGCAGCTAGCTGCATTCCCAGCATGTTTCTTAACCAAGTAACTCTCCCCGAGAACGATGGTGTCATATTATATTCCGTATCAGACTCTATTAAATTATGGCAGTAAATACCAGTTTGTAAATGGATAAATTTTATATGGGTGTATCGCCGAGCAATTAGACAGTGAACGATTACCATTAAATCGGCTTTTGGTAATCGGCAAATAAACAAGGTCTTAAAAAGTGACGTGTATGTAAGGAAAGAAAATAATGTCACAAATTAACAAACAGATTGTATTAAGTAGATAAATTCCGACAGGAAAATAACAAGTTTCCGCTTTCTCAGAAACGTCCCTATTTTAATGTGAGGACTAAAAGAAATAAATGAAAATGTGAGAGTAACGTGGTTGCTAAAAGTAATCATGAATTCTCTTATTTCAGTAAAACTTTCATTATCAATTTCTTGGTATTTTTTGTTAAGTGTAACTGTTATCCTCTTCTATGTCGATCTTGGCTTACAGTTTCAAACGTTTATTTTGTATTCTTGTTTGTCCTGTCGCGTTATTTTTTCTTGAAAATTCTTTGTCATGGACTGTTCTTAAAAGTCGCCACTATCATAATGGTTAGTCCCGTGTTAGCACTTTTCCGTGTATGGTAGAAATATTTATTTATATTTAAGAAAAGGTTTCTGATTGCGATATATTTTTTGTTTTCCTTTTAAGTAATTCTTGGATCAACAACATTCAGAATTCCTCTCTAAACAAAAATGGAGGCTCAACGATGCTGCTATTGACGACCAAGTAAAGTTCCAGATTTCCAAAACTTTTATTGTCATCGGAATCCATTAAATTGCTCATATTTAAATCAGATGGATAGATTTCCGGCTCTAGTCGCAGAACTACAGCGGTGCAGTGCGAGAGGAGCTTCACATGTACAGGCACAGTGACTTATTGAATACTACATATTCATCTACATTGCAACGTAGAAAAATAACTTTGGAGTTCTTATATATTTTATATAATGACTTTATTTTAGTTTTAATGCAAAATTGACATATAATAGTTACTTTGTGTAAAACAGTAACAATCATTTCGAACGTTGATTTTTATAAAACAGCGTTTACATAATAGCGTGTATAATAGTTTCGTATGCAAAACTTTCATGCCTAATAAAATGTCACTATTGCTTTTATACACCGGATCTTTCTTTTTATTCAGTGATAAACATTCGAAAATACAGGTATAAAGGAAAATTTGGGTAAAACTATTATGCTATGAATAAAAATGTTGAATATTCAATTAACGATATTTCTAGCCCGTTGAAATTGAATAAACCTCTATGAGTGTGTATCTCTAGTAACTTGGAACATTCCTCTTGAAAAGGGAATTTTTAAATAGGTGTCCGATACAGCGATTTTTGAAAGCCATTAAGCTTGTTGAAACTCGGTAACGGGTTTGGTAATCCTTAATTACCGAGTTCAAACCTGTGGAAAAGTCAGCACAGAATCCTATTTGGTTTGATATCTTTTTGATGCACACAATCGGAGCAGCCCATTTATTGGTTTCTACTTTCGATATAATTTATTTTCAAATCAATCAAGTTCTTTGCAATTTTTTTTATTCTCTTACGAATGAAACGTAACGTTTTTTTTTCTAAAAACAAAAACAAAAATGGCATAGTATTTTCTTTGAGCTAAAATTTAGTTTAAAACGTGTTTCATCTTCCAAGACCAGATTTGAATATTTCCGGATTTTTTTTCTTTAAGTCTTCTTTATTGTCATGTCTTGTTTCTGTGGTGCTTTCTATTTTTCTGCAGAACGAGTTTAAAGGTTTATCCCACAGTTCGAATGTTTCAATGAAATCCATACCCAACAATTTCTCTCCATTTTTTTTTAAATAAAAACTTTTATTTTTTAAACGATCCCGTTCAGCTTCATGGGAAGTACAATCTCGCCTTTGAAGTTTATTTTCTTGCTAGTTACGGTAAGAGCGAGTATCGTTGACTTCATTATCGTAGACCTATTTAAAATGTCCATGTTTTATAATTCCTCATTGTCAGATACTGAATCGAATTTAAATGTGATATTTCTTCTTAATATTTCCGTCGTATCATATATCTCTGTCTGATTTGATATTCGAACTTGTTTGTCTAATTCTTCTATTGATTTTATTTTTATTTTACAACACAAAGTTTTGTGTCCATTCTTGTTGTACATGGAACATTTCTATATGGAAAATTACCACATAATATGCAATGATATGGTAATACATTTTGTTCATCCTCATTCTTTTTATTTTATTTTTTAAATTTATAATATGCCGATACTTTCCCCCAATTTCTGGCTGATGGGTATTCTGCCTGTTTTTTTTTAATATTTTTTTAATATAAGCTATGCCGGCTTCTTCGATTTTTCCAGACTCCTTCCTTAAACTTACGGCCCGCTTGTAATCCTCTGCTAAAGTAATGTTCTATTCAGATTCAAGTTTAGACAAAACTCTACGCCTTATTTAGGACCTCTTACTTGATAATAGTCCTTGAGCAAAAATTAAGCACTTGAAAACCTCAACCTCTACTAATCTTAAGTTGTCACAGCGTCTATTAAATAGAGAGGCATATGTTAAGTAATCCTGATCATCGGATTTATAGATATCCATGCATAACAATCGCTTTTGCTAAAGCGACATATTTGGTCAAACAGCTCCTTTGCCAATTAAACTCTCTCCGAGAATTCCAACTCATTTTTCCGGTAGACTTGAATCTACAAATTCACTATGTGCCGCTGTACCTTTTATTTAAGATAGACTGACTTTTCTTGAGTTCGACTAGCGTTCACTGTCTGTGAAGCAAATATCCCCATACAATACGCTTGGTACGTAGTTGAAAATTTATAGCGAATGGTGTTATAAGAATATATAGAATTTTCTCCAGTTGTTTAATTTCTCCAGAGCAATCCTTTGAATTTCTAAATGCTTGTTTTGCATCTCTTTAGACCTTGACATTTCTTCATCTTTATAATTAATTTGAAAATCCCTATTGCTTTTTTGGAATTTGTTTTGATACTTTTCGTTCACTGATTGCAGGAGTGTGAAACGTTTTTCTTGTTTGTCTGACATTTCATATTTTTGTCATATTTTTGCTCTCTTTCAACTTGTTTTTGCAACAATAAACAGTCTATTAATTTAATTTTTCTTGATATTTTTGCTGCATTATCTCTTGTTTCCTTATTAATAAGGCAAACTGTTCGTTTTTACACTGCTGACTTTCCTGCTGTGAATTGAATAATTGGACTATGAATTTGGAGAAGTCTTCCATTTGTAGGTAATAATTTGTATACAACAATGAATATACTTTTAATTTGTGTAGCCGACAAATATAAGTTGAACAAAAAATGAACCAACTCACGTCTTTTTTATTTCATGTCTTACTTTTACATCCGTAAGTCCGTGATAATCAGCTTTTGATAATCTTTTATATTTTGCAGACAGAGTTTGAGGGTTGATTTATTTTTACTCTCTGCAACACAAAAAAGAGTTTTTGTTAACTTCTTTTTATAAATGTTTCATTATTCAATCTTTCTTCCTTCACTGTACTTCTGTTCGCATATTTTAACGACAACACTTCCGATTTAGAATTATTTGCAGGGGTAAATTCGTCACATTAGAATTGAACAAACAATTTTTTGTAAGTTTGTTACCTTTCAAATTTGACACGGAGTATTTGCACGTACTTTAATACCATGTATGTTTTAGTAGTTGAACATATTTTAAGGTATATCCCTGAAGATAACTTTTTTTTAAATTTAAAGTCACCGTTGTTAGTTTAATAACATATTTTCATTTTTTCTGAGTGAAAAATCCTTAATTATTACTCGTCCTTTAACGACCTTTAAATCTCATGAAGTTCTGAATTCTTTCTGTTACTTGATAAGGGCTGTCCCCTTTTAATGTAAGTATAGAAAAGAGAGATTTAGTTAAAATGAAATAGAATAGACGAAATTCAAACCTCGTAATTAAGGTTTAGAAATAGAGAATTAGCAAATGGACTGTAAAACAAACCATTGTTAAGCTTAGAGATAAAATAGTTTTAAGAAAAGAATGTGCATTGCCAATTCTGTTATGAAAATTCAATTGAAAGAATGCAACTACAAGATAATTTAATAAACATGTTTTTAACATATTGGAAATATAGGTTACTGGGAATATAGGTTAAAATTCCTGTTGTAAACAAAGGAAAATGTTTTGGACACGCATTTCCAGAACACGTGAAAGAAGATACATGTTTTAACATGTGTATGACGTCATGGAAAATGGGAAGTTCTTGATATAGATAGAAATTTTAGAGTTAAGCAAGGAGAAACTGGGACAGAGTCAGAGGGAGTTTGAGGACGACAGACGATAGTCTGCAGTTGGGATTCGAACATCTAGAAGCGAGACGGTCACTTTTGAAACTTAGAATGTGAAGCTTGGAATTCTTGACTCAGAAAACCACGACCGGTCTGGAGAAGAAATAAACCCATCATGTGTTTTTATAAACGTCGTCTTTGTGTTGTAATTCTACCAAAAGGTAAAGTGAAAATTGTTATATATGTCTTATATATATAATGTGTTTCAAATTGTCTTTACATACACATCTTACATACACAATATGAACACTAAGACTGCCTCAATACTATCTCCACACTCTAAGAGCTTCTTCTACACATCTAAGTATGAACTTTTTTATAAATATGAATCTCTCTTAATAAAAGGAACAATCTCTCACAACATCCCTCTTACAACAACATCCCTCTACAAGACTCTAAGTCTCTAAGACTATTATATAACATTTCGCGGTTAAATTAAGGTTGGACTTTTTCCATATGCGTCATACTCCTTCTACGCATTTGTTGAGGAAACGACGTTTTGATAATATTTGTTCTTCCGCGTGGGTTCTTCAATAATTCGTCCTATTGTTGAAGGCTTTTTATTATTAACTTCTTTTCCGTATGATTCTTTCGCTTCTCGTCACCATTGTTGAAACTCGATTCAACACAAGAAAATAAATAACACAAAAGTAAAAAAGACCAGATATACTGAGCGCAAGAAAGTATATACAATATTTATATAGAGCCCATTGGTATAGTCATGGCGAGACCGGCTGGGTAGTCGTCGAATCTCGATCTCGTTGTCATTTTGAGTCTGTCGTTGGGTTTTTGGTTCGGTTTCTACGGTCTTTACGGTGCCAGCCATATTTATAAGATTGACACTTTACGTAGGATAATTAGGATGATCCTACCACAACATCATTTAAAAAACAATCTTTGATTTCGAAGCCGGTCTATGAGAAGGTAAGGTTTAGTGTATAATACCGTCAATAACTTGAAAAAAGGGGGCGAACTTTTAATTAATAAATGCGTAAGTTCGGTCATCAAAAAAGAATATGTAAGTCCGCCTGATCCATTCAGTTGAATAATAGAAATGTTGACGTGGTTTCAGAAACGCCTCACGAAGGTTAAATATATATGCACTTTTTCATTCCACGTTTTTCGTTTATAGTTACTAAATGCTTTCATTTTAGGTGACATTATTTTCGGATAAACTCTCTATAATATTCCAAATTTAGTTGCGCTTCTCATCCGTTTTCACTCGATTTTTTTATAAACTTCCCAGCAACTACCAATGGACATTAGTAAAACACGTATCCAATGCAAAATAATGGCTAGACATGTTTACTTAAACACAGTGTGTATGAGTCTAAGACCTTTTTATAAATACATATAATTGAAAGAAATCTATTTTCAGAAAACGTTTTTATTCGAACAATGCTATTTACATCGTTGACATGAGAATAAAACCATTCATTTCTTGTTTAGAAAAAACTTTCTAGCGTGACATCTAGTGAATTACTACCTTAGTAAGTTGCCTGGAAGTTTGTGTTTATTCGAGATTGACGTTATCCATTTTAAGCCATCCATCCTCTTCGCTAGTTGCTGAGTCGTCAGAGCTTTATTGCCGTTAGAGTGAGAGACGCTCTTCCCTTAGTTGAAATGCACGCAAACATCATCAAATGTTAAAAGGGGAGAGCCATTTATCGATAACCACATTTGTACACAGGATAATGAGCTTGTTTGATTGTTTGTGAAGTTCCCTTGATCAGTCTAAGAAATCTATCGTCTCAACCAATCCATATAATTTGAGTAGGAAAAATGTATCAAACAGAAGCAAGAACAATGTATATAAGGAATAACAGTGTTTAGTATAGGAACGCAACAACTGTTTAGAAACCAGCCGTTCAACATAAAATCGCATTTTGTCAGATTTAGTATCGTAGAAGATTGAATAAATATGCGAATAAACGTACCATTCAGATGTCTAGCTATGACATAATTTTGAATACTTTCTCATTTATGAAATCCTTCCTCTCAAACAGGTTTTACATGTAGTACTCCATAGAAAAATATCCGTAGCTCAAATTATCAACGCTGACGTACCACAATGATCAATTTTGGACTCAACTCTCTTCCTTATCCTCATTAATAGTCTCACAAATGAAATTCGATGTTTATGTATCGATATATAGGCAACTGACACTGCTAGCCATGCCACACTTTAAATGGCAACAATGAGCAAGATTTCTTTAGATCTATATATTTTGAGCATTAGCACGTAATTTAATGGTGAAAATATTAAAGATTAAAATTTAACACATTCAAAATCAAACGCCTATCTTTTCACAACGCTCTGATCCTCACTTAGCACCAATGGGCATGAATGGGTTTGGCCTTAAAGAAGCTTCCTGTAAAAACAATATTAAGAGTCAGACATTCTCCCCTGGCGTTTAATGTAAGGTATATCTAATCTTGCGTGAACGTCATAGAAAAGATTGGTGCGTTATTCTACCACTTCAGGGGGCATCTTTATTCTAACACAGTCATCTTTCTGTACAAAGGCAAAATACGTATCACAATGGAATACTGTTCTCACATGCTTGGAGTAAGCTATCGTCCTATGACAATTTTCAAAACGGGTTTCGAAACCATTTTAAGTTATGCCCTTGTCACTTATCGTCATACCCTTTCACACACAAATACCGGTGTTAGCCTTTCTCTTCTTTATCGCTTTTTCCATTACAAGTGCACATCTGAATTCTAATCTACGATCCCACCTGTCAAACCTTTACAAAGAAAACACCTTGCTAGTTACCATTTCTATTAACAATTTCTCTCTCCTCTTTCTGTGCCAAAATTTGACGCAAATTCCATGATTAATCCTCTTTTTAGAACTGCCCTTTTGCAATACTTTGTACCTCTGACCTGCTTTCTAGCTGACGTAATTTCAATGTAAGCAAATATCATTTTACAGTTGTTCTGAACAATCAAATCATACTCCATTATTATATCTATTGTACGCTTGCGTTTTTTTCTTTTTAAACAGAAACTAGCAAACCTCTGTATACCTCATAAAATATCTAATAAGACAACACTTTCATACACAGATATCTATAATATAAATCTCACCGATCTGTATAAATGAATGTATCAATCTTTGTATGCATGTATGTATGTATGTATTTCTCGCAAAAACTTTCGACGGAGGCGAATGATTTTCACGAAATCGGTATCATTTTGAAGTTGGCTCATTCGGACGACAAATATTTAAAAAACATTAGTTCCTTCACCCTCAACTGGACACTTTTCTACAGGAGGGGTCGTTTTGTTCGCCAGTATTTTCGAAAGTAATCGGTCTTTTTTCGATTGTCTAGCCTTAATTTAAACCTACGTCATTTCCGATTTTGCGAATGAAGCAACAACTGACGCATCATTTATTTTCTCATTTTCATTTCCTCCGTCGCGGTATGGGTTTGAGCTTGCATACCTACTACAAATTTTTGTTATTGCAATTGAAATTTCCCTTTTTTTCTTACTCTCAACCAACAACCTTACACACACCACTTTGTTTTCCCCCTTCTGGTAACCGGTTCGAGTTTGCCTGCATATTACAACTTGTTTGTTTTTTTTTTTGCTCAACACACACCGACAAAACCCCCGGCAATCCCGGGAACCCGGGCTAGTTAATTTATACAATAATATTCATTAGTTCTGGTATTTCTGTTCATCATGTTTGGATTTATTTTGAGTTTCCTCGAAAGAAATAAAAGAGAGAATGCAATAATATATTTGAAAGAAGTAGCTTCAGTATCTGAATTACATTTTTTCGGCACAGTAAGGCAATAGAGGATATTGAGTTATACTAAAATGTTTCGCATTAAGACGGTAACAAGAGGACAGGAAAAAAAGGAAACATAACGGTACGGTTTGACGTAGAAATTTTAATAGAAAGATCTTACTCCTAATTTCAATTCCATTATAACCTACCAACTACCACTTCCTCACGTATCTCCTCAGATTTCTGCGTAAGAAATGCTTGAAAAAATCTAAGTTACTTTATCGCCATCAGAACGCAAGGTGTTTGTGTTACTGGCATAGATACACTTGTTTTGCGTTGGCCAAAGGGTATTGATTCTGATGGTGCTTATTTGATCAATAAAGTTTTGTTTGAGCCGCGATATATTCATCTGGAATTAAAAGTTAAAACACAAGAAATTGCTTGTCAGTCTGATAATGTCAAAATGAGATTACTTCAGTACGTATTTAGAGACCAGAGATACTAAAGAAAAGCCGTCGATCAATGTCTACTGGCCAATCGTTCTCGAATCAAATGTATCTTTCTGAATCACCATAAAGTTTTTTTTTGTTTTTTTTACACAGTGATCACCACTTATCAAGGCCCGGAAGCATCTCAGGGATAAGGGTTATTGCAAGTACAGTACGTTAGTGTGGAGATTTGAAGTGTTTACTTAAGGGGGCGGTTCATTAGGAATTTGTTAACGTTGGACTTGAACACATCCAAGTTGTAGTCCGGTGGGAAGCAGGCAGACGGAACAGAGTTTCACAGGCGTGCAGTTCTAAGAAAGATGCTTTGTTCATGGAATCCACTGTTTTGATTTAAGCACAGATATAAAGTGGGGGAAATTTTTCACAGTGGATTCAGCTAGACGGGTGTTTTTCGTGAAAGATTGGCGAGGGGGGCCAGAGATTGGAGTTCAGACGAGCACCTGCCATGGAAATAACGATAAAACAAGAATAGGCTCGCAACGTCTCTTCTGTGGGAGAGAGGTTGCAGGGTAGAGAAAAGGGCATCCCCCACTAAGCCACGAAGTCTATTTTGTACTCTGTCAAGGCATGATAGGCTGTTTTTATCAGCTCCTGCCCAGATATGGAAACAGTATTCCATCCTTGGACGTATTTGGCTTTTAAGTTAAATCATTTTTTATGTTTCATCCTGTGTATGCTGCAAAAAATAGTTAGCGTTTGTTCATTGAATAACATTTGTTGGTTAACAAGAAAGTTAACCATTGGCTTTTTAAGGAAAAAATAATTATGGATTATGGAGATGTTTTCAGTATTTTATGCTTTCGCCCATGAGAAATTGTAAATAATTGTTGTTTGTTTAATACTTTTGAAAGGTAAGTTACTCGTTGGTTGGTTGGTCGCAAAGAGTTTGCATTGAAATTAATTTTCATAGATTAGTTAAATCGTTTTGTAAGAGATATTGAATTACGTGAATACAACAGTAACGTGTATGAAACTATTTAAGTTATCGATTACTACATTTAGTAATACATTGGCAAATATGCTATCGATGAAATAGAAAGTAAGGGCGAAGGATACTGTTTGTAGGAATCCTGAATTCGGTTTCAACTAAAATGATTGTCGTCTGCGTGACAAATACGAAATGAATAGATAGGGTTTTTATTAAATCGTGAGTATGTAAAAATATCAAATTGTTACTATTTTTTACTTATACTAAGGATCTAATTCGTCGTTGCTTCTCAATTAATCCGAATTAATGTAATGCAAGGAAAGTCTCATCTGAGATACACGCGGATCCTTTTATTCAGTGATGTGCACTGTCGTGAAGTATTTTGCCGACTGTTGTATTTCCTGTTGCTTTGTAAGTAATTGTTAACATCCTCAAGTGCTTTTAATGAGTTCTTTCCAGCCTTTCGGTCGATAAATATGGGAATACAAAAAACTAATGAGTCTGCAGTCTATTTGGGAAATGGCTGAAGGTAACAGACGAGGAATCAACAAAGAAAGTTGCGTATGATAAATATACAAGTATGAGAAATAACATAACGGAAGTCGAGCGTAAGTTTGTCCCTGCGTCTATCTGTTGTCCCTTTGAGCGGTCTATCACCGAGAAAACTAATAAGTAGACGCTAGACGTGAAATGTTTTTAATTGAAACTATGTTGAAATATAAAATATTAATTTCACATTCTCTAAATTACGGCATATTTCCGAATTTTCACCGGAAGATTTACGAATAAGCGGAAACAAATGATCAGAATATAAACATAATTTTTTTTCCTCTCTGTAAGTGTCCGGAATGAAAAACACAGCGAGGTAATTAGTAAAAACAAAATATAGACATAATAACCCCACAGGTTACGGATCTCGATATAAGTCGACTTACGAAACTGTTCAATTAGACGTAATACAAATTATTTTGTTTCATAGAATGCTTTAATGGTATTTTACGAGAACTATAAATTTATGTCATAATGCAGTGATATATTTCGATCATTTGTTTCGTTTTGTAAAATAATTTCGCTATACTCAACACTCGCTTCTATGGTCTCTGTTTTTGTCCAGTTGTACTTAACTATCACTATTTTCATCCAATAATTCAGAGATAGTTACAATTATTTTTGAGGCCACCCCCACCAATATGTTACGAAATGTATCCTCTCCCAAAGAAAGCATTTACAAATGAAAAATGCTAATCACTCGCTTGCATTCCGGATTGGCTTATTTATTTGAAATAAACTGTAATATTGTATCACAAGTTGGTTGTATTTTCCTTTTCTTTTTTATGATTTACAATCATGAAACACTTCTATAAAAAAATACAGGATTAAACCCAGATCTCCAACTTCTAACGTAGACCCCCACTACCATGTTACCTTTTCGAACATCTAGAGGTTGAAAGCTAATTACAGGAGATTAAACCAGACATATTATTTCTAAGCGAAACTGGCATTGGAGAGACCATTTCTCTAGATGAGTTCCTAATCAAAAGATACTCTAATTTAACTTCCAAATCTGACCTCCAAGATCGCCATGGGCATGGAGTATGTGCATATATAAAAGATGGTTTTCCATGTTGCAGGGACATCTCCAGAGAAGATCCTAACTTACCCTATATGTGCTTCCGTGTGGAACTTGGTCAAACTACTGCATTTATATTTGCTCTCTATCGCCCCACAGCAGCTGAGTTACTATCTTTAAAAGCATATCTGAGAACGTTAACCACGTCCTATCTTCTTATCCCTCAGTTAATATTCATGTCTCTGCAAGCTTCAATGTTCACAATGTGGAATCGTTAATTCACTCAAACAAGACCGATGATGAGAGGAGGTTCTGTCATGATTTCTCCATTGCTTATGATCTCGCTCAGATTGTTGACGAACCCACCCGTGCGTCAAGTTTAAAGTAGCTGAGCAGCTGCTTGGTTCCCAAATAGCAAACAGAATCCTGAACAGAAGCGTGCGTTCTATTCCACCTCTCATAAATAGACCCGAGGTCATCTCGTCAGCATAAGACAAAGCCAAAGTTTTTGCCAAGATCTTTGCAGCTAATTCTACCCTTTGCGACAAAGACCGCCAACCTCCAATATTTCCTCCTGTATCAGAAAAAATAGGTGAGGTTGCCAAGCTAATCAAAAACCTTGATTCCAGTAAAGCAACCGGCCTTGACAGTATTCAAATAATAGTACTAAAAAAACTTCAACCAGAACTAGCGCCCATACTTACAAAACTGTTTAAACGTTGTCTTAATGGGAATTGCTTCCCGTCACACTGGAAAATCTCATCAGTATGCCCCGTATTTAAGAATTCATGTGATCGCTCATCTCCCTGTCAGTACAGGTTAATAAGTTTCCTGTGCGTCATTAGTAGGTTGCTGGAATCTGTTAAATAGAGATGTAACTAACCATCTCAGCAAAACTAACCTTCTTTGTGACACGCAATATGGTTTCCGTTTTGCTCGATCTACAGCAGATATGCTTACAGTTATATCTAATATTATTAGTGATTCTTTTGACGGAGGCTACCTTTCTAGAGCAATTGCTCTTGACATATCTAAGGCATTTGATAGGGTATGGCATAAAGGTTTACTTCACAAGATCTCCAGCTACGGTATAGCTGAAAATGTCTTCTCAATTATTAAATCATTTCTCTCTGATAGCTTCATAAGAGTGGTAGTTGATGGGCAGAAATAAAAAGCTTTCAGTATTAATGCTGGAGTCCCTCAGGCGTCCATCCTGGACCCAACTCTCTTCCTGATATACATTAACGATCTTCCAAATAGCATCCTTACATCATTCGTAGACATTTATGCTGATGACGCTACTATCTATGGTAGCACATCTAAGACCGTAAACGACCAAGTTCTCTCTGATTCTCTCTCCTCTGATCTTTAGCAAGTGGTACAATGAGGGAAGAGGTGGCTGGTTATTTTAATGCATCTAAAACAAAATTTTGTCTTTACATCATCAACGCTCTGATCCCCACCTGGCATTAATTGAAATGAATTGCTATAGTCTTGGGGAGTCCTCATGTTTTGACAAGCTTCTAGGCTTGCCATTTACACCTGATCTTAAATGGAACAACTACATTTAATCCGTTGCCAAGACCGCTGGAAAAGTGGTGGGATCCTTCTATCGATCCAGTAGAGATTTCACTGCTGATGCAATCCTCGATCTATATAAGAGCCAGGTACGTCCAATGATGGAATACTGTTGCCACATCTGGACAGGAGCTGCTAGAAAGGACTTGTCCTCCCTTTACAGAGTTCAAAATAGACATGGTATCTTCGTATGGTATGTTCTTTTTTCTTCCCTGCAACCTCTTTCTCATAGAAGAGATGTTGCGAGTTTTTCTTTGCTTTATCGTTATTTTCATGGCAAGCGCTCGGCTGATCTCCAATGTGGTCCCCCTCGCCAGACTCTCATAAGAAACACCCGTCTAGCAGAAAACACTATCAATAATGTCTCCACTCTTTATCTGTGCCCTTGAACAAAGCCTCTTTCTTAGAACTGCACGTCTGTTGAATTATATTTCATTTTCCTGCTTTCCAGCTTACTACAATATGGTTATCTTAAAGGTTAACGCAAACAAGTTTTTGATGAACCTTTCCATATGAGTTAACAAATTTACCGAATTCCCATCATTAACGATTACTATATGGTCCAATTTCTACTGTACACTAATTAACCCTTACACTCGAATGGCCTCAATGCCTTGATAAGTGGTGATGCCTTTGTAAAAACAATGATTTAGGCTCTCGCTGAAATGGTCCTTAATTTTGCTCGATGTCATAAAGCATTTCGAAGTCATTGTCTTATATTATTTGTTTTTAAAAATAAACATGCATTTACAAGTGATAATTTGGATGAATTTTTGAATATGCATGTACGTAAATATCTGCATTTAAATAGGCGAATCATGCTTAAACTCATGCATCTATTGCTGATTACGAGCGATTATTTTTTCCAGTATGCAATTAGATATTACTGACAAATTCTACCTAATAATGTGCATCGCTTAAATCGTTGTTAAATAGATTTGAAATGTTTTTATTACCAGGGTAATAGAGATAATTGTTAAATTATCCTGGTTTCAAATAAAGTCCCAGAAAACAATCTTAATTGTTTTTAAAATGATAAAATCTGAAAGATACCTGTTCATATTTGAAACTATATGCGAAAGCAGAAAATAATGGATTCCTTAACATTATTATTGACTGTTGTATTATTTTATGTACTGAAACAATTTTAGGCAATCCTTTTTTTCTAAAATAATTAAAAGATGTACTATCTTAATACTGTTTATTTGCTACAGTGCTTAGTGACAATTTTGTTAACACCAGTAACGTAAGTGTTCCTCAATTTTTTTAGTATAAACCACATTTAAAATAATAATTTGTACAAGGAAAACAGTTCAGTTGAAAGACAGACGCAGAGACAATGAAATTTGTCATTTTAACGTGTAAGTTATACAAAAGCTATTGAATATTAAAGATAAAAGTAGCAAATGACAAAACGATAGAACTTTAATTGGTAAGTCATGTCGTTTCTAGAAAAAGAAACGCATCCACATCAGATAGGCTTTGAAATATTTATCATATAGATATGATAGCACCTTTTTTTGGTGACTTTGTTTTTACTATTTAAGTAAAATACCTGTAAAACGTGTCAATGATTTTTTCATAATAAACACATATGTTAAATAATATAGGTAGATCGGTATGATATTGCTTAATTAAGCTAATAATTAATGTAATACTTTATTCATAATTTTATGCTACGATAACAACGCCCATAAATATGCAACTAAGTACGGGGCTATAAAAGCAGTTTCAAGTCCCTCTTCAGTTGCGCCATTTTTCCTGATCATTCTACAAGAATATTCCGATAAATTCTAAAATACAACTGAAAACCATGAAAATAAATAACGTTCCCGTAATTGTTTACTTAACTATATGTGACATTGAAGCATCAGCCTTTTTCATATTTTTCTATTTTTCCAGTCGTAATAAAATACGCTCAAGTTGTGTATGTTATATACTGACTAAAGTTTATTTTTATTATTTCGCCGATAAGACAAACAAAATGGTTTATTTACGTGCAAAGATTAATAGATCAGTAAACCAAAAATAATATTTGTTCACTTTTAAAATGAAATTTATTTACTCTGTGTGAGTCCACGTATCACTGAAGATGGTAATCTAGCTAACCCAATTATTCTATTGTTCGATTTCTCGTTTGAGGTTCAGTAACTCTGGGTTTCGCCATGTCCGACTCCTTTATACATAAATAGTTGCCAAAAAGCAGCGGCTTCGTACCACCCAGTTTTGATAAATAGCAAACAGAATCCTGAACAGAAGCGTGTGCTCTATCCCAACTATCATCAATGGACCTGAGGTAATCTCGTCAGCATCAGATAAAGCCAAAGTTTTTGCCAAAAACTTTGCAGCTAATTCTACCCTTTGCGACAAAATCCACCAACCCCCAATATTTTCTCCTGTATCAGAAAACACGCTATGTGATATGTATATATCTGTAGGTGATGTTGCCAAGCTAATAAAAAACATTGATTCCAGTAAAGCAATCGGCCCTGACGGTATTCCAATTAAAGTACTCAAAAAACTTAAACAAGGACTACCGCCCATACTTGCAAAACTGTTTAAACGTTGTCTTAATGGGAATTGTTTCCCGTCACCAAAGGTAAAAATCAGAAGCTCACGGTATTAATGCTGGAGTCCTTCAGGGGTCCGTACTGAGCCCAACTCCTTCCAGATATATATTAATGATCTTCTAAATCACATCCTTACATCATTTGTAGACATTTTTACTGATGACACTACCATTTATGGTAGCACATCTAAGACAGTAAACGACCAAGTTCTCTCCGATTCTCTCTCTTGAGCACGTGGTATAATGGGGAAAGGAGTGGCTGTTTACTTTAATGCATCTAAAACAAAGCTTCTGTCTTTACATCATCAACATTCTGATCCACATCTGGCATCAATTGAAATGGATGGCTCTCGTCTTCAGGAGGCCTAAATTTTGACAAGCTTCCGGGCTTTACCGTTAATCCTGATCTTAAATGGAACACGTACGCCAAATCTGTTGCCAAGGCCGCTGGGAAAATGGTGGGCTCTTTCTATCGATCATGTAGATATCTCACTGCTGATGCAATTCTCTATCTATATAAGAGCCAGATACATCCAAGGATGGAATACTGTTGCTACATCTGGGCAGGAGCTGCTAGAAAGGACTTGTCCTGCCTTGACAGAGTTCAAAATAGACTTCGTAGCCTCATAGGAGATGTCCTTTTCTCTTCCCCGAAACCTCTATCTCACAGAAGAGATGTTGCGAGTTTGTCTCTGATGTATCGTTATTTTCATGGAAAGTGTTCGACTGAGCTTCAGTCTATGGTCCCCCCTCGCCAAACTTTCACAAGAAACCCCCCACTCTTTATATGTGCCTAAACCTAAACGTAGATTCCATGAACAAAGCTTCTTTCTTAGAACTGCGCGCCTATGGAATTGTCTTCCACTTTCCTGCTTTCCGGCTGACTACAATATGGTTGTCTTCAAGTCTGACGTAAATAAGTTCTTGATGAGCCGTCCAATATAAGTTAACAAATTTACCGAATTTTCGTTAATAATAATTACTATATTGTCCAATTTCTATTGTACATTATTTAACCCTTATCCTCGAGTGGCCTCTTTACCTTGATAATGTAATTATGCCTGTGTAAAAAAAAGTTAAAGTTACTAATATTACAATCTAAAAGGTTATGGAAACAAAAAGGTACATTGCAAAAATCTTATTTTAAAAATTGCATTTTTATAAAATTAGGCTTTTTACACATTATCTAAATTATAATATCAAGGGTATAAATTGTTAGATTCATTGTAATTCTAATGTTTTTAGTTCAATTAGAGATAAGCAATTACTGTAAAGGTGTTACCATGCCTTATGCAAGAAAACTAACCGATATTGAGCGCTCTAGAATTCAAGAATTCCATAAGCAATTTTTTTTCTCAGCGAGCGATATCAGCAAAGCTAAATCGCAGTAAAACTGTTATTTGCAACTTTTTAAAGAACACCGAGAATTATTCAAAAGCAAACTCATTTAGTAGCCCCCCCCCCGAATTTCGGCTATATTGAGAGAATTATACGCGTTCTTATGAATGACAGAGGACTTTTTTTAGTAAAATTAATTCGGTTACTGTTGCGGATTGCTGTACAATAACCATAAGACGACACTTACAACAAAAAGGTATGGTAAATAAAAAGCGTAAACAAATTCCTCGGTTGGTTCCACGTCACAAAGTCGACCGCTTAAGATTTTATCGTGAAAAACATGGGTGGTGGAAACGTGGAAGAAAGTCTGTTTTCTGATGAGAAAAAATTCAATTTATATGGTCCTGATGGCTTCCAGCGATATTTACATGACAAAAAGATGCCCCTTGAAATGTTTTCCACGCGTCATAGTGGTGGAGTATATATAACGGTATAGGATGCCTTTTCTTACAGAGGGACGATGGAGCTCCATGTTGTGCGGGTGGTCAGAAAGCAGCTGGTTATGTTAACATTCTACAAAAAGCATCTTTGATGATGGTGGGTCATCGTTTGTGTGGGGATAGATGGTTATTCCAACAGGATAATGCTGCAATCAACACTGCAAACAGAACTTTTGCTGTTTACAAAAAATGGAGTCCATCTCACCGGTCTTAGACTCAGTTGGGGATGGATGAGAAGACGGGTTTATCGAAATGGCAAACAATATTAAACAAAAAATGAACTCTGTAAAACATTTTTCAAAAACTGGAGCAGGATCCCACGCACCTTAATAGAAACCCTTATTTCTAGCATGCCGCAAAGAATTTTTGAATTCATCACAAGCAGTGGAGGTAGAACTCATTAAGTTTTATTGTGGAATATTTACATACACTTTTCATAAAGGTTTTGTACAATTTAATAGATTTTTTTGTCTCTGCTCTTATAATTTTCATCATGTGTAAAAAGCCTTATTTAATAAAAATGTAAATTTTAAAAATAAATCTTTGGAAGTAGCTTTTTGTTTCCATAACGTTTTAGATTGTAGCATTGGTAACCTTAAGTTGGAAGAGTTTAAAATCTATCCTTACGAACAGTTTTTTTTAAACAAGATTTTTAAGCGGTCCTAAATTTTGTGGTCAGTAGTGTATATATACGCCCATTCTAAAGTCGTTTTGTAAGTTATTGTTTCACATACATTAGAACATTGCATTTGCATTTATTGCCTTAAGAACAAATTCCGATCCATTATCTAATGATAAACCTTCGTTTTCTTTTTTCTTATTAGGAATGTATTTTTCTCGTTTGTTATGTTTCTTTTATTTTTTCCTACTTCCTACTCAGGGTTCCATCGATTGTATCACATCTGTATTTATCCTATCTAAGATATATTGCTATTTGGACATAGCGGCCTTCTATTTAAGGTCATATTCACAGAAGCTCTGCGCATGTGTCTATGCAACAAGATGTCCGGTCACATTATAACAACTTTTCTTTACTTTTATTAAACATGGAATAAATTTAAAAGTCTTGCCGTTCGAAGGAAAGAATATCAAAGAAAAAGTTTTCTCGACATCTAAGGATCTCGACAATAAAGGGATATGATTGCGTTGCATTCGGGATTTATATTTGTTGAGAATGCAAAAAAGTTACGAACTCGATTATATATTGTAAAACCATTTCACTGATGCCACACTGTATCAATAACACAGAACTTTAAGATTTAATGGTAGTGTTTGACCAATATGTAATATAGCGCGGTCTTAAAGGAATTTCAGAGTTGCCAACTCAACATATCAATCGATTTACAGAAAAACTGACACTATTTGAAAAACAAAACCATATGTGTATTGGTAACATGTGATAAATGAATTACTTCATCTTGTTTTTTAAAGCTGTTTAGCTAACTTACAATTAGGAATTATTGTGTTTACAACAACTAAACACCAATATAGTATAGTTACATGGATAACCTATTACGCAATAATTCCACAAGTAAATTAGTTTATATCAACATATGCCCAACTGTTTAGTATGCCATCCACTATTTTCTTAATAGAGAGATATAATAAATTTATTTCTGAATCATCGTTATTTTAATTACATGTGCCTAATTAAGCTTCCATCTTGAACATTTGCAGAAGACACTTGTCTACCTAGCACGAGTACAAAATACGTACCTATTTATTAATATGTACGTAAAAATATACGAACATTATATTAACACATTTTTTTTCTTATAACATCCTCCTATGTAAAATAATACTGTGGAACCGCTCCAGAGAAAACTACAGAATTGCCGGTTTCCAATGTAATATGATCAAAGTCGTGTTGAGCCGTCATTTAAAAAAAAATGCTACGCACGGCCTACTATACGGCAATATGAGGATATCTCTCATCTTCAAACTTCTTTCAGACCCTCATCTGCGTTGATCCACCAATTGTCAAAAATAGTCAAATAAAAAACACCTTCTGCCATAAGAGAATTTGAATTTAAAAATAAATTGGACTACTATTCTATCTTTGCTGTTACTGTATTAACGGATCAGGCGATTTAATTTGTGATCTTTAGGTGCGTCCAGTCGGATCCGGAAAACTTTACAGAATTTCTATTGGAAAAGTTTTGCTAACTCCACAGGACAGTTTGTCTTATACTAGAAATTATGTTTCGGTTGAATACTAACGTAATTTCATGTTTTAGAATATACATTTGTTTTGGATAAACCTTGAACTTCAAGATATTAGTAACTTCCAATAAAACTGAATATTACTTTGTACATATATCATTTCCACTACGAAATGTATCAAGCCATGGTTTGAATAATTAAATTAAGTCATTCGCATTCGAATTATATTATTTTCGTTTCGAAGCTTTCATAGAAGTTATTGTTTAACTTGACCTCTCAAGACAAGTAATATTGCAATTAAAACGAAACAAGCAATTTTATTAAGGTCATGGTTTATCGAGGCAGACGACGTAAAGTTGTGTACAATTTATGTGGTTTATTGCATTGATATTTTTGGCAATTGGTATGGTCGGAGAAAGATGGAGCAATAATGCATTTCCAAAAGTAAACGATTCGTAAAAATCATCTACTAGAGTTAATTCACGATCTGACAACATTGGGCCTCGTCAATCTGGACGTTTGACAGCGTCAGTTTATTTTAAATCAAAGTCGAGAAACGGCAGTCTAGGAAAAATGTCTGCAACTAATACGCAAATTAATATAATTTTAATAGGAAACGAAAGAAAAAATAATCTAGTAAGCTTAAAATACAAGTTAAATAAAACGACTATACGCACAAGCGATTATATATTTCCCTTACTAAGAAAAATGAAGAATGCAGAAAACAAATCATGGTATTGCTAACATGTCATAAAGAGATTTTCGTCTTTTTTATATAACTGTATAAAATAATAACTGATAAAATTAGATTTCTAACGTATTGGGCGATTACATTTACATGTGTTTATCTGTTCTTTAATTTTTGTAATTGTTGTGTATGTATGCGTGGGGGGATCGACGTTACCCACAATGTAAAAAGTTAATATCCTTAGTATAGTACGTGTGTTAAAAACGGAACTTTACGTCGACCGGGCAACGCCGGGTACCCATGCTAATAACTGATACAATTGGATTTCTAACGCAGCAGAAAAAGCCCCTTGTTTTTACTCAGCTTAGTGGTATCCTTATCTTAAATATGATGTATATTTTATCAAGTCCCGTAGGCTATTCGAGGAGAGAGGTTAATGAGTTTCCAGCAGTAAATATAACAATATCGAAGTAATCGTTAGTAGTATAAGTTTGGTAAATTGGATTACTAAAGGGGACAACTCATCAAAACTTGTTCACATTGGACTAAAAGACGACCATATTGTCCTCAGTTGTTGAACACTAAAACGGAAGAGTTGTACAGGCGTGCAGTTCTGAGAATGAAGCCTTGTTCATTGAATCTACTATTAGGTTTAGACACAGATAAAGAGAAAGAGAATTTATTGTTAGTTGTTTCAACTAGACGAGTGCTTTTCGGACAGTCAAGAAAGAGGGGGCCACAGATGGGAGCGAGGACAAAACTTGCCAATAAAATAATGATAAAGCAGTAACACACGAATTAGACACGATATCTCCATCTATGTATAACATTTTTTTACATGGGGGTCACCAATTATCAAGGCCCGGTGGCCAGTCAGGGATAAGGGTTATTGCGTGTACAATAATCAATGAGATAGTATTGTAGTAATCATTAGTATTGGAGAGTTGATAGATTGTCTTACTGAAGTGGGCGGTTTGTCAGGAATGTGTTTATGTTGGACTTGAAGACATCCAAGTTGTAGTTAGGTGGGAAACAGGCAAACGGAAGAGAGTTCCACAGTCGTGCACTTCTGAGAAAGAAGCTCTGCTCATGGAATCTACGTTTGGATTTAGGCACAGATAAAGAGTGGGGAAAATTATTGACAGTAGTTTCAGCCAGACGGGTGTTTCTCGTGAAAGATTGGCTAGGGTGGACGAGAGATTAGAGTTCAGACGAGCACTTGCCATGGAAGTAACGATAAAACAAAGATAGGCTCACAACGTCTCGTCTGTAGGAGAGATGCTGAAGGAAGAGAAAAGGGCATCCCCCACTGAACCACGAAGTCTATTTTGTACTCTGTCAAGGCAGGATAGGCAGTTTTTAGCAGCTCCTGCCCAGATGTGGCAGCATTACTCCATCCTTGGACGTACTTAGCTTTTATACAGATAGATAATTGCATCAGCAGTGAGGTGTCTTCTGGAGCGGTAGAAGGATCCCACCATTTTCCCAGCGTCCTTGGCAACATCCCTGATGTATTTGTTCCATTTCATATCAGGAGTAAAGGTCGTCCAAGACGCTTGTCGAAACATGTAGCCTCCCCAAGACGAGAGCCATCCATTTCCATTGATGCCAGATGGGGGTCAGAGCGTTGATGATGTAAAGCTAGAAGCTTGGTTTTGGATGCATTAAAAGTTACCAGCCACTTCTTCCCCCATTGTACCACGCGCTCAAGATCAGAGGAGAGAGAATTAGAGAACTTTGATGTGTTGCCATAGATTGTCGTGTCATTAGCATAGATTTCAACGAATGATTTAAGTATGTGTTTTGGGAGATCATTGATGTAGATCAGGAAGGAAGTTGGGCCCAGGATTGATCCCTGAGGGACTCCAGCATTAATACTGTGGGTCTCTGATTTCTGCCCACTAACCACCACTCTTATGAACTTATCGGAGAGAAATGACTTAATGATTGAGAAAACATGTCCAGTGATACCGTAGCTGGAAATCTTGTGAAGTAGGCCCTTATGGCATACCTTATCGAAGGCTTTCGATATGTCAGAGCAATTGCCCTGGAAAGGAATTCTTTGTCAAGAGATTTACTAATCCTCTGAGATATAATCGTTAGCACATGTGCTGTAGATCTTGCAGAGCAGAAACCATATTGCATGTCACTAAGAAGGTTGTTTCTGTTGAGATGGTTGACTACTTCTTTATTTAATATGAATTCCAACAACTTACTTGAGAAAGACAAACGTGTACACAGGTCATATGTGTAGTCCATGGTAGTTTCGATTCGAACACCCACAGAAGCCAGTTGCTTTTATGATAGCAGAATTGATGTGACGCTGCGTGCGGTAATTGGGCGGTCCGCCTCTTCTTGCCGGCCGTTCGCTGAAAAAATACTTTAATATGGTATTATTCGGATGTATTAGCCTCAACTGGACAAACGATAATGAATCGACTCTGACGCAAGTTTTGCTTTTGGTTATAAGAATTTATTAACAATTCTGTGCACCCCAAAAAATTGTTTATTATGAAAAAAAAAGAGAAAAATAAAATAAACGTATAAGGTATGTTTTCGTTAATAGCCGTCTCTCGATAGTAGTTAAGACGGGGCTTTTTAACAACCAATGTTTTCATATATAATTGGTCGCTCATTAAACGTTTGTTTTACGCGGGGGAGGGGTATAGGGTGGAAATTCCAAGCTGGCAACAACAACTCTGACTAACACCAACTGATTTTCACCCGCTCTGAGGTTCCTTGTAAATGGAGATGCTGGTAAGGACAGGACTAGTGTGGGTTTCGATCCAATCAATCGCTGTTTACTATGTCGTAATCTAGTTCATCCTGAACGTCTTATGTGTCGCTTAACCTATGCAGATTTATTAGGTAATCTTCCGAAAGCAAATAAATTCTTCTGTTATCTGTGTTCACACGTAGACTCATATCGGCCTTGTCGGTTAACGTCACTTCTAGACAAAACATGGTTAGGTAACATGGTTCGATTAAGACATTATGAGAGCAAAAGTTCAGTTCTCATCAAGGACGAGCACTAGAAATCTACTAAGTTTTTTTTTATTATCTCTCCTTGTACAATTATCTAGTTGGGTCCGCGGTAAAACGTTTAGTCAATAATGTTTCTTTTTTGTAATTTTTTTCCAAAAAGTCTTTCTAATATAATTTTTTTTTATTTAAAGTCTCTTCAAGAAAAAGATGCATACATAGGAATCACCACTTATCAAGGCCAAGAGGTCATCGGAGGATAAGGGTTAGAGAGTGTACAGTAGAAATTGGACAATATATTAATCGTTAGTAAAGGAAATTCCGTAAATTTGTTAACAAGTGGAACGGCACATCAAGAAAATGTTTATGTTAGACTTGAAGATAACCATATTGTTGTCAGCTGCAAAGCAGGAAAACGAAAGAGAATTCCACAGGCGTTCAGTTCTAAGAACTGTTATGGACCTGTTTGTTTTGCTGAAGTGTTATATATATATATATATATATATATATATATATATATATATATATATATATATATATTAATACTGTTTACACTGCGATGTGTTTAAATGAATGTTTTCCTGATATTAATAAAATAAAACAAAACCTTACAAACAGCCAATAGCTATGGAGCTATTGCTAAAGTTACATTACGTGAATGTATATGTTCTACATTGGCGAGATGCATAACCACCTCGAAAAGTAGCCCGTCCGCTTTATGTTATCTGTATTGTAAATGTCCTGTAACCGATATCACACACACATTCACAAGGAATTATGAATATTAGACGACACCGTAACACCTATATATATATATATATATATATATATACCCGTTTATTATATCCACTTTTAAAACTCACTATCTAACATATATTAAACAGGAATTTAACTAGGTATAGTTACAACGAGTATTCTCAGAAAAACGTAACATATAGTTAACTTAGTGACGTGTTTTCCCTGAAAAAACTGCAAATTAACCAATGGTGTAAGAAAATTAATGTAAGAATATAATCCGTATTTAGTAGCTTTCAGGACAGAATAAATGAATTATATAAAGAAAGGAGTATAAATAATAGTTGAATAAAAATAATAAAATCAAATAAAAACAAAAATAATTTAAAAAGTAAAACAGCACCACAAATTTAATATAGCATATATGAACGCTTTGCACATATTGGGAAATTATAAAAAATAATTTAATCATAATCTTTACTGAAGTCATAAATAGTATAAAGCAAAAAACAGAAAATAATATTTTATAAGAAGTTTCAATAAATTTCGCATGGAAGATTGGATAATAAATAAACGTGGATTAATAAGACAAACAAATCCAACCTTTATCCATTTTCACAGCCCATGGCGCAGTTGAATCTCTATGGTTCAAGGTGATAATTGTTTGAAGATAGCGGTTTCACCCTACCCAAAACTGGCCAGTTTTCATGGCCAACACCTGGTGAGACGACAACAACTATAGATAGCAATAATTGTTGAGAATACAGTCAGGAGATTCGTAATTCCTATCCCTTCGTGGTTACCACCTGCGAAGGCTAAAACAATAGATGCCCGAAACGTCGTGAAACAACAACTAAGAGAGATGAGGATGATAGTCTTCAATAAATAAATTAATAAATAATACTCATCTCATTAATGAATTCCAATTCAAATAAAATAACTTATGCATATGTTTTAAAAAGTGTGTTTATATATATATATATATATATATATATATATATATATATATATATAATAAAAAAATAAAAAATAAACGTGTTCAAAACGGATTGAAGAACTTGTTGGGAATAGTTGTAAGCGTCTCTAAGGAGCGAGTGGACGGAAGATTTACAGTTCTATGGACGAGGGGTAATTATCCATCCTTTCACGAAACAGCTGTGAGAGCTTTACGCCAAAAAAGTGAATTTCTATTCATGTAGGTAGTGATTTTATTCAATTTACGTGTATATATATATATATATATATATATATATATATATATATATATATATATATATTGAGAGGTATAAAACAGAAAAATGCTCCATACGTTGATAGAGCTAAATATGTTTTGATTATTTACACCCCGAAGGAATTTCCATCAATCATTGCAAGATTGTTTTTACGACAGGCTAAACTAATTATCTAGCCTATATCATCATCATATATCATCAGACAATTTAAGTCAAAATAAATTAATTAACAACAGATATTAGATTACATATAGATGTTAAAATCCAAGTGTTGTAGTGATCGATTAAGAGGGAAGAGGGGAAGGAGAGAGAGAGAAAGAAAGGAAGAGCAATTATAGGGAAGAGAAACTGTATATTAAAATTAATTAAAAATAAAATTAGAATACAAATAGAGAAGAGATGAAAGAACATTGAGGATGTCTAGAGGAAAAAATGTGGAAAATATGACAAAATAACAGGAGGCGATAGAAAGACGCGCTGAAAGGGAAACCAAGTGATGGCTGTGGTAGTCACCAGAATAAGAAATGGGCCAAAGTGTCTACAAAATTCGGTGGTGTTGTTAGTTGTAGGAGCAGATATAGTCAAGATGCGTCCTATTTTAGATGCATCCATAAAATGTATATAAAGTTGTTTTTTTTTATATAATAGGGGAAACAATTATACGTTTATAAATACAAAGTAATAAAATTGATAATATCAAGAGTAATAAAATGAAAGGGAAAATTTTATGAATTTACTAGACTACCCATGGCCTGTTGGGTCAGTATGTTATATTAGCTATGGAATTAATGTATGAGCATGACACTTGTGACGTAAAGAAAATCTTTTTTTGTGATATAGAAAAAAGAAAATACATAGATTTCTGAGTCGTTCTGTTAATAATTGTTTATTTTTTTAAAAAATATATAGCCATTGAATTATAAGTCGTGTGCCATACTTATAGGTGAATCTGCACTGAACAGGCGCCATAATTCTTAAAGTTAAATTTAAATTTTGATATATCTTTTTATTTAAACGCGAAGAAAAAAACATTCGGGACGTTGAAAACGTACATAGTAAAACAACACGTTTTCTTGTAGCGTTGATTATTTATTTGCAACGCAATTTAATAAAACACATATTTTCGGGGTTATTTATTCATGTTGGTAGTGTAGAAGAAAATGTATGAATGTTTTAAGAAAGGTGTATTAAAAAAATGGAGAATAAATTTTAAAAAATGACGGTGGTGGTTAAATCGCCGTTGTAAAATGCTCTTATGGTTGTCAACGGGTAAAAGTAGATTTTTTTGTAAGAAAATTGCGTTAAAAAACACTTAAACGTAATACGGAAATGGACGAATTAAAAAACAGCAGAAACTATTAACAATTGTTTAGTTGGATAATTTAAACGCGAAAAAAATGGGGCACTGAAAACGTACGCAGTAAAACAATACATTTTATTGCCGCGTCGATTATTTATTATAACATATATCGTATATATGAACAGATCCATGATTATACGTATTATTTGTAACCACATCAAGCGTTTGCTTCCCATATCTTGTCGCTTTTTATTCAATAAATCTTAGATATTCGCTTTTCTAAGGAAGTCCGTTTGTTGAAACAAAACCGGCCAAACGATTTGGGTTTATTTGTATACGCTGCTATGAGTTTATGTTTATGTACGTATGCGCAGCCGAAAATCGTATACCGGATTTTAGGGTACAACACCCGTTACAAGGTCATTTAAGTTTTATAATTATATAGATTGGGTAGTAATAGAGTTTGAGTCAAGTGTATGGAGAAAGAAATATAAAAAATGGGTTTTTTTCTTAGTTTTCGTAACATTAGAGTTTTTATGAACATAAGTTAGTATTTAACTTTAGAAATCCAGAGTAAGGTCAGTATGTAATTATAATTATTGAGTAAAGTTTAGACGTAAGATAATCTGCTTGAAGGAAATAATAGGTGTGCGGATTAACATCAGTATGGTGTGCAGTTGCTGAGAAGGTGGGATTTATAATGCCTGCAATCAATCGACGATTCATTTAAATAACGTTTATAATGGAAATACCTAACAAATTCAGACATTCAATTGCATAATGAAATTTAAAAAAATATATATTTATGCAAAATGAAATTAAAAAAATATTTTATGAACTATATTTCAAGTTTTGCCATTTAATCTGCTAAAACTTACATTTTTATTCTTCAACCAAATCCCACCAATCCTACTACTTACTGATTTATTCCATCATTAAATCGTATTGCAAATTTGCCCTGTTCTCTTACCACTATATAAAAATGCAAAAAATAAAAATGTAACATGTTTCTAGTAATATAATTTTTACTGATGTACAAGTCACTTTAATAAAATTAACATATGGATGTTTCACTGTAGTTGTGTTTCGTGTAATAGTCTCAAATATTTCAAGTAGTATTTGTCTAAAAAAAAATCACCTTCTGATCCAAAAATATTCCACTGATTATTCTATTGAAAGACAGCCTCCTATTAATTGTTTGCTGATGTGATGAGGTATTTTCTGATATGACGGTTGATGTTTTTTATCTACCGTGGAATTTCCACGGGTACAACTAGTATCTAATAATTTGTCTCTTTCTCTAAAAGTGGTCATGATTTTCATGCAGACAAAAAAGGCAGTGAAAATATTTCCAGATTTACAAACATTGGAGATTCTCGAAAAATCCAATACTTGTAAATCACTAATTATTTATGTCACGTTTTACTTCTGTATTTTGTCGTTACACTTCAAAACTCTCGGAACAACATACTGTTTAGGACTACCGCATATTAATTTATAATTAATATTCTCTATATTTGTCACTCTCTTTTATGTTAATTTTCTAATATTGATAAAATAAGATATAGTTATGAAAAATTAGTACCATTATAAATGTAGTTGAAAAAGAACCCAGCTTATTTATTTATTAATTAGATAATGCACGTATATGATTTTAGAATTGCAGAATACACATACATTTAAAAAACGTATACATTCATGAGCTTGTCAATACAACAAAGCCCTAGTTAGACATTTAAAGATTTCTCGGTAATCTCTCTACATTTTTTCTTAAAGGCTTTTAGTCCCTTATTAAAAATAATGAACATTGTTCAATAAACAAAAGTTTTATTTCCATAATATATATATTAGCATTGTCATAATTATCTACTAGTAATAAAGGGTTAGATACTGTATACAACTATATTCAGATTAGCTCAATGTAAAATGTCGATACTTTCCTCAGTATTTATTATTAGGACATATTATAATAAACATATACTTTATATGGTACGGTATAATCACGTTGACACAATGGCTCCCGCTGGATCACCCAAATTACGCGACGTTGAACCTGATTAATAATGAATAGGTAACCATTTGGACTTCCAGGCGCTGTATGTGCCCTTCGCTTATCTCAGCATTGTCTCCAGTCATCCTGGACTTTCCTTTTCCACTGGACCAAAACAGTGCCGATCCAGTAGAGGTATTGTTGTGCATTGCGCAATCTTTGCCTCACAATCACACACACAACTGCCCCTACAAGGGGGATCCTTTGTCTTTAGAGACTTAAAGGAAGCATCGAATACTTTATATGAAAATATTGTTTAACTCTATTATAATAGCATTAATAATAACAATGAAATTTGTATTTCCTTTTTACATGACAGACATGCTCCTTTAATTGTTACGTTATTTAAATAAATTATCAATGAATTACAATAGCCCAGGGCAACGCAATAATGACAACGTACATGTTTTTCGTCTTCATGTTTATACATATTTCTTTTTTTATTTCTACGTCAATTTTGCATTTAACACATAGTAGTTTTTATGTAAAATATAAAGTACAACAAGATTATACGTTTTCCACAAGAAATTGATGTGACAATTGCAGAATAACCTGTCGATCCTCTGTCTGTGGAGTTTACATCATCTTTTGTGTATGAACTCATATTTTCTCATAATAAAAAACCGAGAACACGTGTCCTGATACAATAAATATGTCAGAAAAACAAAGTAACCACTTACAGAAATATAACTTTTTGAGATTTTTTTTCTTAAATTTCAACTCACTTTACTGGTTTAAACGACTTAACCTATATCATTTGGTGACGGCTTGTATTAATTTAATAGACATACATTTTTTGTGGTTCGTTTTAGGAATCCAGCATAAAATGGGTCTATAAATCAGCACCGTTGCATGTAATTAAAACTAAAATTAGACACTTTATGAAAAACGTAATTACGGGCACAATCTCGCATGAAAAAACAAGGACAATTCTCAAAGAAATGATTGAGGTTTATGCAAAATTTTCACAGTCGATCGGCATGGATAACCAATGTAACCTGTTTAAGTGTTCTTTCATCCAACAATAAATATCATCGATTATACGAGTAATTATAGAGTAATCAATCCTGTCATCGCTTTTTAGAAACATTGTATTTCAATGTTTGCAGTTTGCTAAATTTATCAAAGAAAATTACAGACTCCTTTTATAAGAACGCTGAAAAATGATCAAAGGGATTCAATAAAGGATGAAGATTTTTCCCACAATTAGGACATAGAAATTATAACCCCTTCCTATACAGAAAAAATAAGAATTATAGAGAAAAGTATTTTCTAGACGACAGAAAATAAATTTATATTTGCAGTATAACAACAAGGATCATTGCACGCAAATGTATAATTTGTTGTTTCAGTATGCATGAGTCATTTATTAAAAAGCTTATGTATATCTATTGGTATATATATATATATATATATATATATATATATATATATATATATATATATGTATGTATATGTATGTATGTATATGTATATGTATATATATATGTATGTATGTATGTATGTATGTATATGTATGTATATGTATGTAGGTATATGTATGTATATGTATGTATGTATATGTATGTATATATATGTATATATGTATATGTGTGTATATATGTATGCATATGTATGTATATTAAAGACGCTTTAATATATGTCGGTTCGACTGTGTTTACATTTGACTCGCCGTCGCTTTTATTTGTGAAATAATGTGTGAAATTGTTCGTATCATCATCATTTACTACTCAAAAAGTGTTTGTCCCAACCAAATATTTTGTTTAAAATAAAAAAGTAAGCGTATTTAATATATGTCGGTTGGACTGTGTTAACATTTGACTCGTCGTCGATTTTATTTGTGAAATAATGTGTGAAATTGTCCATATCATCATCATTTACTACTCAAAGCGTTAGTCTCAACCAAACATTTTATTAAACAAAAAAAGTAAGAGTAAGCATCTTTAATATATGTCGGTTGGACTGTGTTTACATTTGACTCGTCGATTTTATTTGTGAAATGATGTGTGAAATTGTCCACATCATCATTTTCTACTTCAAAAGTGATAGTCTTATAGGGAAACTTTTTTGTAAAAATAAGAACAAAATGTAAATCCGTGCCTTTTTTATTTTTTTTATTAATCTACTTTAATCGTGCCCGTCACCATCATCATCGTCCTGATCATTGAGTATTTAACACTTTTGGAATGTTCCTTCATGTGTATTATGTGTACGTATGTATATGCATGTGTATGTATATGCGATGCATATGTGTGTGTGTGTGTGTGTATATATATGTGTATTGGGGTGGAGAGGGATCCCGTAAGCCGTGGTGAAGGCAACCTTTCTAGGAGAAGCAAATCTCTGATTTAAAAAACCATAAACCGGAAGACCATTACCCGTATTAAGCTTGTCTGAAGTTTAATTTGTTGCTGGCTATCTTGCTCTTGCTTGTTGCTGGATCTCAACATTTTGAACCGAGAGAGAGACTTAGCTGTCGT